>NC_052332.1:7534970-7869033 GCF_016432855.1 Salvelinus namaycush | reverse complement strand
CAACATTTGAAGTGTAATTAATCTGTGAATAATAACAGTCATCTAGCTCCCTGTTCCACATCCCACAGTGTGTCCTATCAAGTTTTAAATAATGCTGATTTTCCACTTTGGGGGAAGGAGTGTCTGCGCTGTGGCGCTTCTCCAATCTGACACATTCATTTACACTTGAGTTATTTTTCATCAGCCCACCATAATTAACAATTAGTCATTTTGCCCTCTGTAGGGTTCAGCCTTCTACTGCACAGACACACACACAGACACACACACACACACATAGTTTGGGATTCTGCGTGTGCCCCTCGCTTTTCCTCAATCTTCTTTCTTTTTTTTTTCGCTTTTCTCTAAAACGTTCTACCTCTCTCTTTGTTTCTCTCTCTCTTTCTCTCTCTGAGCAAATTATCTTCTCTTGTCTGGCAAATGGGAAAGGACTAAAACAGCCTAACTGTTTGTTTGTTCTATGTGGGTACCTGAGGCTGGAATACCTGCTGAATTATGGAAAATATAGAAATGGGACCTCTGCAAAGACGATGTTCCATTTCAGCAGGTGATTGTATTTTGTCAGAAAACAAATAGTATATGATTGGTTTTGTGTTTAGATAATAGCCAGAAAAAACTGTTGAAAGCAAAAAATGAAAATAAAATGGATTGTGGGTGTGTGTGTGTGTGTGTGTGTGTGTGTGTGTGTGTGTGTGTGTGTGTGTGTGTGTGTGTGTGTGTGTGTGTGTGTGTGTGCGCGCGCATGTTCGTGTGATTTTGTAAACAACATCTCTTTGGAATATCTCTTTCTGGCCACATATTGGTGCTGTTTACTACTATTGAATAAACTAGCACAGCAATTGCCAAAGCCATAGACAAGACTATAATAAATGTATACTGAGTCAAATATCGACGATGAAAAGCAGTGATAGAAGTGCCTTATATAAATAAAATTGTTATTACATTAACTTCAGACTTGATGGGACTATATTTCTGTTCAATATTGGATCACTTGTTGGAGATGAAACTGACATAAAACCTCCATGCAGTTATTGCATTTACCACACGGAGGAGACAAAGAATCACTAGAATTCCTGGCAAGCCAGAGAACATCACTTGCTGTGTGTTGTTGACCCACTGTGGGGTAATGATATATACAGTACCAGTCAAAAGTTTGGACACACCTACTCATTCAAGGGTTTTTCATTATCTTTACTATTTTCTACATTGTAGAATAATAGTGAAGACATCAAAACTCCGAAATAACACATGGAATCATGTAGTAACCAAAAAAGTGTTAATCAAAATATATTTTATATTTTAGATTATTCAAAGTAGGCACGGCTTTGCACACTCTTGGCATTCTCTTAACCAGCTTCACCTGGAATTCTTTTCCAACAGTCTTGAGGGAGTTCCCACATATGCTGAGCAGGGTATAACGGGGAAGATGGGCGACACCTGGAGGAGGGAGGAGACAATCACAAAGACAGGTGAAAAAGATCAGGGCATGACACCATCGCTCCTTAGGGTTAAGGCTATGAGGTAGTCAAGGTCCAAGGGTAACTCCCGAGCTGCGAGCTTGTCTTTAATCTCCTCTGATTATCCATGAAGGAAGGTGTCGAACAGGGACTCCTGGTTCCAGGCACTCTCGGGGCCAACGTGATAAAGTCTACCACATAGTCTGCCACACTACGGGAGTGTTGACATAGTAGAAGTAGCTTTTGGGCCGCCTCTCTCCCAGACACAGGAGAATCGAACACCTTCCTCACCTCCGCAACGAAATCCTCCAGATGACGGCAAATGGCGGATTGTTGCTCCCAAACTGTCATAGCCCAAGTGAGTGTTCTTCCAGACATCAGCGTTATGAGATAGGCTATCTTGGAACAATCCGAAGGAAACAAAGAGGGCTGCAGCTCAAAGATGAGGGAGCACTGGGAAAGAAACTGCCGGCAGGTTCCAGGATTCTCAGCATAGCGCTCCGGAGGAGGTAAGTAGGGTTCTCGGGAAGCCGGGGTAGGCTGGACAAAATCACCACTGGTAGGGGGATTACTCAGCGCCCAGGAGGTCTCCGTTGTGGCATGCTACCTGATAGATAGTCCACAGAATTGCTCCAGTAATGCTTTGAAACCCTGGCCATGGCGTTCCGCCAAAGTATGGAGTCCTTCCATAAGGTTCTGAAGTAGCTCCTCATGTCTTCCAATGGTGGCTCCATGCAGGGACACAGTTTTGCGGAGCTGGTCTGAATCTGCTGGGTCAGTCATTGCCAGTTGTACTATAACGTCACAGGACGAGACCCAAATGCAGACACAGGAGGCAGATGGTTTGAGTCTCTGATATTTATTAATAGACAAGGGGCAGGCAAGAGGCAGGTCGAGGACAGGCAGAAGTTCGTAAACCAGGTCAGAGTCAGATGGGTACAGGACGGCAGGTGGGCTCGAGGTCAGGGCAGGCAGAATGGTATGGCAAACGGGCTCAGGGCAGCCAGAAAAGGTCGGAACCGGGAAGACTAGAGTTTTAAAGGTTTTATAAGTTACAGATGTGGTTTATATTTCTGAAACATTAATAAACTGTTATAACTCACTGGTTCAAATTGTTTTATTGTCATTCTATGGCTTACGAAACAATTGGTACGCATATATGACTGCATAGGTTTATAAATTGATACATCATCAATCATGATGTTTTGTGTACACAAGTTATATGAAGAATGTGTGTCTACACAGTGATGTGTCAACCTGTTGTCTGTGAATGATATAAGGCTACATCCCCACTTAGCCCCTAGGTAGCCTGGCAGTGCCAGACACCACACTTTATTCTTGTTTGAGAATCAGGTTTGTTTATGTAAGAGTTAAGTAAGATGCCCGAAGGGTTGTGAGCGAGATGGAATAAGGAAGCCAAACCTAAGCAAATGACGCATTTATGTTATACAGTATTCTTCAACAATCAATGAATAAAGATATATTTGAAATTGTTTCAAATGCAGTCTCTGGCCCCCATTTTGACCTCTGACATGGCCCAACCTGCATTCCACATGTTGACTTCTGACAGGGACCAACCTTCCAGTTGCTCACCTAGACATACCAAGCTATAACCATCGCAAAGAAAGACATTGGACTCAGGATCCTTCCCATTGAGACTTGTGTCCAGACACAGGTGTATTTAAGTGACCGTGTTCCTTACTGTCCAGATGAGAGCAGCGAAGAGCATATCTTTGGCCACAGCCATAGGGATGAAAGACTGAGCTGTCTGATAACTTTTACTTTTCAACCTCACCACATCCAAACTCAGAGAGAGAGAGAGACTTGGTAAGACCTGTTAATAATTCTTGTAATTCTCCTTTTTTGAACTGTTCAGTCCACTGTAAACCATGTAAACCGTCTCTCTCTTTCATGGGGCTGTCTCTACGAACAGACATGTCACACCTTGATCCATTGGTAGGGAGGTGGTGTCCTTTTTGTGTTGGAGGAGACAGTGAAGCATTTGTTTTTCCTTTGTTCCAGGCTGGCAGGGCTGTTTTCCGTCCTGGAATGGTGGTGTACCGGCTAGGTTTGGGGCTGACACTAGACCTGTATGTTGGAGGGCCTAGGTTCACTGTAGCAGACAGGCATAGGAACTGCTAACTACTTTTTGAGGCAGGCAAAAATGGCAGTGTGGAAAACGAGAAAGCATCAGATGCAGGGGAGGGTTGTACAGACCCCAGAGCTATGTTGGTGTGTGGGGCATCAGGTGGGGTTTCTGTTTACGGTGGACGGAGAGGGGGGCTTGGATTTAACTTTTTAGTTCTGGTAAAATTAAGTAAAGATTGTGCTCAAATTATGTAACTACAGGGCCAATAAAGGTATTGTTATATAATAATAATCCCTCTATCGCTTTTCTTGCAGTTCTCTGGCCAGAAGACAGCAAAAAAGATATTGTGAGTGCAGTATGATTTAGGCAATTTCTCCCCGCTACCATCTAGAAGGCGGAGACAGTACAGTTGTATCAAAGCTTGGACCGAGAGACTGAGAAACAGCTTCTATCTCCAGTCCATCAAACTGTTGAACAGTCATCACTAGCCGGCCTTTGCCCAGGACCCTGCCCTGAACCTTAGTCACTGTTCTAGCTGTCTACCGCCCAGTACTCTACCCTGCACCTTAGAGACAGCTGCCCTATGTACATAGTATCATTGAACACTGGTCACTTTAATAATGTTTACATACTGTTTTACCCACTTTATATGTAATCTAGTCATGGCTCATCCTATATAACTACAGCTGCACACACCTTTTCTATTCATATACTCGCCATACTGTCTATACACACCATTATATGTATATATATTTATATACATTACATGTATATGTATATATATTTTGGTCTCTAACATTGCTCATTCTGATATTTCTTAATTTAAAAAATGGCATTTCGCTGCACTTGCAATAACATCTGCAAATCTTTGTACACAACCAATCAACTTTGATTTGACACGATGATGCAGCTGCAGTGTTCACAAACTATTGGAAAAATTGGATCAGCTTTTGCCAAAGCCATAGATAAACTGTATAAAAGCACACATGTAAATGTATGCAGTCAAATAAAGACAATGAAAAGCATTTTTTTTGTATTAATATCAATAAAAGTGTAATACATTTACAACTTGAGGCGTACGGACTTTAATTCTGATCAGTATAATTGGTTTGAGAAAATTTTGCTTCAAATCTCAGACATCCACAAATAGGTCTAGGTAGGTCTGTACATGTCAGGGTTAGTTTCAAATCTTTTTTATTTTGAAAGCAGATTGTGTACCTTACACTTGCAGTTCTTTAATTTACCACACGAGGGTAACCAAGAATCACTCGTATCTCTGGCGAGCCAGAGAGCGTCACTTGCTGTGAATTGACTGACCCACTCATTGAACTATAAGAAACGGAGCCACTGTCACGGCAGCGCGCCACAGCCATACCACACAGGGCAATACCCCGCGAAGGGAAGAAGACCAGCGAGCTGCTGTCCGCTGATTTCTCCTTCCCCATCTCACTATATCAAACTCACTCCACAATGCCCGTGAATCAGAAATTTCAAGGTAATTGCAAATAACGTTATCCGAGTGGGATATTTGGGGGGGATTATCTATCAAGCTAAAGGGCTAGCTAGCATTTGCAATCTATTGTCAGCTAGTTCTGTTTCGCCTGTTGGAATGGAATGCTCGCCACTCTCCGCAATGGAGCATGCAAGGACTAGCAATAGGGCTATCTAGATAGTAGACCAGCTAGCTAACGTGATGAAATTAGACTACTGTAGCTAGCTAACGTCCGATCTATTTTCTTGCAGGAGGGAAAGCCTTTGGATTACTCAAAGCTCAACAAAGGGAGAGATGCGAGGAAATAAACAAGGTAAATCCGGTGATGTTTCTAATGTCGATATTTGCGTTTTATTTTGTCAATGAATCTATTAACTATTTATTTTCGAAAGAATAATACCACTTGGCCTTGAACCTACTTTGATTTAGGTAGCACATAGCTAATATGGATTTAGCCAGTTACATTTGCTAATAACGTAAACGGCATTATTGCTATCAATATTATTTGCATGTGATAAAATCTGTCATAAATGATTGATTTCATTGTTATTGACCCGGTGACCCGTTATCTTGCCGGCGGTCTTCCCTGTGTCGTGAGAGCGACAGCCACTTGTTGCATGGCATACCCGTCACAGCTAACGTTACGTCTTCTGGGGGTCAGTCTATGAATGTCCCTCTCGCTCCTGGTTTTAATGTATTTGCTCGCCCTAAATATTGCCTACAATTTATCCAATTCCATATTCCCCAACCTGATTTAAAGACTAAAATCAGAAAAAGGGCAGATGCTGTGTGGCCCCTCTCCCCTGACTCCTGGAGCCGGGCGGTTATCCCCCTGCGTTTAGACGGGAAATGCGTGTTTGGGAAGCGGGCTGAATGCGCCCTTTGTGTCGGGGGCGACTGTCTGGAAGTGGGCTGGAACGGGCCCACAGCATTTGAGTAGCTTGTTCTTGTGTGTCTCTCTCTCTCTCTGTCTCTCTCTCTGTCTCTCTCTCTCTGTCTCTCTCTCTCTGTCTCTCTCTCTCTCGACATTATTTCAATTCAAAGGGGCTTTATTGGCATGGGAACCATCTTTTTAGATTGCCAAAGCATAAGACCTAAACAAACCTAAGTGAGAACTAATTTAACAACATCCATTTTTTTTAAATAAAAATGAACAGTAAACATTGCACTTCAAAAAAGTTTGACATTTAAAGTGTTATATCAGCTATGTAAAGTGTTTTAGCAATGTGCAAATAGTTGTAGTATGAAGATAGTGGGAGAAGATATTGGTGGTATTTACAATGTTTGCGCTCAACTGTTTGCCCTTTTCTCATGGAAATGGTACACAAATCATGTTGCTGTGATTGCACATTGTGGTATTTCACCTTACAGATATAGGAGTTTATCAAATTGTATTTGTCACATGTGCCGAATACAATAGGTGTAGACATTACAGTGAAAGGCTTAAAATTAATGTTGGATTTGTTTTCAAATTCTTTGTGGGTCTGTGTGATCAGTGGGAAATATGTGTCTCTAATGTGGTCATACATTTGGCAGGTTAGGAAGTGCAGATCAGTTTCCACCTCATTTTGTGGACAGTGGGCACATATTCTGTCTTCTCTTGAGAGCCATGTCTGCCTATGGCGACCTCTCTCAATAGCAAGGCTATTCTCACTAAGTCTGTACGTAGTCAAGGATTTTCTTAATTTTCGGTCAGTCTCAGTGGGCAGGTATTCTACCACTGTGTACAGTCGTGGCCAAAAGTTTTGAGAATGACACAAATATTCATTTCCACAAAGTTTGCTGCTTCAGTGTCTTTAGATATTTTTGTCAGATGTTACTGAAGTATAATTACAAGCATTTCATAAGTGTCAAAGGCTTTTATTGACAATTACATGAAGTTGATGCAAAGAGTCAATATTTGCAGTGTTGACCCTTCTTTTTCAAGACCTCTGCAATCCACCCTGGCATGCTGTCAATTAACTTCTGGGCCACATCCTGACTGATGGCAGCCCATTCTTGCATAATCAATGCTTGGAGTTTGTCAGAATTTGTGGGTTTTTGTTTGTTCACCCGCCTCTTGAGAATTGACCACAAGTTCTCAATGGGATTAAGGTCTGGGGAGTTTCCTGGCAATGGACCCAAAATATCGATGTTTTGTTCCCTGAGCCACTTATCACTTTTGCCTTATGGCAAGGTGATCCATTATGCTGGAAAAGGTATTGTTCGTCACCAAACTGTTCCTGGATGGTTGGCTCTCGGAGGATGTGTTGGTACCATTCTTTATTCATGGCTGTGTTCTTAGGCAAAATTGTGAGTGAGCCCACTCCCTTGGCTGAGAAGCAACCCTACACATGAATGGTCTCAGGATGCTTTACTGTTGGCATGACACAGGACTGATGGTAGCGCTCACCTTGTCTTCTCCGGACAAGCTTTTTTTCCGGATGCCCCAAACAATCGGAAAGGGGATTCATCAGAGAAAATGATTTGACCCCAGTCTTCAGCAGTCCCATCCCTGTACCTTTTGCAGAATATCAGTCTCTGATGTTTTTCCTGGAGAGAAGTGGCTTCTTTGCTGCCCTTCTTGACACCAGGCCATCCTCCAAAATTCTTCGCCTCACTGTGCGTGCAGATGCACTCACAGCTGTCTGCTGCCATTCATGAGCAAGCTCTGTACTGGTGTGCCCCGATCCCGCAGCTGAATCAACTTTAGGAGACGGTCCTGGCACTTGCTGGACTTTCTTGGGCGCCTTGAAGCCTTCTTCACAACAATTGAAACGCTCTCCTTGAAGTTCTTGATGATCCGATAAATGGTTGATTTAGGTGCAATCTTACTGGCAGCAATATCCTTGCCTGTGAAGCCCTTTTTGTGCAAAGCAATGATGATGGCACTTGTTTCCTTGCAGGTAACCATGGTTGACAGAGGAAGAACAATGATTCCAAGCACCACCCTCCTTTTGAAGCTTCCAGTCTGTTATTCGAGCTCAATTAGCATGACAGAGTGATCTCCAGCCTTGTCCTCGTCAACACTCACACCTGTGTTAACGAGATAATCACTGACATGATGTCAGCTGGTCCTTTTGTGGCAGGGCTGAAATGCAGTGGAAATGTTTTGGGGGGGATTCAGTTCATTTTCATGGCAAAGAGGGACTTTACAATTAATTGCAATTCATCTGATCACTGTTCATAACATTCTGGAGTATATGCAAATTGCCATCATACAAACTGAGGCAGCAGTCTTTGTGAAAATGTATATTTGTGTCATTCTCAAAACTTTTGGCCACGACTGTACTCTCTGTTTAGGGCCAGATAGCATTCCAATTTGCTTAGTTTTTTTGGTTGATTCTTTGCAGTGTGTCAAATAGTTATCATATTTCTTCCTCATAATTTGGTTGACTCTAATTGTGTTGCTGGCCTGGTGCTCTGTGGGGTCTGTTTGTGTTTGTGAACAGAGCCCCAGAACCAGCTGGCTGAGGGGACTCTTCTCTATTTTAATCTCTCTGTAGGTGAGGGCTTTGTGGTGGAATGTGTGGTCATCACTTCCTTTTAGGGCGTTGTAGAATTTAACAGCACTTTTGGGGATTTTGATAACTGGTGGGTATTGTTCTAATTCTGCTCTGCATGCATCATTTGGGGTTTAGCATTGTATACAAAGTATATTTTGCAAAATTCTGGATGAGTCTCAATTGGGTGTCCCGTTTTGTGAATTCTTGGTTGGTGAGTGGACCCCAGACCTCAACTATAGAGGCCAATGGTTTCTATAACTGATTTGAAGTATTTTTAGCCAGATCCTAATTGGGATGTCAAGTTTTATGTTCCTTTTGATGGCATAGCAGGCCCTTCTTGCCTTGTCTCTTAAATCGTTCACAGCCTTGTGGAAGTTACCTGTGGTGTTGATGTTTAGGCCGAGGTAGTTATAATTCATTGCGTGTTCTAGGGCAACAGTGTCTAGATATAATTTGTATTTGTTGTCCTGGACCTTTTTTGTAACACCATTATTTTGTCTTACTGAGATTCACTGTCAGGGTTCAAGTCTAACAGAATCTGTGCAAAAGATCTAGGTGCTGCTGTAGGCCCTTCTTGGTTGGGGACAGAAGCACCATGTCACGTTCGTCGTATGGTGGAAGAGAGGAGGACCAAGGCGCAGCGTGATATATATACATTCTTCTTATTTATTTACCGAAACGAAGAACACTAAACACACTATCAAAATAACCAACGAACGTAAGACAAAACACATACATCCCCCATGTCACACCCTGACCTAACCAAAATAATAAAGAAAACAAAGATAACTAAGGTCAGGGCGTGACACACCAGATCATCTGCAAACAATAGACATTTGATTTCAGAGTCCAGTAGGGTGAGGCCAGGTGCTGCAGACTGTTCTAGTGCCCTCACCAATTCATTGATATAATTGTTGAAAAGGGTGGGGCTCTTGCTGCATCCTTGTCTCACCCCACGGCTCTGAGGAAAGAAATCTGTGTGTTTATTGCCAATTTTAACTGCACACTTGCTGTTTCTGTACATTGATTTTACAATGTTTTCACTGAGGAAATGTTTGCTGTTAATGATACCGCAGAGGATTTTTCAGCGATTGCTGTTGACATAGATTCTCTTTGGGGCTAGAAGCCTGTTTTCTCTCTCTCTCTCTTTCTCTCTCTCTCTGGGGCTGAAAGTATGTCTGTCTCTCTTTCGCGCATTCTGGTCACATGGAAACAAACCTAGAATTGAGGAGAGAGAATCAGCCCTCAGGGCACAGACGTCATTTCAACTTCTAGTTTTGATTTACATTTGGTTGAGTTGTCAACTAATGTGAATTCAATGGGAAATCAACAAAACATTTCACCATGTCATTGGTTTTAGGTTAAAAGTTGGATGAAAAAAAGACAATGCCCTTACGTTGATTACTTTTTTCAAGTCCAATCAGTTTTCCATGTTGATAGATCATTTTTGTTGTTGAAATGATGTGGAAACATTGTTGATTCAACCAGTTTTTGCCCAGTGGGAGGTTGCGGAGAGAGGTCAATCAGGAGAATCACAGTTTTTTTTGTTTTGTGGGCCATTTAACAAAATTATCATCTCATTTCTGCAATAACATCAACAAAATTTAGACCCATATTGGTGAACTGATGACATCGACCATATATGCACAAGCATACATTTGTACTATTGTAAAAAAGCAAGCCTTTTTTGGTATACTCAAGAAAGCAGTAATTCCAGGTGCAGTGTAGTCACTAGTTGACTGATGATTGGCTCGGCCTTGGGTTTAGCGCTATGCTGCCTGTGACTAACATGCCTGCATCACCACCTCCAGTTCTATGAATCAGCTGCCTGACAGTGGTGTTCAGCAGATTTGCACTTTGGTTCAGCCACCCCATTTCCATAATAATACAACCTTTTATGTGGGGGGGTTCTAGAACGACTGTGAGAAGGTCATTTCTGGTGACTTTTCTACATTCTACTCCAAAATGTATGAAAATAAAATGATGCTCTGCTGCTCCTCTCTATCTTCACCCTGCATTTGCTCTACCCCAGAGGTGTCAAACTCCTGTTCCCCCGCAGGCCTCATTCGTTCTTCAAATTGATTATATTTCCTTGCTGTCAAAATAAGCAAAGAATGCTTTTGGAATTTTCGATGCTCTCTGACTAACTTTCGTTTTAATGACTGTTCACAAGCTGGACAGAGTGGAGAGACTATAAATGTAGGTCTATTGTAATTTCTACAGTTTCGATTTGGTTTTAGTGGGGATGTACATCTTTCCCTTTCAAGAGATTCGATATGTATCTAGATACATGGGCTCCAATACGATACAGGAACAATACTCTTTAATTTGAAACTATTCGATGTACTAATATTTGCTGCATAAACATTCTAAATTAAAATCTGCTACTGATGGAGCTTTTGAGCTGGGCCTCTGAGCTGGATCTGTCTGAGCTGACTGTGTGTGTGTAAATTATGTATAGTGCATTCGGAAGGTATTCAGACCCCTTTACTTTTTCCTCATTTTGTTACATTACAGCCTTATTCTAAAATGTATTTCATACATTTTTTTCCTCGTCTATCTACACACAATATACCCCAGCTGTTGGTAGGCTGGTGGTAGGCAACACAAGCTCACAGGACAGGATCGCCGAGTGCTGAAGCGCGTAGTGTGAAAAAATCGTCTGTCCTCGGTTGCAACACTCACTACCGAGTTCCAAACTGCCTCTGGAAGCAACATCAGCACAATAACTGTTAGTCGGGAGCTTCATGAAATGGGTGTCCATGGCCGAGCAGCTTCAAACAAGCCTAAGATCACCATGCGCAATGCCAAGCGTCGGCTGGAGTGGTGTACAACTTGCCACCATTGGACTTTGGAGCAGTGGAAACACGTTCTCTGGAGTGATGACTCACGCTTCTCCATTTGGCAGTCCGATGGATGAATCTGGGTTTGGCGGATGCCAGGAGAACACTACCTGCCCCTATGCATAGTGCCAATTGTAAAGTTTGGTGGAGGATGAATAATGGTCTGGGGCTGTTTTTCATGGTTCGGGCCCCTTAGTTCCAATGATTAGAAATCTTAACGCTACAGCATACAATGACATTCTAGACGATTCTGTGCTTCCAACTTTGTGGCAACAGTTTGGGAAAGGTCCTTTCCTGTTTCAGCATGACAATGCCCCCATGCACAAAGTGCGGCCCATACAGAAATGGTTTGTCGAGCTCCGTGTGGAAGAACTTGACTGGCCTGCACAGAGCCCTGACCTCAACCGAATCGAACACCTTTGGGATGAATTGGAACGCCGACTGCGAGCCAGGCCTAATTGCCCAACATCAGTGCCGACCTCACTAATGCTCTTGTGGCTGAATGGAAGCAAGTCCCCGCAGCAATGTTCCAACATCTAGTTGAAATCCTTCTGAAAAGAATGGAGCCTGTTATAGCAGCAAAGGGGAACCAACTCCATATTAACGCCCATGATTTTGGAATGAGATGTTCGACAAGCAGGTGTCCACATACTTTTGGTCATGTAGTGTACATAATTTACATACACCATACACATACAGTGCATTCGGAAAGTATTCAGACCCCTTGACTTTTTCCACATTTTGTTACGTTACAGCCTTATTCTAAAATATATTAAATAGTTTTTTTTACCTCATCAATCTACACACAATGCCCCATAATGACGAAGCAAAAACAGTTTATTTGACATTTTTGCACATCAAAAAATTAAAACAGGAATACTGTACTCAGTACTTTGTTGAAGCACCTTTGGCAGCGACGACAGCCTTGAGTCTTCTTGGGTATGACGCTACAAGGTTGGCACACCTGTACTTGGGGAGTTTCTCCCATTCTTCTTTGCAGATCCTCTCAAGCTCTGTCAGGTTGGATGGGGAGCGTCGCAACCCAGCTATTTTCAGGTCTCTCCAGAGATGTTTGATTTGGTTCAAGTCTGGGCTCTGGCTGGGCTACTCAAGGACATTCAGAGACTTGTTCTGAAGCCACTCCTGCATTGTCTTGGCTGTGTGTTTAGGGTCGTTGTCCCGTTGGAAGGTGAACCTTTGCCCCCAGTCTGATGTCCTGAGCGCTCTGGAGCAGGTTTTCATCAATGATCTCTCTGTTCTTTGCTCCATTCATCTTTCCGTCTCCCTGACCCTGCTGCTGATAACATCCCCATTGCATGACGCTGCCACCACCATGCTTCACTGTAGGGATGGTACCAGGTTTCTTCCGGACTTGACGCTTGGCATTCAGGCCGAAGAGTTCAATCTTTGTTTCATTTGACCAGAGAATCTTGTTTCTCATGGTCTGAGAGTCCTTTTAGGTGCCTTTTGGAAAACTACAAGCGGGCTGTCATGTGTCTTTTACTGAGGAGTGGCTTCCGTCTGGCCACTCTACCATAAAGGCCTGATTGGTGGAGTGCTGCAAAGATGGTTGTCCTTCTGGAAGGTCTTCCCATCTCCACAAAGGAACTCTGGAGCTCTGTCAGAGTGACCATCGGGTTCTTGATCACCCCCCTGACTGTAGGCACTTCTCCCCCGATAGCTCAATTTGGCCAGGTGGCCAGCTCTAGGAAGAGCCTTGGTGGTTCCAAACTTTTTCCATGGAGGACTGTGTTCTTGGGAACCTTCAATGCTGCAGACATTTTTTGCTATCCTTTCCCAGATCTGTGCCTCAACACAATCCTGTCTCTGAGCTCTACAGACAATTCCTTTGACCTCATGGCTTGGTTTTTTCTCTGACATGCACTGTCAACTGTGGGACCTTCTATAGACAGGTGTGTGCCTTTACAAATCATGTCCAATCAACTGAATTTACTACAGGTGGACTCCAAATCAAGTTGTAGAAACATCTCAAGGATGATGAATGGAAACAGGATGCACCTGAGCTCAATTTTGAGTCTCATAGCAAAGGGCCTGAAGACTTATGTAAATAAGGTATCTCTGTTTTTTATTTGTAATACATTTGCAAAAATGTCTAAATACCTGTTTTCGCTTCGTCATCATGGGGTATTGTGTGTAGATTGATGAGGAAATGTTTTTATTTAATCAGTTTTATAATAAGGCTGTAATGTAACAAAATGGGGTCTGAATACTTTCCGAATGCACTGTGAGAATGCACTATATATATGTGTATATATATATATGTGTGTGTGCTTTCTTTAGTTTTTTTTACTTTTCTTTAAAAAAATGTTTTCTCTAAGCATTGTACAATTTTAAGGTCAAATACACTGCATTTCAAACAGTCAGCAATAATCAAATTAATTCAGGGCTTGTGAAGTTATACCTAGGCTACATATAAGCCTTCAACAACCATAAGACCAACTAATAATGTAATGAGTTTATCCAAATAGTTGAACCTGCTCTTTTTTCAATAATCACTGATCTGGCTTTCAAGTCTATGAAAATTCCCATTTTTCTTACAAATGTAACTAGAACCATGCATAATGCTCATTCGCTAATAATGACTAACTTCTTGTAGCAGGAATTAGGCTATAGAAAATTGACACGTCTAGTCAACAATTTCTCAAGCCCACGTGCTAGTGATTAGCCAGCTAATCTTTATATTTTAAGTTTAGCGAACTTGGATCTATTTGCTAGCAAACAAGGTTGAACAATTCAGATGTTATGAACACACCTTTCTGTCTGTCTCCAACTGTTTGAAAAGCATGTTAGCCTGTCCACTTTGTTCAGATGTTGAAATCAATTGGCCTACCTTATTTCTCAGAATGAGAACGAATTGGCAATTCATGATATAATTGTGTTTTATGCTTATTGCACATTTATAAAACAAACTAGACAGCTAGTCTGTTTTATAACAGTCTTTGGCTAAAATGATGCTAGCGGTACGTGGGTACCCCAATGCCACGCGCGACAAACTGAGCATTAATGTTCTAGAATCAATGTTCATTGATACTGTCGTTTTTAGTAGTGTCTGCTCTGCGTGTAATTTGTGTAGTTGAGACATACAACGGGTATTGTTAAAAAAGTGAACTTCTCTACTACAGTAAAATATTGTCTCGATGTGTTTTGGTGTCCATTTGACCGATTCTGTTGAACCAAACCTCAAATGCAAATAGCGAGTTGAAACCGCTTGTCAGAGCTTTGGCTCCCGAGTGGCGCAGATGTGCAAGATCAGGAACAGGCCGTCTACCTCGCGAAGCTGGGCACAGTGCGCAAAGCTGGGCACATTGCTCAGTTTGACTAGGGCTGTTCGGTTTAGGCTCCCCGGTCCGATGGAGTCTTAAACGTTTGAATCGTTACAGCCCTACGTTCAATGTTCATTGAGAGTTTCCCTTATATTAATTTAGACGTGCTCTGTCAATGCTAAATCGTTTCCGCCACTCCAAAAATATGATTAAAAACGGTATTTGTGTGTGTGTGTACAGTATTTATCACTTCAGTTTTATTTGTTTTTTTTTAAATCATATTTTTGGAGTGGCGGCAACGATTTAGCAGCGGAGGAGCACCCCGAAAAGAATATAGGGAAACACTGTTGCTAATAATATTGGGTGCGTGTTTGTTGCAGTGATGAGTCAGACCCACTGAATCGTGCCGCCGTCCTTGAGAGATTGCCTGCAATGCTGATTCTCATATTCACCTACGATTTCACGCTCTACCACTCGCACAAACACTCTTCATAACCCTTTCTCTCCCACTCACACACATGTACTGTACTAACACCTCTTCAGGCATCAAATGTCTCTTCATATTCTATAATATATTCCATTTAGCAGACTCTTTTATCCAAAGCGTCTGAGAAGGAAGTTGTCAAGGAAGTGAGTTTGTGTTTATACAGGACCTCCCGGCCCACGTTGTTACAAAATGGAGGAGGTGCACGGTGATGCTGAGCTCAATGTAGCCTCTAGCATGCCTCCGGAGGATCCGCCATTACATCACACGGAGCCTCCGACGACATGTGGCTTTAACAGTCATGCGTGTGTATATATTTTGTGTATGGTTGGCCCAGGGAATTGAACCCACAACCCTGGTAATGAACGCACCGTACAGGACCACATTACTGAGCTACGCCTGAACGGTCACAATGGCTGCCTGCCTTTCTTTACTGACTCCGGTATCAGAGTCATTCTCATGTCCCACTTTCATGAGCTCTATAGCACAGGAAGAAACACACACTGTGGGTGAGTCCCAAATGGCACCCTATTCCATATATAGAGCACTACTTTTGACCAGGACCATAAGGGCTTTGTTCGAAAGTAGTGCACTATATAGGGTTCTGTTTGGGACACAGCCTGTGTCTTTAAAACCCCTAGAGACATAGCATGGCCAGCAGCATACCACCATGCATCCCTCTGTTGGCTTGGCTCTGAAGCTAAGCAGGGTTGGTCCTGGTCAGTCCCTGGATGGGAAACCAGATGTTGTTTGTAGTGGTGTTTGAGGGCTAGTAGGAGGCACTCTATCCTCTGGTCTAAAAAAAGAAAAATCCCAGGGCAGTGATAAGGGACATTGCCCTGTGTAGGGTGCTGTCTTTTGGATGGGATGTTAAACGGTGTCCTGACTCTGTGGTCACCAAAGATCCCTTGCCAGTTATCATAGGGGTGTTAACCCCGGTGTCCTGCCTAAATTCCCGATCTGCCCCTCATACCATCATGGCCACCTAAGCATCCCCAGCTTACAATTCTCTCAATCATCTCCTCCATGGAAGCTCTGCTCCTAAGCAACTTTGCAGTATTACATTTTTTTTGTGTGTTATTTCATACAGACGGAAATACGTTTTGGATATCAGACCGGTGGTAACTCACCAGCATTACGGCCAGGAATACGACTTTCCCGAATTGGATCCTTTGTTCGTACCCCCCAGGGCAATTGAACTTATTCCAGAGGCTGCATTCAAAACACCGCCGGAGAAGAAGAGGTATTCGGAGTGGACTTCTAGTCCGACTCAGGAGGCATGCACAACATCCACCGCTTCCGACTATATTATTAGATAATATTCAGTAGTACATGAGCTCAGGGCAAGGCTCTCCTTCCAGAGAGACATCAGGGATTGTAGCATACTCTGTTTCACGGAAACAGGGTTTTCTTGGGATATACTGTCCCGGTCCATACAGCCAGCTGGGTTCTCAGCAGACAGGAATAAAACCTTTCCGGGAAGAAGAAAGGCGGGAGTGTATGTTTCATGATTAACTATTCATGGTGTGATTTTGATAACATACAGAAACTCAAGTCCTTTTGTTCATCCGACCAAGAATACTTCACAATCAAATGCCGACCATATTACATCCCAAGAGAATTATCTTCGGTTATAGTCACAGCCGTGTATATTCCCCCTCAAGCCTATACTACGACGCCCCTCAAAGAACTACACTGGACTTTATGCAAACTGGAAACCACATATCCTGAGGCCGTATTTATTGTAGCTGGGGATTTTAACAAAGCATATTTGAGGAAAACGCTACCGAAGTTCTACCAACAGATTGACTGTAGTACTCGCTCTGGAAAACATTGGACCACTGCTACTCAAACTTCCGGGATGACTACAAGATCCGCCCCCGACCTCCCTTAATCAAAACTGATCACGACTCCATTTTGCTCGTTCCTTCCTATAGGCAGAAACTCAAACAGGAAGTACCCATGCTTAGGTCTATTCAACACTGGTCTGACCAATCAGAATCCATGCTTCGAGATTGTTTTGATCACGCGGACTGGGATATGTTCCGGGAATAACATTGACGAATACATGGATACGGTGACTGAGTTCATATAGGCCTTTCTTAAAGTATGGGTAGCGACCTCTTAATGGTGGGTCGCAACGTGTCAGAGTAAATGTATAATTGTTTCATTAATTACTGGAATTGATTTGGCCAAGTGCATCTGCGCTCTCTGTTCAGTGCGCTCTCTGCTTAGAAGTGGCCTGTGCTCAGTTTGGCAGCTGCGCGAGTGTGAGAGGGAGATGCCCGTGTGCTTCGCGGTTTAGCGGATCGTTTTTCTGCAGTTTTCGTGAAGATCACTCGGCGACCCACACGCTGCAGCGCTGTCTTGTTATTCCCACTCGCCAGCACTCACCGCTGTCATGAAATGGACTCATGCTAGCCACAAGTTCTGACTGATCTCAATTGTCATGAAACGCATATACAGCGATGACTTTCTCTCTCTTTCATACAAACTTATAACGAGGAGCGTCCACAATGTGTTTTGTGCGGGGAAGTGCTTAGTAATGAGTCTCTCATAACGAACAAATTAATAAAACGACACGTCCTGACCAAACATCCACAGCATGATGGTAAACCCAGGGAGTTCTTTCAGAACAGGGCAGAATGCTTCAGGAAACAGTGCTTCAAATGTGACAAAGTAAGTCAGCTAGCAAGGCATTGTTGTCATTTTATAACGGGTGATGATAAGCAGAAATAAGGGCATACTAACTGTCATAGTAGATGCGAGTTTCTGTTTCAAACAATCCCCTGGCCTTGTACACAGCTAATAGCTAACATTCGCCAAAGCAAGCTAGCTACCCTAGTAACAGTACAGATGAAGATGAAAAATGATCAGGCTCACTGTAGGAATTATTGTTGAAAACTAGTCCAGGTTGGAACTGTTGCTGTTAAAATAAAAAAATAAAAAATTCTTAACTGGAATAAACTGATTAAAGCAAAATGCTTTTTGAGGCAAACACACTCACACAGTTCTGGGTTGCTCATCTACAACAGGAAGCGGTCTCCTGCCTGACTGAGAAAGCAGTAGATGTCCTGGTCCAGTTTGGCGAGTCAGGGTTCTCAACTCTGACATACTTAAAAAACAAGTACAGAAACAGTTTCAATGCTGAGCATGACCTCAGTGTTACACTGTCAAAAACAGAGCCCAGAATAGACATGCTCTCATTAGGACTGTGTGTGTTTTCTGGTCTACATCTGTGTGATGTGATCAATCAGTTTATTCCAGTTCAGAATAAAATAAATATGCATTGTATTTTAACAGCAACAGTTCCAACCTAGACAGATATGTACGAGTGTTTTTAATGGGGGGAAATAAACATTAATAAATATGTATATAGATATTTAATTTCGTTATTTGTTTTTGTCTGTATTGCATTTGTTTTAGGCATAAGGGCAATGAAATGTACCGATTATTTATGTATAGTTGCATATTTTTATAAGCTTGCGTCCCAGGAAAACACAGAAATTCTCATTTGCGTCCCAAGCTGAAAAAGTTTAAGAAGCCCTGGTATAAGGGATGTTGTTCCCACTGTGACTACTTAAACATACCCAAACCAGAAACTGTGGATAGATGGCAGCATTTGCGCAAAACTGAAAGGGGCGAAACACTGCATTTAACCATGGCACGGTGACTTGGAATATGGCCAAATACAAACAGTGTAGGTATTCCCTCCGTGAGGCAATCAATCAGGACAAACGTCAGTACAGAGACAAAGTGGAGTCGCAATTCAATGACTCAGACATGAGACGTATGTGGCAGGGTCTACAGACAATCGCGGACTACAAAGGGAAAAACAGCCACGTCGCAGACACCGACGTCTTGCTTCCGGACAAGCTAAACACCTTCTTCGACCGCTTTGAAGATAACACGGTGCCACCGACGCGGCACACTACCAAGGACTGTGGGCTCTCCTTCTCCGTGGCCGACGTGAGTAAGACATTTAAGCGTGTTAACCCTTGCAAGGCTGGGTTAATGCCCAGACGGCATCCCTAGCCGCGTCCTGGTCTGGTCATGCTTGTCTGCATGAGCAGACCAGCTGACTGAAGTGTTTATGGACATATTCAATCTCTCCCTATCCCAATCTGATGACCCTACTTGCTTCAAGATGTCCACCATTGTTCCTGTACCCAAGAAAGCAAAGGCAACTGAACTAAATGACTATCACCCCGTAGCACTCACTTCTGTAATTATGAAGTGCTTTGAGAGGCTAGTTAAGGATCATATCACCTCTACCTTACCTGACACCCTAGACCCACTTGAATTTGCTTACCGCCACAATAGATCCACAGACGACGCAATCGTCATCACATTGCACACTGCACTATCCCCTCTGGACAAGATGAATACCTATGTAAGAATGCAGTTCATTGTCTATAGCTCTGCATTCAACACCATAGTACAGGCTCGTCATTAAGTTCGGGGCCCTGGGTCTGAACAGCGTCCTGGACTTCCTGACTGGCCGCCCCCAGGTGATGAAGGTAGGAAACAACACCTCCACTTCTCTCCTGTACTCCCTGTTCACCCATGACTACGTGGTCACGCACGCCTCCAATTCAATCATCAAGTTTGCGGACGACACAACAGTAGTACCAACAATGACAAGACAGCCTACAAACTTTTACAGATGTACAATTGAGAGCATCCTGTCGGGCTGTATCACCGCTTGGTACTGCACCGCTCACAACCAGGGCTCTCTAGACGGTGGTGCGGTCTGCTCAACAGATCACAGGGGGCAAACTACCTGCCCTCCAGGACACTTACAGCACCCAATGTCACAGGAAGGCCACAAAGATCATCAAGGACATCAACCACCCGAGCCACGGCCTGTTCACCCCGCTATCATCCAGAAGGCAAGGTCAGTACAGTTGCATCAAAGCTGGGACCTAGAGACTGAAAAACAGCTTCTATCTCAAGGCCATCAGACTGTTAAATAGCCGTCACTAGCCGGCTTCCACTCAGTTATACAACCCTGTCCCTTAGAGGCTGCTGCCCTATATACATAGACTTGGAATCACTGACCACATTAATAATGGAACACTAGTCACTTGAATAATGTTTACATACTGCTTTATTCATCTCATATGTTTATACTGTATTATATTCTACTGTATTTTAGTCAATGCCACTCCGACATTGCTCGATCTAATATTAATATTTTTCTTAAATCTTTTACTTTTAGATTTGTGTTTATTGTTGTGAATTGTTAGATACTACTGCACAAGCATTTCGCTACAAACGCAATAACATCTGCTAAATATCTGCTAAACATCAGTTAGTATTTGGTAGCATTGCCTTTAAATTGTTTAACAATGTTTAACATTTTGGGTAGTCTTCCACATGCTTCCCACAATAAGTTGGGTGAGTTTTGGCCCATTCCTCCGGACAGAGCTGGTGTAACTGAGTCAGGTTTGTAGGCCTCCTTGCTCGCACACACTTTTTCTGTTCTGCCCACATATTTTCTATAGGACTGAGGTCAGGACTTTGTGATGGCCACTCCAATACCTTGACTTTGTTGTCCTTAATCCATTTTGCCACAACTTTGGAAGCATGCTTGGGGTCATTGTCCATTTGGAAGACCCATTTGCAACCAAGCTTTAACTTCCTGACTGATGTCTTGAGATGTTGCTTCAATATATTCACATCATTTTCATTCCTCATGATGCCATCTATTTTGTGAAGTGCACCAGTCCCTCCTGCAGCAAAGCACCCCCACAACATGATGCTGCCACCCCCGTGCTTCACGGTTGGGATGGTGTTCTTCGGCTTGCAAGCATCCCCCTTTTTACTCCAAACATAACGATGGTCATTATGGCCAAACAGTTCTATTTGCGTTTCATCAGACCAGAGGACATTTCTGCAAAACGTACAATATTTTTCCCCATGTGCAGTTGCAAACCGTAGTCTGGCTTTTTTTATGGCGGTTTTGGAGCAGTGGCTTCTTCCTTGCTGAGCGGCCTTTCAGGTTATGTCGATATAGGACATGTTTTACTGTGGCTATTAATACGTTTGTACCTGTTTCCTCCAGCATCTTCACAAGGTCCTTTGCTGTTGTTCTGGGATTGATTTGCACTTTTCGCACCAAAGTACGTTAATCTCTAGGAGACAGAACGCATCTCCTTCCTGAGCGGTATGACGCCTGCGTGGTCCCATGGTGTTTATACTTGCGTTCTATTGTTTGTACAGATGAATGTGGTACCTTCAGGCGTTTGGAAATTGCTCCCAAGGATGAACCAGACTTGTGGAGGTTTACAATTATTTTCTGAGGTCTTGGCTGATTTCTTCTGATTTTCCCATGATGTCAAGCATAGATGCACTGAGTTTGAAGGTAGGCATTGAAATACATCCACAGGTACACCTCCAATTGACTCAAATGATGTCAATTAGCCTATCAGAAGCTTCTAAAGCTATGACATAATTTTCTGGAATTCTCCAATCTGTTTGAAGGCACAGTCAACTTAGTGTATGTAAACTTCTTACCCACTGGAATTGTGATACAGTGAATTTTAAGTGAAATAATCTGTCTGTAAACAATTGTTGGAAAAATGACCTATGTCATGCACAAAGTAGATGTCCTAACCGACTTGCCAAAGCTATAGCTTGTTATCAAGAAATTTGTAGAGTGGTTGAAAAATGAGTTTCCATGACTTCAACCTAAGTGTATGTAAACTTTCGACTTCAACTGTAGATACTGTAACCTCTGCATTGAAGAGCGTAAATGACATTGGTGCGTCCCAGTAATATTTTATTGCACCTGAAGTTTACACTCGTTCACTACTTCCCACCAATCGAAAAAGCATTGGATTGGTGGAGGCATGTGGTAGTCATTCCCTTTCAGTGAAGGGAAGTGAACAAGTGCACACGTGGGAGGAAGGAGTGATAATTGAGATGTAGCCATGATGGTTAAATGTTGTGAATCTGATACCATGTTAGACCTGTTTCTCTGATGGGCTCTCGGATTCAGTTTCTCCCCTTTTCCTCTCTCCTCAGGAATACATGGAAGACCAGAAATACCGGGATGAGGAGGACCTCCCAGAAAAACTAGATTCCTTTAAAAGTAAGTCATTCTGCCAGGAAAGACCTTCCCGGCCTGGAATATAAGATGTATCGCTGTCCCAATTTTGGTCTGAATCAAAGAGGGGTGTGAGTAAGTTGTGTCTGTGGGTTTCCTGTGGGGGTGTGTGTGCCATATGTCAATGTGTTTGTATTTTGTGTCTGTTGTTTTAGTGTGTCTGTGTTCTGACCTGATTTCTAAGTGGGTTGTGAGGCCAGGGGGTTCCACAGCGTTCCAGACAGCAGGAATGTGGCTGCTCCTCCTCTCCTCTGGTTGTTATTGTAATTCTAGGGCTCTGGGGGAACAGGTGGTTTTAGAGAGTAGAATGACACTGAAACCAGGACCAGATTAGCCCCCCCAGCAGCAGCACCTTGTTAAAAAAATACCTGGGGAGAACCCTGGTGTGTGTGTGTGTGTCATCATTCACGGACAGGTCTGGTCTGAGAGTGAGAGTTGCAGTAGTGTTCTGTGTGTGTATTTTACTTGCAAATCCTGAGATTATATACATAGGCCTATAGCAGAGGAGGCTGGTGGGATGAACTATAGGAGGACGGGCTCATTGTAATGGCTGGAATGGAATAAATGGAATGGTATCGAACACATCAAGCACATTGAAACAACATGTTTGACTCCGTTCCATCGATTCCATTCAAGTCATTACAATGAGCCCGTCCTCCTTTAGCTCCTCCCACCAGCCTCCTCTGGCCTATAGGAGAACTAGATAGAGCCCTGGTGCTGTATTTATTTCTCATAACAGCGAATGCTTGAAGGTATTGTTCCCGTTCGAGAGCGGGTGAGAATGAGCAAAGAGCAAGGACACAAGACGTTATTGTTTTGGGAAAGAACGACAGGAGGCTGTCATGTAGCGTCCCACACGGTCTCAGCTGAGGCCTCAAGCCGACAGCCCCACGCCCCAGAGGCTCCAGGGGTTGATGTGTGTATCACACAAATACGTCTGTCAGAGCAAACTCCTAACCATGGAGAGAAGAGAGGGAGGGAAGGAGAGGGCGAGACAATGTGTGATTGTCCGTCCTTGCCCTTTACGCTCACAGCGAAGGCCTGGTGTAAATAGAAGGGTACACGGAATAGGGGAAGAGGAGGAAGAGAGAGAAGGCCTCCAAGATATTTCACTCACTTTGAAGACACGAGGAATATCGGAGAGGAGGAAGAAGCCACTTGTGTTGTTGAGACTATCAGTGTGTGGACGGATGGATGGTTGATTGACAGAGCGCTTCAGGACAAGAGGCCCACTCACAGAGCAGCGTGTAGGTGGGAGGCGGAAGAGGGGCCCTCTCCTCAGAGTTCACAAACAGGGTCAGCATTGTCCCCCGACTGCCCCCTCACCCCCCCTCCACACGGTGACAATGTTCCACAACTCAAGGCCTCACACACAAACACACACACAGAGGCTCCATTGTGACAGGGGAAACAGCTAGGCCTAATCCAGAAACCTGACTAACTACAGAGTTCCAGAGAGAATTCCAGAGAGAGAGTTCCAGAGAGAGCTGTTTTTATCTCCACAACAAGACATGTCATTGGAGTGGCACTGGGCAGTTGACTACTGACTGATGAAGTATTAGGCTAATGCGTGAACTGTAGGCCAGGCCAAATGAGAGGATCTGTTCATTGCCATAAGGCCAGGACCATATTTTTTCCTCGTTGGCCTGTCTGACCCTAGCCTGCCATTGCGAGACACACCTGCTATGACCAGCTGTGTGTGTGTGTGTGTGTGTGTGTGTGTGTGTGTGTGTGTGTGTGTGTGTGTGTGTGTGTGTGTGTGTGTGTGTGTGTGTGTTAAGCAAAGCGAAGCGTTTTTTTGGTCTTCTACTCTCCCTAATGCGTTGTGTTTGGGTGTGTTATTTAAGGGCCTTTAACTTTATTCGGTGTTACATTGAGACACCTCCACCCTCCTTATTTAGTCTGCTGTGTGTTAACCATGCAAGCTAACCATGCGGTTGTGTGTCGATTTGTTTTGCAGACAAATATGCAGAGTTTGACCTGAATGACCAAGGAGAGATCGGTGAGTAGTGGAAACGACAAGCAGCCAGGTGCTCAACAGTGATACACAACTGCGGTGCTTTGTGTGTGCTTTGTGTGTGTGTGTGTGTGTGTGTGTGTGTGTGTGTGTGTGTGTGTGTGTGTGTGTGTGTGTGTGTGTGTGTGTGTGTGTGTGTGTGTGTGTGTGTGTGTGTGTGTGTGTGTGTGTGTGTGTGTGTGTGTGTGTGTGTGTGTGTGTGTGTGTGTGAGCACTGAGCAGTAGTTAAGACCTCCGTGTGTTGTGGGTATGGGATTAACCAGAGGTCTATGAGGGTTTCATGTGTCACTATTGCGTCTAACTAGAAAGGTGATACTGTATTTGGCCTACTGGCCTTGAAAACAGGTGTCAGATAAGGTGTGTGTGTGTGTGTGTGTCGTTCTCCTGCAGGGGTGTGCGTGTGGTGTGTGTGTGTGTCTGTCGTTCTCCAGTGGGGGGGTGTGTGTGTGCGCTTGTTAACCATTCTCCTCCTGTGTGGGCGTCCCCCTGCAGATATGATGGGGATGAAGAGGATGATGGAGAAGCTGGGCGTTCCGAAGACCCACCTGGAGATGAAGAAGATGATCTCCGAGGTGACCGAAGGCGTCAGCGACAGCATCAACTACAGAGACTTCGTCAAGATGATGCTGGGCAAGCGCTCGGCCGTCCTCAAGCTGTGAGTGCGCTGTGTGTCTCGGGGGGGGGAGGTATTGGGTTGGTGTATGCGGCGCTTGTCGCCAACATATGTCCATTGTGTTGCGTCATGTTTCATTGGTATCTCTGGGTGGGTGTGTGACTGACCACGTGCATCGTTACACACAGTTGAAGTCGGAAGTTTACATACACCTTAGCCAAATACATTTAAATTCAGTTTTTCACCATTCCTGACATTTAATCCGAGTAAAAATTCCCTGTTTTAGGTCAGTTAGGATCACCACTTTATTTTAAGAATGTGAAATGTCAGAATAATAGCAGAGAGAATTATTTATTTCAGCTTTTATTTCTTTCATCACATTCCCAGTGGGTCAGAAGTTTACATACACTCAATTAGTATTTGGTAGCATTGCCTTTAAATTGTTTAACTTGGGTCAAACGGTTCGGGTAGCCTCCCACAAGCTTCCCACAATAAGTTGGGTGAATTTTGGCCCATTCCTCCTGACAGAGCTGGTGTAACTGAGTCAGGTTTGTGGACCTCCTTGCTCGCAAACACTTTTTCTGTTCTGCCCACAACTTTTCTATAGGATGGAGGTCAGGGCTTAGTGATGGCCACTCCTATACCTTGACTTTGTTGTCCTTAAGCCATTTTGCCACAACTTTGAAGGTATGCTTGGGGTCATTGTCCATTTGGAAGACCCATTTCCGACCAAGCTTTAACTTCCTGACTAATGTCTTGAGATGTTGCTTCAATATATCCACATACTTTTCCTGCCTCATGATGCCATCTATTTTGTGAAGTGCACCAGTCCCTCCTGCAGCAAAGCACCCCCACAACATGATACTGCCACCCCCGTGCTTCACGGTTGGGATGGTGTTCTTCGGCTTGCAAGCCTCCCCCTTTTCCTCCAAACATAACGATGGTCATTATGGCCAAACAGTTCTATTTATGTTTCATCAGACCAGAGGACATTTCTCCAAAAAGTACGATCATTGTCCCCATGTGCAGTTGCAAACCGTAGTCTGGCTTTTTTATGGCGGTTTTGGAGCAGTGGCTTCTTCCTTGCTGAGCAGCCTATCAGGTTATGTCGATATAGGACTTAACCAGCATCTTCACAAGGTCCTTTGCTGTTGTTCTGGGATTGATTTGCACTTTTCGCACCAAAGTACGTTCATCTCTAGGAGACAGAACGTGTCTCCTTCCTGAGCAGTATGACGGCCGTGTGGTCCAATGGTGTTTATATTTGCGTACTATTGTTTGTACAGATGAACGTGGTACCTTCAGGCGTTTGGAAATTGCTACCAAGGTTGAACCAGACTCGTGGGGGTCTACAATTCTTTTCTGAGGTCTTGGCTGATTTCTTTTGATTTTCCCATGATGTCAAGCAAAGAGGCACAGAGTTTGAAGGTAGGCCTTGAAATATATCCACAGGTACACCTCCAATTGACTCAAATGATGTCAATTAGCCTATCAGAAGCTTCTAAAGCCATGACATCATTTTCTGGAATTTTCCAAACTGTTTAAAGGCACAGTCAACTTAGTGTATGTAAACTTCTGACCCACTGGAATTGTGATACAGTGAATTATACGTGATATAAGCTGTCTAAACAATTGTTGGAAAAATTACTTGTGTCATGACAAAAATAGATGTCCTAACCGACTTGACATAACAAGAAATGTGTGGAGTGGTTGGAAAACGAGTTTTAATGACTCCAACCTAAGTTTATGTAAACTTCCGACTTCAACTGTAGGTCTCATGGGACGTTCGTTGGCTTTTGCTGTGTGTGTGGGAATTCACCCTCCGCTGTGTCAGCCAGTTGTTATCTTTCAGCAGGGTTTGGGATGACAGGTGATGACATCATCACTCGCCACATGGCACCAGCGTTTATCGCCATGGTATTCATGGTGGGAGGAGCATAAAACAGACATCCCTCAGTACAGTCTAAGACTTTGCCCTGTCCTAAACCACCATTCATCTAAGGGCAACACTTATATAAAAAATTTAAAAAAACACTGTCAAGGGAAACATCTCTGAGTTGAGACAGGAATGGTCTTTCGAAAGCCAGTCAGCAGGTGTTTTGGACAGGGTTACTTGTGTAAGCAGGGCCTAAAATTAACACCTGCCAAATGCGGGTAGATTTTTGGCATTGGCGGGTAAGATGTCTATTCACCAGCCACGTTGGCGGGTGGTCAGGGCTCCACAATGCGAGCATTTCACTCGCATTTGGGAATAAAAATAGTCAAGTGTGATCACAATTTATAGTAAAATAAATGCTGCAGTAGCTGTTTTCATTGTATTTCCTCAGTTTTGTTTCATAGCTGGTAAATTAATCGCATAAAGTCAAAGAACTACGAATCCGATATAGCCTATTTCACCTCGAGCTTCAACAGTGCTTCGCTGAAGAGTTGAGTAAAATATGAATTTTTAGAAGTGCTGGGCACAGGCATAAATTTGGTCTAATTTACTCAAAACGAAAGTCTACTGAAGTGAGGTTGTACTTGTGTTTCTTGGCTATTTACATTGTTTTGCTCACAAGCCTGGGTTGGGTTTGGGCAGATATCTGCGGGTCTAGTCAGTGTGTGTTTGCTATTGCATTTCAGCTCTAACTGGACTAAACTGGCCCGGCAGATCCTTAGCCAGACAAGTCTCCTCATAATCCCAAATACACTCATCATCAGGCAGAAACAACTTTTCTCCACTGCTCCTTCCACTCTTTCTTTGTTAATCTCTCTCTCACTCCAAATCTTTCTCTCTCGCTCTCTCCCTCACTCTCTCTATCCTTCATCAGTAGAGGTGGTGAGCCTAGCGAGAGAAAAAGACAGAGGCCTTTTCTCATTTGGGAAAAAGTCTGTCCTCCACACTCTCTCCTCCGTGACCCGGAAACTAACAAGTTGTGGAGTGTTCGAGGAGATGTCCATTTGTTAGTAGGCGAACGGAAGACTTGTCCTGCCCTCCTCGATAGCCACCTTACATCGAGGATAGTCATATGTATCCTACCTGAGTCCTTCCCGGAAGAGTTTTGGAATCTGCCACACCCCCTTTGAATCAGCTTTTGTTTTGTCAGATGAGCACACGTTTAAAAACAGTATGCTACTTAACATTTTATCGATAAAATGTCTTTCACAACTAACTTAATTTGTTTTTAATCACTTTACACATTTATTTCGGGATCCACACTTGTAAACGTAATTTGCCTGATGACGCGTGAGTGGAGGCGTCTCATTTGATACAATGAGACTCCTCCACTCGTTCCCCCTCCCTGCCGCCTCTCCTCGATTACCTTTGACCTTTTTCAAAAGGAGGCGAGGGAGGATACAGGAGTTGAGCAAATCCAATTGAGAAAAGGCCAGAGTAAATGTTGCTACCTTTCATTCTCTGAGTGATTTGAGACCCCCCCCCCCCCCCCCTTCAAAAACCTTTCTCTCACTCCAGCCTTTTAATGTGTGAATTTGATTGGACGTCATCCAAGTTGGCCACAGCGATCTTCAACTGCACTCTTGTTGTATTATAGTGTTCCGTTTCTCTCCTGGGACGGAGAGGGAGAAAGAGGGGGAGTTGGAGAGAGAGAGAGTGAGGGGTTTGAGGACAGAAAACAGAAGCTATTATATAGTTAGTAAACTGTTATTCAGAGTTTCTTGGCAAAGGAACAATTGGTTTTGTTGCAATTACAGGGAAATAATTTGGGTCGGGTACTACTAACGGCCGGGGGGGTTCTGGGGCCAAGTCCAGGCCTTTTGTTTCCTGGGTTGGCCATTTGAGTGCCAGAGTAGACTAAACACACATTTGGCTTTATGCACACACACACACACGCCAGGGTTTCCGTTAGCAAAATGTGGCGCCAGACATTTGACCGGCAACATTTTTATTTCTCGGACATTTGAGAAATGTACAGGACCCATATGCATTGGGTGCGTAACCTGATTAGGGCATCCACCCACGGTGCTCAGAATGACCGAAATCACATTTGGAATATGATCATTCATATTAACAGAACATGCAAGTCGAGGATGCAACTACGTGCGACCCTTCTTACCGAATTCTGATGTGCACTTTGAACATTTTACTTTTCTTCAGCCAACAAGACGAGTAACAAACAGCAAAATCACTAGCCTATGTCAATCTACTATATAGTGCTCTTATTTACATATCCAAAATGTGCATAGGCTCTTGGGGAACTCGTAAACTTGTGTAAGCCTCATTAAAGTTACAAAAATGTCCGTGTCCAACCTTAACATGTGATAACAATACAACACAACAGATGAACCGTAATAACATTTACTCACGGGTAGCCAAAAATAACTATCTGAAAACCATGTCCCTACTAAGCCACTCCCCCAGTCTTCTGATATGTCCCATTGTGTCATCTCTCAATAACTCAGCATCAATAAACCAGCAATTTTTAAAGACATCAACCCAACTAAATGACCCAATGCTTGCAACACAGCAGTTGGGTCATCCAAACCCAGCATGTTATGGAGTGTGTGGATGGGAGCATTGTCAACCTATGGAGGCATAGCCAAGGTAGCAAAAATAATGGCCTGCCCAGCATTTTTATACATGACACTATGTATGATGAGATGTTTAATTAACTCAGGAACCACACCTGTTTGGAAGCACCTGCTTTTAATATACAGTACTTTGTATCTCTCATTTACTCCAGTTTTTCCATAGTTTTGGTAGTTATCTGTAGGGTGACCAGAGGTTAGGCCTAGTAGTTAAGGAATAACTGTGGATGGTTCTGTCTTGTCCCCAGAGTGAGTTCAGGTCAGTGTGATGGGCTTAGCAGGTTTAGCGTGTGAACCACCACACGGTGAGAGGAGGAATCCCTCTCTTTCCTCATGGAGCCCAGCCAGCCAATTGGATAATCCTGAGTATTTTAGTGAAACTGTGGTGTGACTGTGCCTGACGGCTGACTGTGGCTCGCTGCATTGTCATAAGGGAATCTACAGGCATACGTACCAAGGCTATGTGCAGAATCACTGGTCTACAAATCATCATGCATCCCAAATAACTACTCATTACATGATTTAAGGTGAGCAAATCTGTTCAGGGCCTTGCTCAGGCTGATCCCCTCGAACACGCTGCTACAGTAGCCATTTAAAAGCCATCCAGTGGAACCATTGGTAATGTAGTCAGGAACAGAGTGGGAAGTGGTTGCCAGGGAAACGTTCGCCAGCAGTGGAGTTGCCGTGGAGGAGGTTTGGCCTCCATTGGGATCAACACTCCTTATGAGCTTATAGGAGCTTTGCTGAGGTTAACCAAAAATGGAAAGTAAAGACGCCTCGCTCTGAATAGAGGCTGTCAGCTCTCTCTCTCTCTCTCGTTTTCTATACACGTCACTCCCTTTGTCTGTCTCCTTTGTTTTTTCTTTGTTTGTTTTACTATCTGTCTTCCTCCTTCATTCTCTCAATGCCTTTCTGGGTCTCTCCATCCGTCTATTTTATTCCTCCTTCTCCAGTGTTTCACTTTCAATCTTTCACCTCCCTCCCCCTTTGTCTTTTTATTTGCACTCCTATCGCTCATATTCATATTGTCTCACTCTATAGTTTTCTCTCATTCCCTTGTGGTGCCTGTCATTCTCTCTATCCCAATCTCACTCTCTCTGTGTTTTCCATTAGTGCCGGATGTCTGCTAATCAGCCGGTTACAGGCTCATTTTCATCTGGTTATATTTTCCCACTTAATATTAACTAGGCTTCTTTTCATGTAAAAGTTTCAATTCGCTAGTACGTTGAGCCCTCTCCCGCAAGAATGAACGATATGCATCTTCTAGCGATCTATTGATAGGACAGTTGCCTGTCAGTCAGTCACAAAGTGAGCGATGACAGGGAAACGCAGCAACGAGGATGAGGCAAAGTGAGAGGTTTCACTCTTGCCAAAATCTGTCCAAAATAACCCAATGCGTTTCTATGGGCTTATTTTGGACCTAATCTTGTCGCCTGCCTACCTTCCTACCTTTGGGACAACGCCTCCCATTTTTAGGGTGGAGACATGAGCATCTCGTCATTTAAATTAGTGCTGGGCGGTATACCGTATATTACTATATACCGGTATTGATGCACGGACCGGTTTTGGTTTTTACTTTCCCTATAACGGTATTTGAATGTTTGGTTTGTTAAATGTGATACGCCGTGTGTAATGTCCATTTGTATAGTTTACTCTACTACTTGAGTCATCCCTTTCCGCTCTCTCTCTCTCTCCATGCAGCTTTCCACACAGACCTAGTCCCACCCCCTGTCACTCAAGGAGCGCATTTGTTGTTGCTTGACCACGAGACACTTTCGTTCAGTCTGCATGGTCAATGCAGCACATGCAACAACTTGGATCCACAGGCGTTCTATAGTTACAATATTAGTTTGTGTTTCTTACATCTGCAAACAGCTAGTTTGTATTTTCTTAGCAAGTTAAGCTAAATCGTGTTAGCCACTACTGCTAATTGCTAATTAGCTAGCTGCCTGGCTAGCAAACTAGCTAACAAAAGTACTGAGTCAGAGCAAACGTAGCTAGCTAATACAGCCTGATACCAGTGCTGGTGGAGGCCTAAATCAGCATGTTGTTTGTGCAACAGTATCTTCTAAATCAAAGAGGGATAGGCGAAGCATGAATATGTTGGCTACATGAATAAAGATTTAATGTAGCCAAAGATTATAGGGTCCCCTAGGAAACACTGAACATCAGTTTGGTTCCTACCGTGTCACAATTACTCCTCCATGGCATTTTCATTCGTTGTCATGTCAAACAACACTGTATTCAAAGTGCCCACTATTATATTCTAACTATGTTAGAATAAACATTCTATTTCCATGATTCCAAAAGTTCACCCAAGTTTTTGATCTAAATCGCAGTTGCAACGTTTGGTTAAAAATAAGGCCTAGTTTTTCTGCCCATATAGTGGCAGTGTGAAAATTATCTCAAATGAGTGCAGGAAATGCAGAAATTGATGGAAATGCAGGAAATTATTTTAGGTTGAAGTTGAATTGAACAGTATTAAACAATCAGAATGGAGAAAGACCCATTGAAATAATTTAGAATATATGTGTTGCCACCCTAGGGTCACGCACTACTCATAACGCAAATGTAGAACTTTTCTTAATCAAAAACTTTTTAAAAAATACCGTCAAATTTGAAAAATACCATGATATGATATTTTGGCCATATCGCCCAGCCCTAATTTATAAAAGGTGTCGATCTGACTGAAATAAAGTCTATTTCCTATATCCCTTTGCCATTCATAAATCATGCAACGTGGTTATATTTATGTCCGTGGAATCGTATTGGGACAAGTATACCTTTCCTAGGATGTCGGGGTTTGCCAGACAGTGACGCTAAAATTAGTGATGTCTCGTCAGTGAAGCCTAACCAATCGCATCCGTGAGAGAGACGTTCATTTGGCTCCCTATTTTGCACAGGCTACAGGTAGGCCTAGGCTTTTCTGCAGTGCAGATACATTATGAAAACATTCGATGAAGATGGTGAATCATTACTGCAGGAACAATGGGCAATGGAGAACTTTTATTCTGATCCAAATATGATAATTAGGCCCTCACGGACTCCGGGCATTAAAACGGAATTCAACAATATTCAAAAATGTATTGACCTTACCAGGGAATCAACTAAATGTATTGAACATGAATTAATTTGCCCAAGTTTATCATAAGACATGAACAGAATGCATCAGTGATTCGTATTTCCTGCAACTTTGTGAATGAGGTCACGCGAATGCCCCTGTGTGTGGCCGTTAGCGATGATCAGGGGCGCAATTTTCACTGGGGACGGGGGGACATTGAGACAATGCCAAGAGTGTGCAAAGCTGTCATCAAGGCAAAAGGTGGCTACTTTGAAGAATATAAAATATATTTTGATTTGTCTTTTTTGGCTAGAAAATAGTAAAAATAAAGAAAAACCCTTGAATGAGTAGGTGTGTCCAAACTTTTGACTGGATATACAGTTGAAGTCAGAAGTTTACATGCACTTAGGTTGGAGTCATTAAAACTCATTTTTCAACCACTCCACACATTTCTTGTTAACAAACTATAGTTTTGGCAAGTCGATTGGGACATCTACTTTGTGCATGACACAAGTAATTTTTCCAACAATTGTTTACAGACAGGTTATTTCACTTATAATTCACTGTATCACAATTCCAGTGGGTCAGAAGTTTACATACACTAAGTTGACTGTGCCTTTAAACAGCTTGGGAAATTCCAGAAAATGATGTCATGGCTTTAGAAGCTTCTGATAGGCTAATTGACATCATTTGAGTCAATTGGTGGTGTACCTGTGGATATATTTCAAGGCCTACCTTCAAACTCTGTGCCTCTTTGCTTGACATCATGGGGAAATCAAAAGAAATCAGCCAAGACCTTAGAAAATAATTGTAGACCTCCACAAGTCTGGTTCAACCTTGGGAGCCATTTCCAAACGCCTGAAGGTACCACGTTCATCTGTACAAACAATAGTACGCGAGTATAAACACCATTGGACCACACGGCCAATGTCGACACATTCTGTCTCCTAGAGATGAACGTACTTTTGTGCGAAAAGTGCAAATCAATCCCAGAACAACAGCAAAGGACCTTGTGAAGATGCTGGAGGAAACAGGTACAAAAGTATCTATATCCACAGTAAAACGAGTCTTATATCGACATAACCTGAAAGGCCGCTCAGCAAGAAAGAAGCCACTGCTCCAAAACCACCATAAAAAAGCCAGACTACGGTTTGCAAATGGACATGGGGACAAAGATCGTACTTTTTGGAGAAATGTCCTCTGGTCTGATGAAACAAAAATAGAACTGTTTGGTCATAATGACCATTTATGTTTGGAGGAAAAGGGGGTATGCTTGCAAGCCGAAGAACACCATCCCAACCGTGAAGTACGTGGGTGGCAGCATCATGTTGTGGGGGTGCTTTGCTGCAGGAGGGACTGGTGCACTTCAAAAAAATAGATGGCATCATGAGGAAAGAAAATGATGTGGATATATTGAAGCAACATCTCAAGACATCAGTCAGGAAGTTAAAGCTTGGTCGCAAATGGGTCTTCCAATGGACAATGACCCCAAGCATACTTGTGGCAAAATGGCTTAATTACAACAAAGTCAAGGTATTGGAGTGGCCATCACAAAGCCCTGACCTCAATCCCATAGAAAATGTGTGGGCAGACCTGAAAAAGCATGGGTGAGCAAGGAGGCATACAAAGCTGACTCAATTACACCAGCTCTGTCAGGAGGAATGGGCCAAAATTCAACCAACTTATTGTGGGAAGCTTGTGGAAGGCTACCTGAAACGTTTGACCCAAGTTAAACAATTTAAAGGCAATGCTACCAATCACTAATTGAGTGTATGTAAACTTCTGACCCACTGGGAATATGATGAAAGAAATAAAAGCTGAAATAAATCATTCTCTCTGCTATTATTCTGACATTTCACATTCTTAAAATAAAGTGGTGACCCAAACTGATCTAAGACAGGGAAGTTATACTAGGATTAAATGTCAGGAATTATGAGAAACTGAGTTTAAATGTATTTGGCTAAGGTGCATGTAAACTTCCGACTTCAACTGTATGTATGTATGTATATATATATATATAGCCTGAAACTGGGAAAAACGGAAACCTGGAAAAACAAAACCTTTAATTTAATAAATGTGTCTGTTTAAATAAAATACATAATTTGAAGAATAAACATTGTGGCAATACATTTTTCCAATCTGGGAAGTAAAGTCGATAAAGTATTCAAATTTTGCTGTGCATTTCAGATGGAATCAAGGCATTAGGATGTACCAGAGGACACAAATATAGCTCTTTCTGCAAATACTTTTGAACTACTTCTCCGATTTGGCCGGCTACTCTATGTACTTGTGGAAACACTGTCTTTCCCTCCCTCTCTCTCTACTCCATATCTATTTAGATCAGTATGTCCTGGTTGGGGACATAAGCCCCCTGTTAAACTCAGCAGGGCGTCCTGTTTTGATCGCACCCTCTGGCCTGACTGCTCGTTAGGGACTGTGTCATTAGTGACTGTCGTTAGGGACTCTCGTTAGTGTGGGACACTGAATGGACACGGCACTGCAGCCATCTTAAATCCTGCCCAGCTCTCAGTTCCCAGGCACTGGGAATAGAATAGAGGCAGTCTTGGAAGGATTGCCAAGCATGTTCCCCAAACCCCATCCCTTTGTGCATGGCCCAAATCCTGCAATAGCATACACATGTGAACGTACTCTCCCTCTCTCCCGGTCTCTCACTCATTCACTCACTCTATGGCTGTCCCCGACTAAAAAAAATATTGGTCGACCGAGAGTCGGCTGTTCTTTCAACCAATCGATTGGTCAACATTTTTAAACGTGTATTTTTCCATATATAGACACACCCTATGTTTGAATAAAATCAGCTATATGTAGGCTACTGAGCTTGTCTGATGCTTTAAGCACTGCGATTAAAAATTGATACACAAATTACTAAAGAGGGAGTCTGAGATCAATATAGCCAAACCAGAAGAAAAAAACCTGTTCTGACCCGACCCCCCCCCTCTCGGTGCTGCTGGCCTTCGCTGCAGTTATGCTCCTGAAGTTGGCGATAATAGGCTACACCAGCGGTCAGCAATAACCAAACAAACACTGTAGATTAGAAATTCTGGTAATTAATAGTAAATGTACTTCTGGTGATACTGGTGTGCCATCCCTGTGGCCTCCCCACCAATGGATTAGTCCACTCACAGGTGTGAATCAGACAGGTGTCTCGGGTGCCATATTGTTTTTTTATATACACTATATATACAGAAGTATGTGGACACCCCTTCAAATTAGGGATTTGGCTATTTCAGCCACACCCATTGCTGACGGGTGTATAAAATCGAGCACACAGCCATGCAATCCATAGACAAACATGGGCAGTAGAATGGCCTTACTGAAGAGCTCAGTGACTTTCAACATGGCACCTTCATAGGATGCTACCTTTCCAACAATTCAGTTCATCAAATTTCTGCCCTGCTAAAGCTGCCTCGGTCAACTGTAAGTGCTGTTATTGTGAAGTGGAAATGTCTAGGAGCAACAATGGCTCAGCTGCGAAGTGGTTGGCCACACAAGCTCACAGAACGGGACCGCCAAGTGCTGAAACACGTAGCGTGTATAAAATCATCTGTCCTCTATTGCAACACTCACTACCGAGTTCCAAACTGTCTCTGGAAGCAACGTCAGCACAAGAACTGTTCGTCGGGAGCTTCGTGCCATGGCCAAGCAGCCGCACACAAGCCTAAGATCACCATACCCAATGCCAAGCGTAGGCTGGAGTGCTGTAAAGCTCGACGCCATTGGACTCTGGGAGCAGTGGAAACGCGTTCTCTGGAGTGATGAATCGCGCTTCACCATCTGGCAGTCTGATGGACGAATCTGGGTTTGGCGGATGCCAGGATAACTCTACCTGCCCAAATGTAAAGTTTTATGGAGGAGGAATAATGGTCTGGGGCTGTTTTTCATGGTTTGGGCTAGGCCACTTAGTTCCAATGAAGGGACATTTTAATGCTACAGCATTACAATGACATTCTAGACAACTATGTGCTTCGAACTTTACGGCAACAGTTTGGGGAAGGCCCTTTCCTGTTCCAGCATGACAATGCCCCCGTGCACAAAGCGAAGTCCATACAGAAATGAATTGTCGAGATCAGTGTGGAAGAACTTGACTGGCCTGCACAGAGCCCTGACCTCAACTCCATTGAACACCTTTCGGATGAATTGGAACGCCGACTGCGAGCCAGGCCTAATCGCCCAACATCAGTGCGTGACCTCACTAATGCTCTTGTGGCTGAATGGAAGCAAGTCCCCGCAGCAATGTTACAACATCTAGTGGATAGCCTTCCCAGAAGAGTTGAGGCTGTTATAGCAGCAAAGGGGGGGACCAACTCCATATTAATGCCCATGATTTTGGAATGAGATTTTAGACGAGCAGGTGTCCACAGACTTTTGGTCATGTAGGGTATTTGGCACAGCTTGATAAAAAAAATCTTGGTTGACCAACAGCCTATCAACCGAACAATCGACCAGTAGACTAAATGGAGTCAGCCCTAACTCACTCACTCTCATGCATAGACACACATGCGCAATCACACACACACAGTATTTAATTTCTGTACGCACAAAAAAATATGGGTCTTGATCCATGAGGGGATTAATTGTCTCTCCTGCTGCTGCTTAAAACATCCTCTACTTTTTATGTTCTACAGCTGGACACCCCAAATGACCTTGTTGTGCCATGTACTTAAAGAGTTTAATCACAATACGCTATATATTCATTTTCAGGAATGTTGGAAATTAGTTTTTATTGTTGAAAGAAATGATGAAAGAGATTGGTGTATTTTTTCCCATTATCTAATCATGGCACAGGGTTGTTCAATCACAGACAGACAAATCTATCGCTTAATGGTTTTATTTAGACAAATAATCATGTTTTTTAGCTAAATGCTATATATCCGCCTCACTCTCAGAGTAATGAGTAGTACTGCTAGGTTTTACACAGTCAAATGTAACAAATAACTACATTTGTAATAAAGAACTGTACAAATTATACAAAAATATATAGATTTTTAAAAACTATTATTCAATAGAGCAATATGAGATCTGTATTTTAACCATTTATCAGATGCTCTTATCCAGAGAGACTTACAGTAAGGGCATTCATCTTAAGATAGCTAGGTGAGACAACCACATATCACAGCCAAATTTACAGAATACGAACAAAAATAAACATTTTCATACACCGCTAAAATCTATGAATGAATGGATTTTACAGTAATATTTTACACACATGAAGGTACCCATAAGCAATCATTTCTGTTGAAAAAACACATGTGAAAAATTGGTGGATATAGAGTTTTGGAAACAAACTCTTAACTTAGAAAAGCAGCTACAGTATTCACACCTGTCACGTGTGCTCCCTCTCTGGCCTCTAGGTCACCACGCTGCTCGTTATGATGCTCTTCAGACTCACCTGGACTCCATCACCTACCTGATTACCTTCCCTATATATGTCACTCCCTTTGGTTCCTTCCCCAGGCGTTATTGTTTCTGTTCCAGTGTCATGTCTGTGCGTTGTTTGTGTGTCTTGTTTTTGTATTTAGTTGCGTTTATTTATTAAAACGTTCCTTGAACTTGCTTCCCGACTCTCAGCGCACTCATTACAACACCCATTGACTTTTTTTGCAGTGTTATTGTAGTCAAGTGGTCACCAACCTTTTCTGAGTCAAGATCACTTCGCAGTCAGAAAGCAAGCCTAGATCTACCGCTCATATTTTATTTTAAACATTAACCTAATAAAAACAGTTACGTAGGAATGGGGTTTGTGCAGTAGGCCTAATACATTATCACAGCATATTGGCTATATGCCTGGCCTGACAATATCGTTCTTCTCAGATCATATTACACTGAACAAAAAATATAAATGCAACATGTAAAGTGTTGGTCCCATGTTTCATGAGCTGAAATAAAAGATTCCAGAAATGTTCCATACGCACAAAAAGCTTATTTACTTCAAATTTTGTGCACAAATTTGTTTACATCACTGTTAGTGAGCATTTCTCCTTTGCCAAGATAATCCATCCACCTGACAGGTGTGGCATATCAAGAAGCTGATTAAACAACATGATCATTACACAGGTGCACCTTGTGCGGGGGACAATAAAAGGCCATTTAAAAATGTGCAGTTTTGTTACGGAACACAATGTCACAGATGTCTCAAGTTTTGAGGAAGCATGCATATGGCATGCTAACTACAGGAGCTGTTGCCAGATAATTTTATGTTAATTTCTCTACCATAAGCTGCCTCCAATGTCGTTTTAGAGAATTTGGCAGTACTTCCTACCGGCCTCACAACCCTAGATCACGTGTAACCACACCAGCCCAGGACAACCACATCTGGCTTATTCGCCTGCAGGATCGTCTGAGACCAGCCACCTGGACAGCTGATGAAACTGTGGGTTTCTCAGGGAAGCTCATCTGCTTGCTCGTCGTCCTAACCAGGGTCTTGACCTGACTGCAGTTTGGCGTTGTAACCAACTTCAGTGGGCAAATGCTTACCTTCGATGGACACTGGAATGCTGGAGAAGTGTACTCTTAATGGATGAATCCCGGTTTCAACTGTAGCGTGCAGACAGCATGAATGGCGTCGTGTGGGATTAGCGGTTTGCTGATGTCAACGTTGTGAACAGAGTGCACCATGATGGCGGTGGGATTATCTTATGGGCAGGCATAAGCTACGGACAATGAACGCAATTGCATTTTAACAATGGCCATTTGAAAGCACCGAGATACCGTGACGAAATCCTGAGGCCCATTGTCGTGCCATTCATCCACCACCATCACCTTATGTTTCAGCATGATAATGCACGGCCCCATGTCGCAAGGATCTGTACACAATTCCCGGAGCTGAAAATGTCCCAGTTCTTTCATGGCCTGCATGCTCACTCACCAGATGTTACCGATTGAGCATGTTTGGGATGCTCTGGATCGATGTGTATGACAGCGTGTTCCAGTTCCCGCCAATATCTAGCAACTTTGCACAGCCATTTGAAGAGGAGTGGGACAATATTCCACAGGCCACAATCAGCAGCCTGATTGTGTTGCGCTGCATGAGGCAAATGGTGGTCACACCAGATACTGACTGGTTTTCTGATCCACGCCCCTACTTTTTTTTTTAAGGTATCTGTGACCAACAGATGCATATCTGTATTCCCAGTCAAGTGAAATCCATAGATAAGGGCCTAATGATTTTTCTTTAATTGACTGTTTGTCTATGTAAAATGTTTCAATTTATTGCATGTTGTGTTTATATTTTTGTTCAGTGTATATTGCAAAACTCGAGCTTTAATAACAAAATAGATCAGTTGGTGTTGCACTTACAATGAACAGCTGAGCATAAATTGAAATAAAATGCACTAATTAGCTTTATTATTTTACTGGACTGGTTGTAGGCTGCCTGCATCTGATGGTAATGGTGCTTTCAAGACAACTGAATAAATACAATAAAAACATGAACTCACTCATAAAAACAGCAGCTTTTTGCTGTATTCTTTGACAGTCTCGTACTGGTCATGGTTTTAAAAGTCATGAAATTTGGCGTAGGCTAGTATCAAACTTTGCTGTGGCCTAGGTCTTGGAAGCTGTAGGCACAGTGATTTGAGGTATCCGATTGGCCAGCGCAGGAGGCGCTCTCGATTTAGCCACAGATCTCCCGGTCCGCAGGGCTTCTGAATAAAGTGCACCTACTGCAACAGCATAACACGGGGAAAGAAAGGAGCGCAAGCCTTTATCGTTGGCTTTTCAACTGAAATGTTTTGTGATCGACTTGGAATGCCTTGAAGATCGACCAGTCGATCATGATCAATTGGTTGGTGACCACTGCTTTAGTGCCTTGTTGCAAACAGGATACATGTTTTGGAATATTTTCATTCTGTACAGGCTTCATTCTTTTCGCTCTGTCATTTAGGCCTATGTTAGTATTGTGGAGTAACTACAGTGTTGGTGATTCATTCTCAGTTATCTCATATCACAGCCAATAAACTCTATAATTGTTTTAAAATCACCACTGGCATCATGTTGAAATCCCTGAGCGGTTTCCTTCTTCTCCGGCAACTGAGTTAGGAAGGGCACGTGTATCTTTGTAGTGACTGGGTGTATTGATACACCATCCAAGGTGCAATTAATAACTGCACCATGCTCAAAGGGATATTCAATGTCTGTTTTGTTTTTTTACCCATCTACCAATAGGTGCCCTTCTTTGCAAACCATTGGAAAATCCTCCCTGGTCTTAGTGCTTGAATCTGTCCTTGAAATGCACTGCTCAACTGAGTGAACTTTCAGATAATTGTATATGTGGGAGACTGCCATAGCTTTGAGTTTGTTTTGCAGTCCACCACTGACCTCTCTCTCTCTCTCTTCCCCCCCCCAGGGTGATGATCTTCGAGGACAAGGCTAATGGGGCCAGCTGTAAGCCTGACGGGCCTCCACCCAAACGGGACATAGCCAGCCTGCCATAGACCCAGGACATCCAGAGCCTCTAGAATACAGAAGGGTCAGAGGGACCCGACCTCGACCATTTCACCATCCTAGGCCCCTGCACTCAGCCAGGGACTTGTGTACATAGCCTTATCAACTCCCCACCTCAGGACGCACACGCGTCCCAGAAGGGGGGAAGGGTTCCTCCTCTGTTCAAAACATGTGGGAAAAAAGAGGGAGGCGCATTCTCTTAACTATATATATTTGCTGTGAAGATGTTAAGGCAGATTAGCTTTTTTATGACCAGTACATACCTGTATATATTTATATTGATTATGGCGATGAGAAATAAGTATTTTTAATTAGTGTGATCACTTGTAACCCCTGGCGATAACTGTGTAATTGAGTCGTTTTGTGAATATGAGCAAATTGTTGTTGTGTTTGCTGGGGATCAAACTAACAGAGGTGACCGTTTTGTATGTATGTGTTAATGAGAAGATTGTGTGTCAACAACTCACATGTTATGAAGCAATCTGTGTATGGATACTAGTGAATTTATCATTAGGCCTGTTTTATCATGATTTCAATGTAGCATTTAACCGTTTTACAGATGTAATGAATTCAGTGTAGTTGTAGTTAGAGGTTTGGGGAAACTGCTTGTTAGCCGTGACCCGTTTTAGGGAAACTAACCCAAATCCTTTATCTTATTTTCCACCCCTCCCTCTCCCCTATTTCACCCCCCCCACCCCCCCCCCCACCACCACCACCACCAAATGTTCCAGTTCCTCTTTCAGATATTATATTTTTAATCGCGTTAAAGTAGCATGCTGGTGATTTTAAAGCACATGTAATAAAAAGAGCACAGTTATTTTTAACACCTTTACACACAGTTGTCAACATCATCCCACATGTTGGATTAGTGCCATGCAGACTCTGCTTGGTCATTGTCTCACTAGGTCAGGTTTGCGAGATTATGGTCCAACCCCGTTCTTTCAGACTAGAGATGGGTTACTGTAGTTGGGATTAGGATTAGGAAGGGGGTCGGGGGGGGGGCATTAGGTTAAGGGTCAGAGTATCATATGACTAGATCCGGTGTTGTAGATCAACACCGACTTTCTCAACCTGAAGGTGCGAGGTGAATGGGTTCTCATGAGTTGAGTTTAGGATTCACGAAAGATTGGTTTTGAGGCACGTGCACACACAGAAGATTCTCAGCATGTTCGTATGAATTATGATTAAATCACATTCTTTCCAAGTGCCTAAAGTAGCACGTGGATAGAAGTCAGAGAGAAGAGTAGAGGATGGTGGAGGAGGTTTAGAGTTGGCCTTTATTCTCCCTCCTGAACCAGACCATTAAGTTGTATTGTAGGTTATTGTAAGATAGTTTTAAAGGTGTTTATTCATGTGTATATTAGGGTAAGGTGTTTCTTGTTTGGTAATGTACCCCTAGGTCTAGGCTATCAGATACTGCATTGAATGACTGGAGATCTGAATACATCTATGAAGTGATATTAGATACGCAGCTCATGCCAGTGTCCCACATTTCCCGGCCTGACTATCCTAGTCTCCATAGTGGCACCTCTTGACTTCCCGATTTTCTATCTCGTCTTTGTAAAGTGGGATGTGCCTGTCCCATTTTAAAACGGTATTATCTCCATCTTGCTATGTTTTGCTATTATCTTGTTCTTTTTTTTCATCTCGTCTTATTCTGTACTTCTTCCTCTTCTTACTTCTCAGTCATTCCCCATCTCAGGCCGGGTTCATTTGTTTGTCACGTAAATTCTCGAATCTGTGCCTCAGCGCTGCTTTTCTATCTTTCGTTTTTTTCCTCGAACTCATACTTAACATGGGATATAATAGTAACCGTAGTATTTGAATTCATTAGCTTTACATTTTTTAATAGAACGTCAGTTATGTATTTTTATTCCCAGCGTGTTGGGTCGAGGTCTTTTAGTGGTATTTTCATATAACCACCTGGACAATGCACATTTTTGTTTTACAAACACCAAAGGAATTAAAGTTATTTCTGTTACACCGGCATATTTGTTATTGAGTAGTTTGTTGTATGAGTAGTTGTTTGACAGAGTGAAGAAACTGTTCAATCAAACACTGAAACCAGCTTTCCAGTTTTTCCAGCTCTGTAGACGGACAGATATAGGGGTTTAATGCTGTAACTTCTAGAAACAGAGAGGATTCCACTATGTCACAGGGTGTTTTAATTCACATAACATGATCATGTACGTGGATGTGGTTTATTCTAAGGCACTGTGTTTCAACCCATTTTGATATACAGTTATTGCTTCATTTTAAACCATAGACCTAATTTAATCCCATTTACAGTGTACTTTATGATTTAAATTCCATGTTACAGTAATTCATGTAGAGACATTTTAATCACAGGCACTATAATGCTGTTCCACACATGTATACATGTGTATTTCATATGTTATGCATTGCCTTAAGGGAATGAGCTGGTGCTCCATGGTGGAAGCCCACTGCCAGTGTCTGATTATAACACATACAGTAGAGGAAATAGAGACGCAGATACCTCAGGCTATAGAGCCTTTCGGCATGTATAAAACATCAGGCAACAACACTGAGCCCTTTTCACAGCTACCAGCAAAGACACATGGAAGTACAAAGGGCTATAAACCCATTTCACACACACACACAGCTAAATGTGTCAATAGGCCTAGTTGCTCAGCCACTTAAGTCAAATTAACATGCACATTGCAAACAAATCTCTTCTCGACATGGACACTTTCCACATGTTCACAAAAGCATGGTGACAGAGTTCTCCAACTGTTCACTGGTTTGTTAAACACACAAACCCTGAAGCCTTACTATATTGTGTGTCAGTGTGTGTATTTGTTTGTGTGGGAGTGCTAGGAAAGTAACGTCCTGCTGGGGAAGGGGAGATGGCGGGGAGAAAGATTAGAGGCGATACGGAGGGAATACACTAATGAGCACAGCACACTACGGAGGGAATCTGATGGGACAATAAGCACAGTAAGCACTTGTGTAATTAAAACAATCATCAGTGCTCCATGTGAAGACCTGTCACTAATGCCAGAGGCCTGTTCAACGACAGCGGACAAAGTCCTACTGAGTCACAAGTTAGGACTGGCATCTGGCATTCACTCAAACAAAATGCCCTACTACTCGACAGGCTGACTCTAGCCCTGGTGCTCGTGTTAAGTGCTTCACTTTGTCCATGTTCTCTGACCGCTATCCAATAGGAAAAGTTGATAAGCTAGTATCCGTATCTATTCTCCAAAAGGTGCGTCTCCAACAGCTACATTTTATAGCTGCATGATATAGGCCTGTGTGAGAGTCGGAGCCTGATTGATAACATAGGTAACTGTCTATTGCTACTACTGCTATTTTTTCAGCAGCGTTTCACCACAGGTCTTCGCTGATTGACCCAGTCTAGACAGACTAGAGAAACACTTCAAACCATTTAAAACATCAATGCTGTCTGTCTGGTTGTAGCCTGGTCTGATTCCCTGTGGCAGGTACCCTGCTGTTAGGTGATCATGTAACACCCGGCGCTCCCAACAACCCCCCTCCCTCCTCTCGTTATCTTTGCTCTTTCTATTGGTTCTTTCTATCCATCCAGGCATTCAACAGCACCCCTCCCTCTTCAACCCCTCTCTCTCTCTTTTCTCTCTTTCTACTCGTTCTTTTTTCTCTCTCTAAGGTCTCTAATCCTGGGTCGGTCCTAATGAGATTCAAAGCACAACATCGATTAGGCATGATGGAATAGAGCATTGAGATTAAAGATCCTCCTCTCCTCCTCCGAACAGTGAAAAGACTGCCTCACACGTACACTGGGTGTAGAAAACATTAAGGACACCTGCTCTTTCCATGACATAGACTGACCAGGTGAATCCAGGTGAAAGCTGTGATCTCTTATTTGTGTCACTTGTTCAATCCACTTCAATAAATGTAGATGAAAAAGGGGAGACAGGTTAAATCATTATTTTTGAGCCTTGAGACAATTGAGACATGGATTGTGAATGTGTGCCATTCAGAGGGTGAATTGGCAAGACAAAAGATTTAAGCGCCTTTGAACGGGTTATGGTAGTAGGTGCCAGGCGCACCGGTTTGTGACAAGAACTTGCGGCGCTGCTGGGATTTTTCACACTCAACATTTTCCCGTGTGTATCAAGAATGGTCCACCAGCCAACTTAACACAACTGTGGGAAGCATTGGAGTCAACATGGGCCAGCATCACTGTGGAACACTTTTGAAACCTTGTAGAGTCCCTGCCCTGACTAAATGTTTTGTACACTCAGTGTACATTTTCTGCCTTTGATTTCTCCCTGTTTCACACTCCTCTGCTTTCATTTCAACTTCATCCATCATTCATCCCTTTAAATTGTGACACCACCGGGTGGTGGTGGGATGATTCAGATATCATGTTACAGTAATCTCATCTAGGGCTCAGAAATCACAGACTCTGATGAGCCAGGATTGGGATTTAGTTCCAGGATTTTTATCGGTCTGCTGCTGATTTCCATTAAATCCCATTCCCTAGTACTGACTAGGTGAATAGCTGTACAAGCAACTGTGCTTCATTCTCTCGAGTAGGCTACATGTCCTAAATGTCACCCTATTCCCATAGGGCTCTGGTCAAAAGTAGTGCACTATGTAGGGAATAGGTTGCAATTTGGGACGTATCCCCTGTTTGGAAAGGAAATGATGCATGAAACGATCACTGTTAGTCCAGCCTGAGGCTTTTCTGTGTGGCGTGGCTGTAACCCTTATTCTGTGCTAAATACTCCCCCTTCCAGGGCTCCCTCTCCTCCCTGGAAATACGCTGACACCTACTGGGGGCACACAACAATGGTTGAACTGGTACTATTTCACATTTCTATTCAACTCAGACAGTGAGTTTGACTGTCATCTGGTGGCTGAAAAGTAGTATACACATGAGTCAGACTGATTATTGGTCAGTGATCGTCACTCAAATGATGAGGGCGAATATGTTTTACGATTTTAAACACATTTTTTACAAAGAAAGACAGACAAGGTGGAGCGTTTTGAGATGGAATTACGTCTGGATGCCACTGGCGGGTAGCAAGCAAAGTTGGGAGAAGAGGAATATTGGGACAGGGACACAGAAAGGTGGATTTCTGAGGAAGGAGTGGAAAAAATATGATGAAGAGGTTGAAGAGAATGAGGAAAGCAGATTTTTGATTTAAATTTGTCGAAGAGATTGTTGTCAAGTGCAAACAAAGTGAGTCGTGTGCCAGACCGAGTTCTGGAGGTGAAATGGAAGTGGATGAGGGCGAGTTAAATGAGGTGGAAGGTGGGGTGAAGAGCTCGGAGCCCAAGGATGGCATCGATGGACATGATACAGAATAATCTGGTCCAGTAGGAAAGTAGGAAAGTGGATCCTTTCCTTTTATCGGATCCATGTGTGGTTTCAGTGTGGTTGGGAAAGGAGTTGAATCAGGGAAGGTAACCTGTAGTGGACTTGTGGCTAGAGTCAGAGTAGTGCAGAAGTTGTCGTATGCCAAGGCAGTGAAGAAAGTAGCGGGTGGATCAAGGATGAGGGATTTTGAGAGGATCCCTGTGAATAGTAGATATGTGCCAGCACAGAGGGATAGGCCAATGAGTGATATTTGCTTCAGTAAGGTTGGCTTCTTAGTGTCCATAGCAATCACAGAAAATAGATGTTGTGGTGGCAGCTGCAGAGAAGTCCTTGGGGGTAGGAGATTTGAGAAGAGTTACAGCCTGTGTTGAGTGGTAGTGTCCAGTTGGCCTGGGGTAGGATCAGATAGGGTTAAAGTAGTGGAATAAGGTGATGGGTTTTAATGAGTATAGGGTTAGTTGGTAGGGTAATACAAATATATCTATATTTTTATTTTATATATTTTGTTATGTTTCCCTGTTACCCTTTCCCATTTTGTATCACACGGTGTAATGGATCTATACTATAGTTCAGTTGGGGGCGGTAATGCAACATATCAAACTTTACCGAAGAAGAAGAAGAAGACCGGAAGAGTATTTTTCACGCTGTTTCGCATTTTCTTGCTCGCTCCAGCTAGTCTGCTCCGTCTGCCCGCAGCAGCAGATAGGCTAGGCTAGGCCACTGCGGGAAAGATGGCGACGACGGATAAACAGAAACACGAAGGAAGAGTGAAAATCGGACATTATATTCTTGGAGACACACTTGGAGTGGGGACGTTCGGGAAAGTTAAAGGTAACTGTTATGACTTTTCTTATCGAGTTGCCACCGGCAGTTACCCGCGAGAGAGGATGGGGACGTTTCTCTGTTAGCTAGCCGTGTGCTAACACTTGTTGGCCTCTAACGTAATTTAGCTAGCTTGCTTTGCTAGGCTAGTTCGTCAACGTCGTTAGCTCAGCCAGGCTCTAGAATCAAACAGCTAAGTTAGTGTACTAGGCGGTCTACCTTTGATCGATCAAACGATAGTACTGTCATGTGTTCAATCTAGTTCGCTTGCTAGCCAGCTAACGTTAGTTATGTGGTCGAATTACTCAGAGCTTTAGGTAACCAAGTTTACTCGCTTGCCGGCTAACAGCAGTTGGCAAACTAGTATAATCTTAGGTCAAATTGCTAGCCAAGGCAATACTACATTAATGGTTTCTCAACCAGGAAACCTGCTTATTCAGTTAACTAACGTGAGCTGCCCAGTTACAAACTGACCATCTAGCCGTGCTCGCCCTATGCCATACATGCATGCCATGCAAACTATCTTGGGCCTGGCTGAATTATTGAGGACAGACACATCTCCCACACTTTCCATTTGCGTTGACACATTAGCCATTGTCCCAAGGTTGCTTTCAATCTACACTGTCAAAATACCATAACTTTTCTAATGGCATGTCACCTAAAATTATGATATCCAAGAGGACCAAACTGACTTGTATAGCCTAGTTAGGCACTAATGTTAAGTCTATTTCAAACTAGAACATGTACATTTCCCTGCTTTGTCTTCCTTGGCTTGGGATTTGAGAACAAAACTCGATATCAAGCCACCAACTAGACTATATAGCTGTTATTTCCTACTTCCTCGCAGTGGTCAGTTTAGAACATGCTGGACGTTGGACCATTTATTCCATGACCTATTATGTTCTAAATGACTGGCTGCTGGGTTAATGCTTTAACAACATAACTGTTAAATCAATAAAGTAATTTGTACAACCCCTTCTACAGTCCTCCCTCTCTGTATAGTTCAGCACATTTTTCACTTGTTCTTCTTCTGACCAGTCTTTAGATAGGTGTGTGTGTGTGTGTGCATATGCTGATGTAGGCCTAAGGAAACGTTAACCCCAATTTAGTTTGTGTACTGCTCACAGGTGACTAAACAGCACATTGCAGATGTAGGCCTGTCAGTCATGATGCATAATGAATTTATTTGATTCAATGGTGAAATGCCATGCTAGTGTTTTTTCACTGCAAATGGGCAGTAATGTCAGTCATCAATGCAGATTTGTCTGTCATTGTGTTAGCTGGGGTCTGCTAAGGTCGTTAGGACTGGGTTCTTATTACAGTATTTCCTAACCTCTCCTCCCTCCTGCCCTCTCTTGCTCTCTCTCTCCTGTAGTGGGGCAGCACGAGCTGACCAAACACCAGGTGGCTGTGAAGATCCTTAACAGACAGAAGATCCGCAGTCTGGATGTGGTGGGGAAGATACGTAGAGAGATCCAAAACCTCAAGCTCTTCAGGCATCCTCACATAATTAAGCTGTAAGTCTAGAACCTCATCTGCTTCAGGCATCCCCGGATCATTAAGCTCTAAGGCTGTGTTCACACAGGCAGATCAATTCAGATATTTTTTCACAAATTGGTCTTTTGACCAAAAACATCAGCTCTGAAAAAGATCTGATCTGATGTGATTTGTCAAGAGACCAACTAGTGTAACAAAGATCAGAGTTGTGCTGCCTGTGTAAACGCAGCCTACATTAAGCTGAGAAGTCTAAATCCTCAGGTGCTTCAGGCATCCCCACATCATTAAGCTGTAAGAACCTCCAGCTTTTCAGGCATCCCCACAAGCTGTAAGTCTAGAACCTCAGGTGCTTGACACATTCACACATCTTTGAAGGGGCGGCAGGGAGCCTAGTGGTTAGAGCGTTGGGCCAGTAACCGAAAGGTTGCTAGATCGACTCCCCGAGCTGACAAGTCGTTCTGCCCCTGAATAAGGCAGTTATCCCACTGTTCTTAGGCCGTCATTGTAAATAAAAATTTGTTCTTAACTGACTTGCCTAGTTAAAGGTTTAAAAAAAAAAATATATATATATATATATATTAGGTCCAGAACCTCCAGCTTTTCAGGCACCCCTACATCATTAAACTGTAAATCCTAGATTATACAGCTCGCTCAATCGTTCGGACCCCTACGTAATCCCACCACTGCCACATTAATGCCACCCAGAGAGCTATTTTAGGGCTTTTAATGGTGGGTTTTATAGAGTGCATCACTCTTTCCCTTTTGTTTCTGCTACACTGATGCGCACTTTTTTCTCCTCAATCTCTCTCCCACCCACTATCTCTCCCGTGTTCTCGCTCTCTCAACCTGTCCATCCCTTGACCTCAATTTTTTTCACTTGACCTCTGTCAGAGTAAGGGCAGCATAAATCCAGTGTTCATGATTTAGCTCATTGGTAATGAAGGGTCAGCGCTCTCCTTTGTTTCCGGATTCTTCTCTTATTTTTTGGAAACTAGGCCTATTTCTATTGACTGAATGAAAAAGCCCCTTACAATAGTCTTCTTGACCTGTGAGCGCCACCGAGTATCATTGCGTAGGCTTAGTCGGGGGATTTCCGGGGACCTGATCCCTTGTGACTAGACCTTTATTTTCCCACTTAGCGAACTTTCTTTTTACACTCAGCCCCTGGAGTCCGATTTGAAAATTACATAATGCTACAGAAGAATGAGTGAAGAGTTGCCCTTTACCCCTTATTTACTGATGCCTTGTTTGTAGAGGCCAGTAGAATGTGAGTTTTCTGAAGCTGCGGTGGGACTGGTTTAACATTGAGCTTCACATGCTTGCTTCCTTTCCTTGGCTACTGTGCTGCAGTTTGAGACGGAGCTCAGGCTGCGTGCTTGTACGACACTTGTGTTGATAACCTATGTGGCACAGGAATGAAGAAAAGTAGCATTTTGCACACGGATGTTTGATCTAGGGAAGTACGCCTATGTTTAGCTAGTTGAAGGGTTCCATGGCCAGTCTCCCTTACACCGACCAACCCATTGGTTCCATGGCCAGTCTCCCTTACACCGACCAACCCATTGGTTCCATGGCCAGTCTCCCTTACACCGACCAACCCATTGGTTCCATGGCCAGTCTCCCTTACACCGACCAACCATTGGTTCCATGGCCAGTCTCCCTTACACCGACCAACCCATTGGTTCCATGGCCAGTCTCCCTTACACCGACCAACCCATTGGTTCCATGGCCAGTCTCCCTTACACCGACCAACCCATTGGTTCCATGGCCAGTCTCCCTTACACCGACCAACCATTGGTTCCATGGCCAGTCTCCCTTACACCGACCAACCATTGAACCCGATGGCCCACTAAGGAGTCGTCCTGCAAAATGTCTGCCTCTATGCTTAGGATCAATAAATGCCTCAACAGTTGAATCTGTCCTAAAAGTGCTACCTCTCAGTCTTAGACTTTATTTAGCAATTTGCCCACTTTTTAGTTCTGTGGTAAAGCTGAAATATAATTATTTGGGTTTGTCATCCCTCTGAGAAGTTTGGTGATCCTTGACTGTTTTCTCTAGTGTTAAACAGTAGTGCCCAGAGGTTTTTCCTGGTCAGGTGGGTGGCATGGTTATGGAAATCTCTTGGTCCAATCATGGCTAGCCTATTTTTTTGTTGTAACTTTTGTGATTTATCCTATGGGACCGTAGGTACCAGGTGATCAGCACTCCAACGGACATCTTCATGGTGATGGAGTACGTGTCCGGAGGAGAGCTCTTTGACTACATCTGCAAAAACGGAAAGGTAAGGGGAAGAAAAACGTTAATTCCTCTAGTGTATGCAGGTTTTGGGAAAATGAAAGACCTGGTTTTTGTTCAACCAAAAATAAAATAAAATTAGGTGGTATTCTACATTAATAAGCCTGTTTTGTTGAAATACACTATGTGGTTTGGGATTGTGGGTAGTCTTGTGCTCACCTGAATCTTATTAACCTAGCTCAGGGGTTTTCAACCTTTTCTTGCCCAGGGACCCCCTCCCAGGCAAACCGTTGACCCAGCGACCCCAATCATATGTTAGCAAAAAAAAAATTGTCATCCAGTTAATATCATCCATTTTAAACAGAACATTTTAAAATGATTAGATTTGGTAGATAGGATCTGTTAGTTTCAAAATAATGGAAAACTATTAGCTAGAAAGTTAACTCCAAACACATTTTCACTAAGAGCAGCTGTTTAGCTGGTTAGCCATGTGTTGGCAAAAATGTATATCCAAGTCCAGAGAGCTTACCAGCAGCCAGCGGCACTTGTTGCAATGCTAGCGAATGCGAATGCTATTCGCGGGTGCTTTTGCAAAGCCTATGTCAGTGTAATTTGCTGAATATTGGGAGTTGAGAAATATAGTTAAACATTAGATATTCTTCTCTTTTCTACTGTAGGTATGTATATTTAAAAAATATATATATTCTATTGTTGGTGATATTCATAAAAACATTTGAATTATAACATGTTTTAACTTCATTTTGAATAACCCTGACTTAGATAATTACCTACACTACATGGCCAAAAGTATATGAACACCTGCTCGTCGAACCGCTCATTCCAAAATGATTGGAATTAATATGGAGTTGCCCCCCCCCCCCCCCGAGCGGCTGCTTGGCCATGAAAACCCATTCCATGAAGCTCCCGACTAACAGTTCTTGTGCTAACGTTGCTTCGAGACAGTTTGGAGCTCGGTAGCGAGTGTCGCAACCGAGGGCACCCGATTGTTACGCCCTACGCGCTTCAGAACTCAGCAGTTCCGTTCTGTGAGCTCTAGCAAGGCAGAAATCAGACTTGTTGGAAAGGTGGTATCCTATGACGATACCACATTGAAAGTCACTGAGCTCTTCAGTACGGGCCATTCTACTGCTAATGTTTGTCTATGGAGATTGCATGGCTGTGTGCTCAATTTTATACACCTGTCAGCAACGGATGTGTTTGAAATATACCCGGATCCACTAATTTGAAGGGTTGTCCACATACCTTTGGCAATGTAGTGTATCTGTGGTTAGGAGAGTTGGGATGTGTAATGGTTATGTCAATAATAGTCATGTTAGCACCTGCCTCACGTATGGACCACCCCTTCCTCTGTACACAACAGAAATCACAAAGCTCTATCTCTGCACTGCATTCTTTCCAATAGGTTAAGGCTACTAAATCATTCAAGCAAAGACATTGACCAAATATCCGGAGTGGTTACAATACTGAAATTGTCTGACTGGACAGCTATAAAGGACATTTCTCACCTCTTGCGTGTGTTGCTGTGTCTGCGTTTCGTGTGTGTGTCCCGTATGTTTGCCACTGTGCCTCCAGCTGGATGAGAAGGAGAGCCGTCGTCTGTTCCAGCAGATCATCTCGGCAGTAGATTACTGCCACAGACACATGGTGGTGCACAGGGACCTAAAACCTGAGAATGTCCTTCTGGATGCAAAGATGAACGCCAAGATCGCTGACTTTGGTAAGTCTGTCACCCTTAACCGACCAGCACCTTTCTACACCTGCACCTGATTTACACCTCCGGATCGAGCCAAGCCTTACTGTACTAGGCTGGTGTGGTTATGCGTCCGCTGTAGTTACTGGAACCCTGATGGAAAGGGTGTGTCTGAAATGAAACCCTATCGTTCTATTGGACAAAACACTCGTGTGATATTGTCTGGTGTTTTCTGTAGGTTTGTCAAACATGATGTCGGACGGAGAGTTTCTGAGGACAAGTTGCGGGTCTCCGAACTATGCTGCCCCCGAAGTCATCTCTGGAAGGTACACTTGTCCTCTCTTTTTCTTTTCTCACCGAAACTGGCAGACGTGATGGGGAATATGCTAATGTATGCAAAGACTGCTCTTAGATTTCAATAAAGAGGACTGTTCAATTTCACGGTTTTGCTTTGGGGACAGCCCCTACTGTTAAGTGTCACTAAATATTCACCATGTTAAACGACTCCCTTGGTTCATGCCAATGAGCAGCTCTGTCCTCTCCCCTCCTCCCCTAGATGTGTCCTTCCTAGTTTATATGCAGGTAGTATTGTCCTCTGCTTCTGCCTGCTCTTTGGAGTCGACTTGGTTACTCTAAACTACGTTTCGGCAACTGTTGTTAAGGAATTCCTAAATAAATGTTTGATTGATTTGACCCTTGTGTCCTCCCAGGTTATATGCAGGTCCTGAGGTGGACATCTGGAGCAGCGGGGTGATCCTGTATGCCCTGCTGTGTGGGACACTGCCCTTCGACGACGACCACGTGCCAACGCTCTTCAAGAAAATCTGTGACGGGATATTCTTCATGCCCCAGTACCTGAACCCCTCTGTCACCGCCCTGCTCAAACACATGCTGCAGGTGGATCCCATGAAGAGGGCCACCATCAAAGAGATCCGGTAAGAAGGCGCAAGAGATCAAATTTGTCTACAAAGTGCATTTAAACACCTCTATATGCTTTGCATGTGGAGAAAAGTTGATTTTTTTTTAAAATGTATTTTCTCGTCTTATTTTACTGCATCATTAAACTCCATCTTGTAACTGTTAAGGTTTTACGCTGTATTACCGATCACGGGGATGGCAAACTCCTGTCCTCTGTGCAGGCTTTTGATCCAGCCCAGCGTTAACAAAGTGAACCCACCCCTCCTGGTCTATACGTTTTCTAGCTGCCCTGTTAAGAGAACAAATGTCCCTATGGGATAATAGACTGCCTTGAACATGCGCTGTCTTCCCTCCCCAACAGAGAGGATGAATGGTTCAAAGATGAGCTCCCCAAGTACCTGTTCCCAGAGGACCCGTGCTACAGCAACAACATGATCGACGACGAGGCCCTGAAGGAGGTGTGTGAGAAGTTTGAGTGCACCGAGGAGGAGATCCTGACTTGCCTGTACAGCCGCAACCACCACGACCCCCTGGCTGTGGCCTACCATCTCATCATCGACAACCGCCGAATTATGTCCGAGGCCAAGGACTTCTACCTGGCCTCCAGTCCCCCAGACTCGTTCCTGGATGACCAGCACCTGACCGCCGCAGCCGGCCTTAAGCCCCACCCCGAGCGCATGCAGCCCTTCCTGGCGGGGGAGACCCTTCCCCGGCCGAGACACACGCTGGACGAGCTGAACCCCCTGAAGTCGAAGCACCAGGGGGTGAGGCGGGCCAAATGGCACCTGGGGATCAGGAGCCAGAGCAGGCCAAATGATATTATGTCTGAGGTGTGCCGGGCCATGAAGCAGCTCGACTACGAGTGGAAGGTGAGGGAGGGGATAGAGGCATTGAACAACGAAGGGAGAATTGTAGAGAGTGGGGATGAGGGTGGTGGGAGGAAAAGGAGTGGGTAAAGAGGTCAGGTAGAAATAGACAGAACTGTCAAGTGGCCCCTCATATTTGTCAAGAAGTGGATCAGAGGTTTATTGGGATTTGGCTATATAGTGATTCCACACCAAACCCAGACAAAAAGACAGTGATTTTTATTTATTTTTTTCACAATATTATCCATATAATAGTCCTTTTGGAGGAAGGATTGTTGACATATATATGACATTTGTATCTAAAAGCATAGTTGAGAAATAATCAAAGTTGGCTTATTTTTGGCTTACCCCGGGCCTCCTTTAAGGCGCCATAGTGCTTCATCTCTAGATGCTAAAAAGCAAAAATTTGCTCAAATGACGCTTTACCGCTTGCAACTAATCACAGCCCTCCTTTTACTTGTATCATTGCAAATCACCAGCAGAGGGTACCGAAATTGAATCCATTTTTACGTTCACTCTGTTGGTAATGCTTACATTTTTTAAATCATAACTCTAAAAGTAGCAGACATCCCACTCTGGAACTTTGTTTTATATATATTTACATACAATATACTTGCAGTGAAGCCGCTCAACGACTACATCACATTAGTCATCTAACAGACTCGCATCCAGAGCGACACGCCCTGCTCAAGGTCACGTCGACAGATCGTCCACAAGGTCAAAAACAGGGACCCGATCCTTCAGCCACAGGCCCAAGCTCCCAACCGCCAGGCCACCAGCCCTCTAAGACCCCCCCCCCCCCCCCCACACACACACAAAAAAATAAAACCAAGAAAAGAGAGAGACAAAAGACAGCAAGGCCAACTGAATGTTTGAGTGCATGTATGGCACTATTTACGTGTATGTGTGCATTTGAATGAGTGTGTGTATATGCATGTGTACAAACGCCTGCACGGCATCAGCCTCAGGCAAACCGGCATTAGCTGTAATAACATTGCCCCTCAGTGGTGTTCAAACTTAATTTTTGTTATGTTTTATTTTTGACTGTCATTCTATCCCCCGCCCAGCAGCTCCACTCCCACTTGTCTATAATTCCACATCCCAAACCTCCCTCAGCCCATCCCATCTATCTGCTGGCCACCCTCTTCCGAGTTCTACGCAACATATATCTTTCAACTATGCTGTGATGTTTAATGTACAATTTCTATCTAATCAAATAGAATCCACAGATTGCGAGTTGAAGATAAATACTTTTACTAGGAGTATTAGTAATTGACGGACCCGGTCTCTCCAGATCTCCCAACAGTGCTATTTCTAGGGTCCATTTTTAGATCAATGTTATGCATTTTCAGCCATTCCTAAACCTGAGACCAGAAACCGGCTACTTGAGGGCAATGGCAAAATAAGTGGTCTATTGATTCTGTATCCTCACAACAAAATCTGCAGCACTTTGATGATTGTATGCCTCAAATATTCAAAAACAAAATTGGTGGCAAGAATTCTATGTAATTTTAGCTGAAAAGCACGAAGTCTTGACTCTTGCGTCGTTTTATATCAACTCATACACCCTATACCGTGGAATCGGTACATCAAAAATGCCTTCCCAACTATTTTGCAATCTGTATGGCACAGTTGTCAACATCCTGGTCCTCAAATGAAGCTGGTATACATTCCTATTTATGCTATTTTTATTCTTCCAAGTTTTGATCTGTTATATTGGGCAGGCTGGCCAGTTCCCTACTACCTCCCGCTGCCACCTGCCTCCATTTTTGGGGGTAATGCTGTAATAAATTGATTGTAATCTTGGATTGCGCAGACCTTCCTGTACAATTCCGATAACTCCATGAAAGACAACTTGACCATTTAAAAACAAAATACCCTTTTCAAACACTTGCCATAAATACAGGTATTCTATTAACCAGCACATTTGAGTTCAGCCATATTTGTTCTATATTTTCAGGGGGATGAAATTTAAATTGTAGCCAGTCTTGCAATGCTTGTTAAAATAGATAGATACTTTTGAGGAGTGATTTTCAATTAATCGAAAATGAGACATGACAATTTGCAAAAAGGCCATTTTTAAACAACAAATGAGCTTTTTCTAGTAATCTACTTGAGAACCATTTGAGTTCAAGTAAAACTTTTGAATAAGTGACGCTTTTAGAGCGGTTTAGTGCTTTTATATTTAATCTCAACCCACCCTATTATTATATAGATGGGCACGCTTTATCTTTTCTAGTTTAGAGGGGGGGGTTTTGCTCATATAATTTGAAAAATGAATCCTCAGGAGTAGGCAATGCCATAAGTGAGTAAACTATGATACGACTAAGGAGTTAATCAGGGCAATTGTTCCATAAATACAGGTATTTACCTCTCCATGGTTGTAGGATCTTATCTATTTTTACAAGTTTTCTATTGAAATTTATTGGAGAACTCATTTAAATATCTTGTGATACTTCAGTCAGCCCATTCTATAGGTAAACTGCAAGGTAATGTAAAAGTTGTATTTTTTTTTAAAGATCCAATATGTAATATTGTACACGTATCATAATTGTTTTACTCCAGAAAAGTCATCTAGATCTTCAATAAGACATTGCAGGGATCTAGCTTGCGGACTTAATATAAAACTTGGAGTCATCGGCATACATGGACACCATTTTGTTTTTAAGCCTTGGATTTCTATTCCTCTGTTAATTGATCTGATTTTAATAGCTAGTGTTTTGATGGCCATAACGAATAGATATGGTGACAGCGGACACCCTTTAATTCATCTTGACAATTCTAAACTCTCTGAGAAGTAACCGCTATTTACTGTTTTACAACTGGGGTTGCTATACATGACTTTTACCCATTTGTATAAGAGAATCACCGAAATTGAAAAAATCCAGTCTTACTTTATCAAAGGCCTTTTAAAAATATGCTATAAATACCAGGCCTGGCTTCTAAGATGTTTCATGATCTATTAGTTGTCGTATATCTCCAATGTATCGTCTATGTAAAAATAAAAACTGTTTGATCAGGATGAACAATACTTGGTTAAAAAACGTTTTAATTCTGAGTGCTATGCATTTCGCTAGTGTTTTTGCATCACAACATTGAAGTGTCAGAGGCCTCAGTTTCTGAATCTTTAAATTTGCCATCTGGGTCTTGTTTTAATAATAGTGAAATCAGACCTTCCTGCTGAGTACCTGACAGACCACCATTTCTATAGGCGTAGTTAAAACAAGCTAACAATGGCGCTCTGCAACTTTGATATACCCTTAGAGTATATTATGTTCAATATATTGATCAAAAATGATATTTTCAATATTCATACTTTTTTATGTAAAAAAAAGGTTATTGAAATCATAATACTACTCGTATGGAGCAAGTGGTAAAACTTCATATGAGCCCAATTTTAGCTTTGTAGCACCTACAGACTATGTAGTCTTAAAGGAGGCCTGGGTAAAAGCAAAATGTCATAAATATGCTGACTTTGATTATTTCTCAATTATGCTTTTAGATCCATATGTCAACAATCCTTCCTCCAAAGTACTATTCTATGGATTACATTTCATGAAAAAAATCCCCCAAACATGTTTTTTTTGTGTTTATTTTCCCCGTGAGGATTCACTGTAGCCCAATCCCAAATAAACATTGACAAAATCTATGGTCTTAATCTTAGAGTAGTTGTAATGGTGGAAGGGGTAAAACCTGGTTAATTCTAAACATTAACATGCTGTATATATATATTTTTTCTGCATGGTGTAAACTACTGGCTCAGTCTGAGTTCTACTTTGACATGGAATGGAATGCTGCTGTTTCTTCTCTTGGGTTCTATTTTTGGTATGGCATGACCTTTGGACCTGAAGAATAGATCAGCTGACTGACTCATTTTGTATTCATCTTGGAGAAATGAGAGAGCAATTTCTGAAGGAGATGTTCAGTTTCCTGTTTATCCTTCTCTTGCCCTGATGGATAGAAAGCAGCTATTTGTGGTTTAATGTGTTTGGGTACACAGTAGTGGGCGAGGCATTTCCGATACTCTCCCATAACATAAAGCACTGATCGGCCTAGACTCTAGAACTGCTGAAATGGTCAGTGCTCTCTGCTAAAAATATTACAAAGTAAACAAATTATACACCACAATTTTGATGACTAAACAAACAGAACATGTTCAAAAAGTTGCAAATCACTGAAATACAGACCTCTGAAGCAGCTACAGAAGCCATGTTGAAAAATGTAATATTTTATGCTGTATATTCCATCTATTGTGTATTACACCGAGCTCGTGCGATTTTAAAGTATGTGTAACTAATCTCCATATCCTCCTCCCCAGGTGGTGAACCCGTACTACCTGCGTGTGAAGAGGAAGAACCCAGTGACAGGCATGCAGACCAAGATGAGCCTTCAGCTCTACCAGGTGGACGGCAGGACCTACCTCCTGGACTTCCGTAGCATAGACAGTACGTCAACCTGGACGTAGCCCTTTACTCTAACAACCCGTATGCGGATTGAAAGCGGACGAATTGGTCATTGATAAGCGCCTAAATTGGAACGCGGTGGCTGTACAGTAACATGCTATACCATGACGTCTGAGCTCAGGGTCTCCGCTTTACAGCGCGGTATGGGGTTCAACTGACTTTTCTGAGTGGTTGTCTTTACTGCCGACTTTGCCATTTAATGTAAAATGCCTAAAGAAGTTTTCCCTGCTGTGCAATGTAAAGTGACTAGACATGGCACAGGTCTGTCTTCAGGGCATTTTTGTGTGTTTGGTTGTAACCACAGAAGTATGTTTAACTTTCTCCTCTGTCTTTCTCTGTCTGAAGATGACATGATGGAGGCTAAATCTGGGACTGCCACTCCTCACCAGTCTGGTTCAGTGGGGAACTCCCGCACGGCCCTTAAGAACGAAGCTGCAGAGGGGGGGTCCCAAACTGAGGGGGCTAAGGAGAACACTATCCCTGCCACATCTCTCCCTCCCACTAAGGCCTCAGAGAGCTCCCTGGCCTCCTCGCTCGCCTCCTCCGTTGACTCGACAGGAGGCGACCTCGCACCTATGACGGCGGTTCCGCGGCCCGGCAGCCACACCATAGAGTTCTTTGAGATGTGCGCCAATCTCATCAAACTACTTGCACGATAGCTCGCGATCAAATAAAAAAAACGTTCGCCTTTTTTCCTCTCTGAGTGTCTTTATAAGCAATAAGCATGCAACCGATTCATGGCTCGATTCATCCCTACCGCAGGCGGGTGTGACTGCTAGGGTTGTTCCAAGGCACTGATGATGCAGGTTCAGTTCGCAACCCTCCTGACTGACTTGGGGGTTGTCAGAGCACGGGGGTGGGCTTTAGGAAAAGGTGAACGACAATGACCAAGCAACTTCATTATAATGATGACAGAATACTATTTGAGGTGGTTTTACGTTTTCACGATCATTATTATTGGCCTACAACTATTTCCCCCCCCCCCCTCTTTGATCACGTTCCAAACAGTGAATATATATATGTGTGTGTGTGTGCTAAGTCTGAGTGATGCACAGAATTTGCTGTACTGTAGTAGAGAAAACAAAAGCAAGTTTCTGCGTGCGGAAAGGAGAGCTGTAAGGTTTTGGGGGGTGCACATAGGGTGGCTGAGGGGAACGAGGCACTTTTGCACAGTTCTGTGTTTCTCTATAGTAGATGTCTGAGATGCCTGTGCAAATTCGGGACACTGCACTACAGGCCTTTCAGGGGTAGCGGCACTGACCATAACATGGGTTGTCATGCCAACAATGTCCGTTTGACTCACTGAGGAAGTGCAATTACCCTCTCGATCGCGTCAGGCGAAAAAGGGAGTTAGTACTTCATCAGAATTAATTTAGTTATTTTTTTTTGTGAAATTGAATTGTTAAGACTAGATTTCAATGTTTGTTTGTTTGGATTGGTCTGTCCCCTACATAATATAAAGAATAAAAAAAAATATATGCATTTTGATTTCAGTGCTTTAAAATGGAATTGTGGATTTATATTGAGAAATTATTACGGACTGAAAGCGTTACAATGCCATTTTATTCCTTCACAGCTTTTTAAAAAGATACATTTTTAATCAGTTCTATACACATGATTGTTTACCCTCACACTCTCAAAATGAGACCCACTGTCCTATACTGAATTCAAAAGTTAGATTTCTAACATTAACAAAATTATCTTGAGGTTAGGGGCTACATGTGTTCATAAATCTGAATGCATGTTGACTGAGTGACATGCATTTTAGCAGGATTTAACCAATTTTCTACACATGCATGTCCATTGAAAGATTGGGGGCATTTGTAAGTGGTGATTTGCAGCAAGTACATGCAGTGCATGGACAATGTGTATTGATAAAGGAAACAAAAATCTATATTTTTCTGCTTTCAAAATTCTACTTCACTTTTCTTGGCCCACATCCCCCACAAGAGCTAAATTTAAGTTTACATATTTTCCCAAACCTTAAATTTGTCATGTGCACCTGGAGAAAGTTTTTTTTTTATTTTTTCTGTCATTCTGTTAGCTGCCTTATCAACTGTTGATCAGTTGTATATCAGTGAGTATAAAATACATCTACTTCTATCCTCAATATTGCGTGGGGCTGGTTTTGGTCTGAAGAAATCTTGCGTATGGATTATGTGACTGCAAGGTCTCATTTTTAGACCATATGGTCATTGAAATATTTGTAGGACTACAAACAAACTCTTAGTTTTCAAGGATGTGAAAGTTCTGATTCCAAGTAGTGCATAAAGTTAATTGTGGGGTTGTTTGAATAAGTGTGTGAGACCATGATCGGCTTATGATGTGAGTTGCACATTGGGTGAGTAGTTGTTCTCCTTTTAAGTGGGAGTGTTAAGTTCTGACTATTTGCAGGATCAATATCAATCAATGTATCTGTCTTAACTGCTTTAAACCTTGTTTTATTTGTTGTGTAAAGGGACCCTACTACTAGAATGACCAATGTAAATGTCAAATGGACAGTGTTTAAATCATTTGTATAAATAACTGCCTAATAAACAGATCAATTGCACAAGTTTTCATGCATTGCTTTGTTTCTGTTGGAGGCATTGGAAAATGTATTTTTTTTTTTTAAATAAAGTTTTATCAATACTATGGTGCATGGCTGCACAAGTCATATTAGAAAGCTCCCAGATTTAAAGAGTATAGCAAAATACCTTTATCATTTGTAAAACAGATGTACAGTGCATTTGGAATGTGTTCATACCCCTTGACCTTTTCCACATTTTGTTACGTTACAGCCGTATTCTAAAACGGATTTAAAAAATAAAATGATCTGCACACAATGCCCCATAATGATAAAACGAAAACAGGTTTTTAGAAATGTTTGCAAATGTGTTAAAAATATAAAAGAGAAATACCTTCTTTACATATCTATTCAGACCCTTTTATATGAGACTTGAAATATAGCTCAGATGCATCCTGTTTGCATTGATCATCCCTGAGATGTTTCTATAACTTGATTTGAGTCCACCTGTGGTAGATTCAATTGATTGGACATGATTTGGAAAGGCAAACACCTGTCTATGTAAGGTCCCACAGTTGACAGTGCATGTCAGAGCAAAAACCAAGCTAAGGAATTGTCCTTAGAGCTCTGAGACAGGATTGCTTCGAGTCACAGATCTGAGGAATGGTACCAAAACATTTCTGCAGCATTGAAGGTCCCCAAGAACACAATAGCCTCCATCATTCTTAAATGGAAGAGATTTGGAACCACCAAGAATCTTCCTAGAGCTGGCTGCCCCGGCTATGAGCAATCGGGGGAGAAGGGCCTTGGTCAGTTGACCAAGAACCCAATGGTCACTCTGACAGAGCTCTAGCGTTTCTCTGTGGAGATGGGAAAACCTTCCAGAAGGACATCAATCTCTGCAGCACTCCACCAATCAGGCCTTTATGGTAAAGTGGCCAGACGGAAACCACTCCTCAGTAAAAGGCACATGAAAGCCTGCTTGGAGTTTGCCAAAAGGCACCTAAAGACTCAGACCATGAGAAACAAGATTCTCTGGTCTGATGAAAACCAGATTGAACTCTTTGGCCTGAATGCCAAGCGTCACGTCTGGAGGAGACCTGCATCATCCCTACGGTGAAGCATGGTGGTGGCAGCATCATGCTGTGTGGATGTTTTTGAGCTGCAGGGATTGGGAGACTAGTCAGGCTTGAGAGAAAGATGAATGGAGCAAAGTAGAGTGAGATCCTTGATGAAAACCTGCTCAGGACCTCAGACTGGGGGTGAAGGTTCACCTTCTAACAGGACAACGACCCTAAGCACACAGCCAAGACAACGCAGTCTCAATGTCTTTGAGAGGCCCAGCCAGAGCCCGGACTTGAACCCGATCTAACATCTCTGGAGAGACATGAAAATAGCTGTGCAGTAACAGTCCACATCCAACCTGACAGACCTTGAGAGGATCTGCAGAGAAGAATGGGAGAAACTCCCCAAATACAGGTGCGCCAAGCTTGTAGCGTCATATCCAAGAAGACTTGAGGCTGTAATCGCTGCCAAAGGTGCTTCAACAAAGTACTGAGTAAAGGGTCTGAATACTTATGGAAATGTGATATTTCTGTTTTAATTTGTCCTAATTAGCAAAAAATTCTAAATGTTTTTTCTTTGTCGTTATGGGGTATTGTGTGTATATTTGAGGAAAAACTATTTAATAAATTTTAAAATGAGGCTGTAATGTAACAAAATGTGGAAAAAGTCAAGGCGTCTGAATACTTTCCAAATGCACTGTATGTATGGAAACATTATGTCTTAAAACATTCTCACTCATGACCTCTAGATGGAATAGCAAGCACAGTTATGAGGGTTCCCCTCACTTATAGAGCACCACAGTGGAGGAGTCATATCCATAAATATCCATATCCAGCTTCTACCCCCAAGCCATAAGACTGCTGAGCAATTAATCAAATCAAATTGTATTGGTCATATACAATTTTTTTTTTAGCAGATGTTATTGCGGGTGTAGCGAAATGCGTGTGTATAGCTCCAACAGTGCAGTAGTATCTAACAATTCTTAATAATACATGCAAATCTAAAAGTAAAAGAATGGAATTAGTAAATATATAAATATTAGGATGAGCAATGTTGGAGTGGCATTGACTAAAATACAGTAGAATTGAATGCAGTATATATATGAGATAAGAAAAATAGTATGTAAACATAATTAAAGTGACTAGCGTTCTATTATTAAAGTGGCCAGTGATTCCATGTCTATGTATATAGGGCAGTAGCCTCTAGGGTGCAGGATTGAGTAAGCGGGTGGTAGCCGACTAGTGACGGCTATTTAACAGTCTGATGGCCTTGAGATAGAAGCTGTTTTTCAGTCTCTCGGTCCCAGCTTTAATGCACCTGTACTGACCTTGCCTTGTGGATGATAGCGGGGTGAACAGGCAGTGGCTCGGGTGGTTGTCTTTGATGATCTTTTTGGCCTTGCTGTGACATCGGGTGCTGTAGGTGTACTGGAGGGCAGGCAGTGTGCCACCGGTGATGTGTTGGGCAGACTGCACCACCCTCTGGAGAGCCATGTGGTTTCAGGCAGTGCAGTTGCCATACCAAGTGGTGATACATCCCGACAGGATGCTCTCAATTGTGCATCTGTAAAAGTTTGTGAGGGTCTTAGGGGCCAAGACAAATTTCTTCAGCCTCCTGAGGTTGAAGAGGCACTGTTGCGCCTTCTTCACCACACTGTCTGTCTGGGTGGACCATTTCAGATTGTCAGTGATGTGTACGCCGAGGAACTTGAAGCTTTCCACCTTCTCCACTGTGGTCCCATCGAGGTGGATAGAGGCATGCTCCCTCTGCTGTTTCCTGAAGTCCATGATCAGCTCCTTCGTTTTGTTGAGGGAGAGGTAATTTTCCTGGCACCACTCCGCCAGGGCCCTCACCTTCTAACTGTAGGCTGTCTCGTTATTGTTCAGTAATCAGGTCTGCTACTGTTGTGTCGTCTGCAAACTTGATGATTGAGTTGGAGGCGTGCATGGCCACAGAGTCATGGGTGAACAGGGAGTACAGGAGAGGGCTGAGCACACACCCTTGTGGGGCCCCTGTGTTGAGGAACAGCGAAGTGGAGGTGTTGTTTCCTACCTTTACCACCTGGGGGCGGCCAGTCAGGAAGTCCAGAACCCTGTTGCACTGGGCGGAGTTCAGAACTAGAGTCCTAATGATGAGCTTGGAGGGTACTATAGTGTTGAAGGCTGAGCTATAGTCAATGAACAGCATTCTCACGTAGGTATTCCTCTTGTGGGAATGGGCAGATGGGACAGAGCAGTGTTCAGGGCAATGGCGATTGCATCGTCTGTGGATCTATTGGGGCGGTATGCAAATTGAAGTGGGTCTAGGGTGTCAGGTAAGATAGAGGTGATATGAACCTTAACTAGTCTCTCAAAGCACTCCATGATGACAGAAGTAAGTGCTATGGAGCGATAGTCATTTAGTTCAGTTACCTTTGCTTTCTTGGGTACAGGAACAATGGTGGACATCTTAAAGCAAGTGGAGACAGCAGACTGGGATAGGAAGAGATTGAATATGTCCGTAAATACTCCAGCCAACTGCTCTGAGGACGCAGTTAGGGATGCCGTCTGGGCCGGCAGCCTTGTGAGGGTTAACACGCCTAAATGTCTTACTCAAGTCAGCCACGGAGAATGAGAACCCACAGTCCTTGGTAGCGAGCCGTGTCGGTAACACTGTCTTATCCTCAAAGCAGGCGAAGAAGGTGTTTAGCTTGTCCGGAAGCAAGACGTTGGTGTCCGCAACGTGGCTGGTTTTCCCTCTGTAGTCCGTGATTGTCTGTAGACCCTGCCACATACGTCTGAACTGTTGAATTGTGACTCCACTTTGTCTCTGTATTGACATTTTGCCTATTTGATTGCCTTACAGAGGGAATAACTACGCTGTTTGTATTCAACCATATTCCCAGTCACCTTGCCATGGCTAAATGCGATGGTTTGCACTTTCAGTTTTGCGCGAATGCTGCCATCTATCCCTGGTTTCTGGTTTGGGTAAGTTTTAATAGTCACAGTGGGAACAACATCCCCTATACACTTCCCAATGAACTCAGTCACTGTGTCCGTGTATTTGTCAATGTTATTCTCAGAGGCTACCAAGAACATATCCCAGTTCGCATGATCTAAACAATCTTGAAGCATGGATTCCGATTGGTCAGACCAGAGTTGAATAGAACTTAGCATCGGTACTTCCTCTTTGAGTTTCTGGCAATAGGAAGGGAGGAGAAAAATGGAGTCGTGATCTGATTTGCCAAAGGGAGGGTGGGGGAGGGCCTTGTAGCCATTTAGAATGGGGCAGTAGCAGGGATCGAGTGTTTTACCAGAGCAAGTACTACAGTCAATGTGTTGATTGAACGTTTTCCGCAAATTTGCTTTGTTAAAATCCCTAGCTACAATAAATGCCGCCTCAGGATATGTGGTTTCAAGTTTGCATAAAATCCAGTGAAGAGAATTCTCTTGGGAGGTAACATTTGATTGTGAGGTATTCTAGGTTGGGTGAACAAGGTCGGGTGAACAAAAGGACTTTAGTTTCTGTATGTTTTCACAATCACACCATGAGTTGTTAATCATGAAACATACACCACGCCCTTCTTCTTCCCAGAGAGTTCTTTATTCCTGTCTGCACAATGTACTGAGAACCCAGCTGGCTGTATGTATGGATGGGGACAGTATATCCCGAGAGAGCCATGATTCTGTGAAACAGAGTATTTTACAGTCCCTGATGTCTCTCTGGAAGGAGATCCTCGCCTTGAGCTCATCTACTTTAATGTCCAGAGACTGAACATTAGCGAGTAATATACTCGGAAGCGGTGGATGGCGTGCACGGACTAGAAGGCCACTTCGAATACATCTTCTACACTGACCGTGTCTTGGAGCAGCCTCTATGATAAGTTAAATTGCCCTGGGGGGTATGAACAAAGGATCCAATTCGGGAAAATCGTATTCCTGGTTGTAATGCTGGTGATTTACCGTCACTATGATATCCCCCCAAAATTTCTGGCTGTATGTAATAACACAAAAAAATGTTCTGGGCTAATTACGCAAGAAATAACACACTAGCTTAGGAGCTAGAAGCATAGTTGCCATGTCTGTCGGTGCCATCTTGCTATATTTACCACCCAGACTATTTGCATTGACCCCCCCCCGTTTTTACACTGCTGCTACTCGCTGTTTAATATCTTATCACTTTACCTCTACCTACATGTACAAATGACCTTGACTAACCTGTACCCCTGCACATTGACTCTGTAACGGTACCCCCTGTATATAGCCTCATTATTGTTATTAGTTTATTTAGTAAATGTTATCTTAACTCTATTTTCTTAAAACTACATTGTTAGTTAAGGGCTTGTAATTAAGCATTTCATGGTAAGGTCTCCTGCAGACTCCTTCGGTTCTGTCCACCAGTGTCACCATCGTGGAGAACGACCTTATCCAGTCTGGTGCAAGTGTAGCACATGGGGATGAGTGAAACTTACTCCTCAGCCTGAAGGGTCCCCACTTGTGCCAGTGAATAGCTAAAGTGGCTTCCAAGAAAGATGACACATCCAGATGGTTGAGAGCCTCACAGCTGAAGTCATCCACTGAGGACACTCACTCACTGCTGAAGGCACATGCAATGATGCTTCTGTTTCTCCTAATCTCTTTTCTTCTATTCTTCCTCTCATTCCAACCCTTAAACCCCCACCCACTCCCTCACCTCCAATATCAACCCTACATATCCATTTTTTTCTTCAGTAAATTTTTTTGCATTTCATTTGAACATGTTTTGAATCTTAATTGGAACCACAATACATTTCTAATGAGGGTCACTTTCATAGTCACTTTACAGATATAGGTTGATCATCAAACATCATAGAATTAAAATCAAATCAAATGTTATTGGTCATATACACATATTTAGCAGATGGTATTGTGGGTGTAGAGAAATGCTTGTAGGAGCTAGAAGCAGAGCTGCTATATCTGTCGGCGCCATCTTTCAACCACAAATGCAGGGGTTTAGCTGTTCAACTTCAGTACTTGTCAATGAATCACTGATTGACTTTGAACTCAGAAGACAGCAGGGGCAAAGATGGATGCTCTGGAACATGTTAATGTGGGAATATTGAAAACATGTTGCAACAACGACATTCTGTTACAATGTAACTACAATCAGCCGTCAGCACATTTTCCTGATAATTACACATGATGACCGTGCTTCTACACCTGCATTACTAGCTGTTTGGGGTTTTAGGCTGGGTTTCTGTACAGCACTTCGAGATATTAGCTGATGTACGAAGGGCTATATAAAATAAAATTGATTGATTGATGACCCACACAGATAGTTAGAGACTTTTCAAAATAGTTGTGCTGTTCCTTTCGTGCACCCACAAACTACTTCAAAAATATCTGTACTGTCCCTTTAAATGTTGTGGTTAAACAAACAGGAGCTTCCGAGTTCAATAGAACGCAGCGGTAACCGCGTTTTGTGAGTGTTGAACACTCAATATATCCAGCCACATATGAAATCAAAAGCATTTGATGAAGAATGAATAACAGTTATCGAGGTTAACGGTTAAACGTTAGCTATATGCTAGCCAGTTACTAGCTAGCTAACATTCAGACATTAGCTTGCTAGCTAGCTATAGTAACTCACTTTCCACGCTAGCCAATTCAATGTGAACAAAACTGCCAGGTTGACATTACAAACTTAAGGTTAGAAGTCTCAAGTGTCTTGTCAGCGGTAGCGAGCTATTTGCAAGCAGAGAGGTTTCACAATTCTACAGTAACGTTACAGATAATTGACTCATTTCTGTAAAGGATGGCTTCGTTCGGCTGGAAAAGAAAAGTGGGCGAGCGGGTGTCCAAGGCAGCGGTGCAGCAGTTTGAAGCCGCAGTGGAGAAGCCGGAGTAGGCAAAGAGGACGAGGTGGACTGGCTTTATGCAATCAAGCGGCGCCGGGAGGTCCTGCTGGAGGACTGCGCTGCCAAAAGCAAGAGACTAAAGGAGGAAGGGGTGGTGCTGGCACAAGAGGGCAGGTGAGAGTGACAGCCTTGTTCATGGTCCTGATGTTCTTACTTTTTGGCAGGAGTGCAAACTCAGGCTAGGTAGCTATAAGAGCAAACTTTGTGGCAATGTCAAATTGAATACAGTTGTCTGTCACCCATGGGCTGCATGCCATCCTAACTGTACAACAAAACCTAGGGAGGGACCATATAATAGGACCCAGAGAGGGATGGACAGAGTGTGTGTCCAGGAAATGTTCCATGTGGCCGGGACATTTACTAATCAGTTTTTGTTGTTGTTTCTGAGTATTCCTCAGCATGCAGGCCACACACACAGTCAATCAGACTCCACGGATATCCCCTATGGCTGTGTACCATTTTGGAACCGCCACAAAATGCGGCAGAAGTGCCTGTAAGTGACAGACTGGTGCCAGGGCCAGTGGAAAATGGCTCTCTGCCTTCAAGTTAAGTTTTATTGTCACGTGCACAGGTACAGTGAAATGCCTTTCTTGCAAGCTCTTTCCCAACAATGCAGTAATCAATTTCTGTAGTACTACTAAAAAAAGTAGGAACAAAAACACATGAGAAATAGATATAAGAAGAAGAACATGAGAAAGTAAGTAAGCTATATACAGGGTCAGTGCCAATACCATATTTACAATGTGCAAGGATACTGGAGTGGTTGGGCTGTTGCGGTGACCATATTACTGCCACTCCGGCAGCCATTAGTCATGACTACAGTCAAATTCCACATGACTGTTGAGTCACGGTAATCTCCTTTTATGCGCTCTGGACATGTTGGTAGTACCCAACTCGCTAACGAGCATCAGGACGCTAATAGTCAGTGCTCTATTGTCCCTCTAACCATTCTGACATCATTGCAAATGCAATCTAAAATCGCATCAAACACTTATCAAACCCATATCATGTTTTTAAAACTCAACCATTAGGCTACAATTTTTTACATCACCGTGGTGATCAATTTGAAGAAAGAAGTTCAACAACAGGTTGAAACTGAGTGGAAAACCATAGTCGTTGTGGATGTTGTTATGAAGCCAAACACAACGAAATGGACAGTGCTTTCTAAGGTGGCTATTAATTCAAAGCATTTAAGACATTGCATGTAGAACACCCATGCACTTATGCATACAGGTCTAAAGAAACATGATATGATGTTTCATATATGTTTTAATTTGTAAGACAAAGTTTATCATTCACAACTAAATTTGCCAAATAATTCTAAATCTACCATATAGGACCTGTTTCAAATTATCACTTTTGCGCTCAACTCGCTCCGGAATGTTTAAGTTCAATGATAGTATTACATAAAAGCATGTAATATAAAATAATGGCATGGCACTTATAAGCACATCTTGTCAGCTAAATGAACTAGGCTACAGACTATGGCATGGCACAGCCAGATAACATACAGTAGGCTGACTCATAGCCTATTCGGTTCTTCTAAAAAAAAAAAAATCTTCATATCATAATATTTCTTCAGAGCTGCCTAAAATAAATGATTGATTTATTGTGATGGTGTATATAAAATTGATTAATTTAAGTAGAGGTGTTCCAAATGTCTTCTATGTGTGGAGGCCTGAAGATGCTTAACATGGTTATGTTAATTAATGGTTCCAGGGTGTGTTCCATTCCTACAATTAGTATTGACATTTTCCACCGGAAACACTCGCTTCTTCTACATTTTAGTGGCTGCAAAAAGCAGAGACCCCGTAGCATGGGCTCAGTTCTGCCGCCGATGGTTGAATTTTTTTTTAAATAATTGGAATCAACGACTAAGCACTGTCAATGTACTGCTTGAAGCCAATAAGGGTTTTTTCCCAAACATTGGTGGCAGCACTGAGCCCATTTTACGGGGCCTCTGCTTTTTGTATCCACTAGATCAGGGTTCTCCAACCCTGTTCCTGGAGAGCTACCCTCCTGTAGGTTTTCGCTCCAACCCCAGTTGTAACTAACCTGATTTAGCTTATCAACCAGGTAATTATTAGAGTCAGGTGAGCTTGTTTAGGGTTATTAAAGTGAAAACCTACAGGACTGTAGTTCTCCAGGAACAGGGTTGTAGAGCCCTGCACTAGATGGAGAAGAAGCGATGTAGTAGGCTGTGATGTAGTGATGTACTAGGCTGTCCGCACCATCCTCTGTAGAAGCATGCGATCGAGGGGGGTGCAGTTGACATACCAAGCAGTGATGTAGCCAGTCAAGATGCTCTCAATTGTGCAGCTTCAGAACTTTGAGGGTTTAAGGGCCCATGCCCATAGAGAATGATACAGGCCTCTAGTGGCCAAAAGGCTGGATTAGCATGGGCAGCAACACAGGGCTTCCACCATTTTATTGTAGTCAACTGCCTTGATGACAGCTTTGCACACTCTTGGCATTCTCTCAACCAGCTTCAGCTGGAATGCTTTTCCAACCATCTTGAAAGAGTTCCCACATATGCTGAGCACTTGTTGGCTGCATTTCTTTCATTCTGCGGTCCTACTCATCCCAAACCATGTCAATTGGGTTGAGGTCGGGTGATTGTGGAGGCCAAGTCATCTGATGCAGCACTCCATCACTCTCCTTATTGGTCAAATAGCCCTTACACAGTCTGGAGGTGTGTTGGGTCATTGTCCTGTTGAAAAACAAATGATGTGATGGTGTATCGCTGCAAAATTCTTTGGTAGCCATTCTGGTTAAGTGTGCCTTGAATTCTAAATAAATCACAGACCGTGTCACCAGCAAAGCACCATCACACCACCTCCCACATGCTTCACGGTGGGAACCACACATGCAGAGATTATCTGTTCCCCTACTCGTCTCACACTCGTCTCTGCGTCTCACACAGACACGGTGGTTGGAACCAAAAATCTCAAATTTGAACTCATCAGACCAAAGGACAGATTTCCACTGCTCTATTGTCCATTGCTTGTGTTTCTTGGCCCAAGCAAGTCTCTTCTTCTTATTGGTGTCCTTTAGTAGTGGTTTCTTTACAGCAATTCGGCCATGAAGGCCTGATTCACGCAGTCTTCTCTGAACAGTTGATGTTGAGATGTGTCTGTTACTTGAACTCTGTGAAGAATTTATTTGGGCTGCAATTTCTGAGGCTGGTAACCTCAGATCAATGTATCCTCTGCAGCAGAGTTAACTCTGGCAGTCCTCATGAGAGCCAGTTTCATCATAGCGCATGATGGTTTTTGCGACTGCACTTGAAGAAACTTTCAAAGTTTGACATTTTCAGGATTGACTGACCATGTCTTAAAGTTATGGGTTCAATGCCATACAACACTCCTTCTGTGGCCTCCAACTGCTCTTAAATGCTAGTAAAAAGAAATGCATGCTCTTCAATCGATCGCTGCCACACCCGCCCGCCCGACTAGCATCACTACTCTGGACGGTTCTGACTTAGAATATGTGGGCAACTATAAATATCTAGGTGTCTGGCTAGACTGTAAACTGTCCTTCCAGACTCATATTAAGCATCTCCAATCCAAAATTAAATCTAGAATCGGCTTCCTATTTCGCAACAAAGCCTCCTTCACTCATGCTGCCAAACATACCCTCGTAAAACTGACTATCCTACCGATCCTTGACTTTGGCGATGTCATTTATAAAATAGCCTCCCAACACACTACTCAGCAAATTGGATGTAGTCTATCACAGTGCCATCCATTTTGTCACTAAAGCCCCATTTCCTACCCACCACTGCGACCTGTATGCTCTCGTTGGCTGGTTCTCGCTACATATTCATCGCCAAACCCACTGGCTCCAAGGACATCTATAAGTCTTTGCTAGTTAAAGCTCCGCTTTATCTCAGCTCACTGGTCACCATAGCAACACCCACCCGTAGCCCGCGCTCCAGCAGGTATATTTCACTGGTCATCCCCAAAGCCAACACCTCCTTTGGCCGCCTTTCCTTCCAGTTCTCTGCTGCCAATGACTGGAACGAATTGCAAAAATCATTGAAGTTGGAGACTTATATCTCCCTCACTAACTTTAAGCATCAGCTGTCAGAGCAGCTTACCGATTGCTGCAGCTGTACACAGCCCATCTGTAAATAGCCCATCCAACCAACTACCTACCTCATCCCCATATTTGTTTTTCTGCTCTTTTGCACACCATATTTCTACTTGCACATCCTCATCTGCACATCTATCACTCCAGTGTTAATTGCTAAATTGTAATTACTTCGCCACTATGGCCTATTTATTTCCTTACCTTCTTACTTCATTTGCACACACTGTATACAGATTTTTCTATTGTGTTATTGACTACGTTTGTTTATCCCATGTGTAACTCTGTTGTTTTGTCGCACTGCTTTGCTTTATCTTGGCCAGGTCGCAGTTGTAAATAAGAACTTGTTCTCAACTGGCCTACCTGGTTAAATAAAGGTGAAATAAACGTTAAAAAAATTCATAAAATGGACTGTCCTTTCTCTTTGCTTATTTGAGCTGATCTTGTCATAATATGGACTTGGTCTTATACCAAATAGGGCTATCTTCCGTATACCACCCCTACCTTGTCGCAACACAACTGATTGGTTCAAATGCATTAAGAAGGAAAGAAATTCCACAAATTAACTTTTAATAAGGCACACCTGTTAGTTGAAATGCATGTATGTTGACTACCTCATGAAGCTGGTTGAGAGAATGCCAAGAGTGTGCAAAGCTGTCATCAAGGCAAAGGGTAGCTACTTTGAAGAATCTCAAATGTAAAATATTATTTGATTTGTTTAACACTTTTTTGGTTACTACATGATTCAAAATGTGTTATTTCATAGTTTTGATGTCTACACTATTATTCTACAATGTAGAAAATAGTAAAAATAAAGAAAAACCCTTGAATGAGTAGGTGTCCAAACTTGACTGGTGCTGTATATTTTGATAGACCAAAGTATCAGCTGTCACACCATAAATTAACAACCTCCTAATTATAAATATTTTTTCTCATAAAATGCAACTTTCTGGACTTATGTAACTCCATCAGACACCATAAAAGGCATTTCATTTTTACAATTATTGTCCAACAAGTGTTTAAAGGCCTTGATTAATTCTAGCATCAACACAAATCTCCATACTTATTTTGTTGTTTGTTTTGTTTTTATAGCACTTACATGCGCCAGGGATCGTCTAAGACCAGTCACCCGGACAGGTGATGAAACTGAGGAGCATTTCTGTCTCTAATAAAACACTTTTGTGGGGGAAAAACTCATTCTGATTGGCTGGGCCTGGCTCCCCATGGCTGCGCCCCTGCCCATTCATGTGAAATCCATAGATTAGAGCCTAATGAATTCATTTCAATTGATTGATATCCTTATATGAACTGTAACTCAGTAAAATCGTTAATTGTTGCATGTTGCGTTTATTATTTTTTTCATTCAAATTTGATCCCCCTGCCTTCTGTTTACATGACAGGATTTTACTCAGAATTAACAGAGAGCAGCAGTTTCTGGAAATAATCAATGCTGGCCTTCTGGAAGTAATCAATTCTAATACAATATAAAATATACAGTGAGTGTACAAAACAATAGGAACACCTGCTCTTTCCATGACTAAAGCCCTATTCTCACTGTACTAGTATTACTATAGAACGTTGGTTATGCAATTATTACCCCAGCATGTCTGTTTTTCCAGTGGACGATTCGGACGGGATTAGTTTTACCAAACTGCCCCTGTAATAAAAAAATATCCTCATTCACAATTGACCGTTATGACGGAAGCCTGGAGGCTCTTCTAGGCGTGAAGATATTTCAAATGTCTAAGGATAGGCTGATATTGACCTGATGACCTTCAGTTTGGAGAAAGTCAAAATAATAGTGTATATCAATAAGAACCATGAACTGTAACCTATGCAGACATCTAATTACCTGACGGATTTGGAAATTCATCAATTAATTGGCACAATATCATCCACTTCATCATTCAAAAGAGAAGTATGGCACGAGGAAAGTTGATATGACATAACGGATAATTCATCTGTAGGCTAAGTGCATAGAACTTTGTTTTAAGCATTTGTTCCCATGTTCTTACCCAAACTGGGTGCAGCACCTGTGAAACTCTAATATCCCTCAAAACACAGGGATGACTATTCGCATGGGATAAGTATTATCAGAGGACCTTGGAGTTTGCCGACCCTATCCGATTAGGGCTATAGGCTGACCAGATTAATCCAGGTGATATCTATGGTCCTTTAGGATTGCGTTGTCAAATGTGGCCAGAAGAGGGAGCCATTGAATTGGGAAGGCTCTGTATCAGCTAGGCTACTTTGTAGTGCAGCATTTCCCAAACGTGGGGTCAACCTGATTTGAAAATGGGGTCGCGAGAGAAAAAATTTGCGCTTGGTTCATAGAACCAACTGGTACACAGCTCGAACACCCATGCATACCCCACAAGACATGCCACATGAGGTCTCTTCACAGTCCCCAAGTCCAGAACAGACTATGGGAGGCGCACAGCACTACATGGAACTCTATTCCACATCAAGTAACTGACGCAAGCAGTAAAATTAGATTTAAAAAATATTTAAATAACACCTTATGGAACAGCGGGGACTGTGAAGCAACACAAACATTGGCACACACATACGATAACATACGCACTATACATACACATGGATTTAGTACTGTAGATATGTGGTGGAGTAGGAGCCTGAGGGCACACAGTGTGTTGTGAAATCTGTGAATGTATTGTAATGTTTTAAAATTGTATAAACTTTTTAAATACATTTTGCTGGACCCCAGGAAGAGTAGCTGCTGCTTTGGCAGCAGCAAATGGGGATCCAAAATAAATACAACTGTGGCTCTATCTTTTGAACCGTTTAAGCTACACAATATTATGACCCCCATCACTGAAATATAAAACTGTCAGGAACATGTATATGTCTTACGTTTCCCTCTACAAGCCACGTATGACTCATTAGAAACGAGTGGACAAGACTAAATTGGACTGGGGGAAAAATAACCACCAATGATGATACCTTTCTGATGCATTTCAATGTTTGATCACTTCTAATGAGTGCCGGGGGAGCTGGAGCTAATGGTGTTATGCCTGTCTGCTGTTGACTGCCCAACGTGGAGCAGAAGATTATCAGCCCTGTTTTCTCTGCTCGGTGGCAGGCAGATGTTGTACTAGTCAGTGCATTATATTTCTCATTTGTTGTGGTTATTCCCTATCAATTCTCAAAAGAGCATATTTGCAGACATTCGGAATATTCCAGTAAAAGTATAACACAGAAAATTATGAAATGACTCAAGGGGAGTATAATGTTCATCATATATGTAGGCTACAGATGAATCTGAACTGTAAAGAATGATATGAAAAAGTTCCTAGATGAGATAATGAGACGACTCGAGTTTTACTTCCTATTTTTTTCGCAACAGCAGTCTATACTTCCTTTGAAAGACTGTCAAACGTGTGTCTAAAGTACTGTCAGACTGATTTGTAATAGACTCAAGTAAACATTGGAGTAAACTGTTGAAGCAGCAGCTATTGTTCCTGGGGTACACACAAAACCATAGAACATGACAAAATACAGATCACTAATGGACAAGAACAGCAACACAAATTTTAACGAAGAACACTACGAGTAAAGAACAAGATTACAAAAGTCAAGTTGAGGCGAGTTTCCAAAGGTGACACACAACTGTGATATTAAAAAAAATAAGAATAGAAAATAAATAAATAATACTATTCTCAAACATTCAAATGCTTTGTCAAGTAGACACTGATTGCGTGTCTTGTGGGGTACGTCTGGGTTTGTGAGCTGTGTGTTAACTGATGATTCGGTTCTTTCAGCATGTCCATACTTCTTACAAAGACCAGCTGTGATGCACTCACCAATTTCAATGGGTGAGGTGAGCCTTTTGTGTCTGTAATCCATTTGCCCTTTGGGACAGGTGTTTTATGAGTGGGATATTAATCCCACCTAGGGACACTTGACCGATTTTACTGTCAATAGCAGCAATGACGTCTTTTCTGACCCCTTGAAGGAAGTAATTTAACGCTAGTAATGCATTATTTGAAACCAGGATGTTTGATAAGGGATAAACCATTAACTATGGCTCTCGAGTGGCGCAGCGCTCCAAGGCTCTGCATCACAGTGTTGAGGTCTCACTACAGCCTGGGGTTTGATCCCAGGCCGTGACCAGGAGTCCTATAGGGCGGTGCACAATTGGCCCAGTGTCATCCGGGTTTGGCCAGGGGGCTTTCCTTGGCTCATTGCGCTCTAGCGGCTCCTTGTGGTGTGCCGGCCGCCTGCAAGCTAACCATGGTCGTCAGTTGAACGGTGTTTCCTCCGACACATTGGTGCAGATGGCTTCCTAGTTAAGCAAGCAAGTGTTAAGAAGCAGCGCGGCTTGGAGGGGTCATGCTTCAGAGGACGCACGACTCAACCTTCGCCTCTCCCGAGACCGATGGGGAGTTGCAGCAATGAGACAAGATCGCTATTGGATATAATGAAAATGGGGATAAAAAAACTTTCTGCTCATTACACTGAGTGTACAAAACATTAGGAACGCCATGATAGACTGACCAGGCCTTATTGATGTCTCCTCTTAAATCCACTTCAATCAGCGTAGATGAAGAGAAGACAGGTTAAATATTTATTTTAAGTCTTGAGACATGGATTGTGTTTTTGTGCCAATCAGAGGGTGAATGGGCAAGACAAAGATTTAAGTGTCTTTGAACGGGAGGTATAGTAGGTACCAGGGGCACCGGTTTGAGTGTGTGGGGATGCAGACACACAGTAATTACCTGACCGCTATGTCAGCGTGATCGTTTGTTTCTCTGTTCCACATTTGTCCTTAGGTGGGATGTGGCTATTATAAAATGCAGCTTTCCCCAAAGTTGTTTGATTGAATTTTAATAAGAAATTGAAAAGATGTTGGTATATGCCCTGCTGAGTCAGAGCTATAATCAACCTCCGTGATCTTGTGTACATCTGGTGACGGACAGCATACACAATTACCCTGTATTGTAGTCCTGCAGCCATGTGTACGTCATGTTTTTGTTCATTACAAATGTTTAATGAGGGGCAATTCTAGGGTAACGGTATTATGCTGAGACTTTTTTCACTTTATAATGTATGCCAAACAAAGACCATTGATTTCAAAGTTAAGGCCCAATGCAGCCATTTTATATCAATATCGAATCATTTCTGGAATTTTGCTAGGACTGTCTGGAAGTGGTCTGAGTGGGGAGGGGAAAAGTAGCTGTTATTGGCAGAGGTTTGGAACCCTCTTTATTGGTCTATTAACTCATTTACCGCATGGTAATGTCACCATGGAAATTCGAAACACCTGCCCATGGTCCTGTGTAGATTGTATTTTCAACCAGCAACTATCAGAAAATAACACAGATTTCTTTAGTGTGTTTCATCAGCTGTTGTACAATATGATATAAAACACAGGCAGTGTTTCCCCTAAGATGTTTTTCAGCAGCGGCGGCAAAGTTTGCCAGAGGTTTTAAAGCTAATTCCCTGCAATTGTACACATTTTACCATGGCTTATGCCTTTTTCTGATGCTATCTGAGTGACTCAAACATGATCAATTATCAACAAAATCAATGACATTTTTGGAATTTCAGATTCTCCATGAGTGTCTAGTAGTGATTGATTGTTTGTTCACAAAGATGATCTTATTGAAAAATGTTGCTCCATTATCTTTTCTACATACTTTATCTGGTTTTAGTCATTTACGTTTACGCTGAAAACGTTTTCAGTGGCGTCCACATTTTAGCAGTGGCGCAAATGGATATAGGGGAGACAGAGGAAAGAACAGAATTTTGACTGCACTGGTCATTTAACAAACCATACAACTCTATGCACAATGACTACAATTTTAAATAGTAAATCAAAAAATATAAACAACATTTACTGTAAAAACTGTGCAGATGTTAAGTTTGGTAACAGACTTACAGTAAAGTCTCCCTCAGTTGTATTCTGTTACCAAACTTTGTATCTGCACAGTTCTTCCTGTAAATGTGTTTTTGTCAAATCAGCATAATTCTGTTACCATGGAATTACTCGTCATTTTAATTTGTTTTTGATGACATAATAAAGACCAATTTGGCTCACTCAGTCATTACTATCACTAAAATTGAATAGGGGAAAATATTCCTAATAATCAGTTGAATCAATCGAGATGTGTTCAGCTGAAATATAATTATCAAGCTAAAAGTGGGAGTTTCTCGTGGAACAAACTACGCAGTGATGTGAACATGCATCACACACACTCACATAAACACATACATTTAGCTAGATATGGAATATCCTCATGTCATTATCCTTGTACAGTATGTGACCTTTGCAACTGACCTTTCAGCCAATGAATGCCCAAACCCCAGACATTAGATCCTGTTGCTCACCCTACTTTACCAGACGCATGTTGCCAGTGGTGACCAAATGTAATTAGGTTAGTCAGAGAAGTAACTAGATTCTGCTGAGGAAATTGTTTCTCTGGAACAGTATGGCTGGCCTGGGGTTTTTAGGGCTGGGTGGTGTTCATTAGGGCATGCGTGAAACCATTTTAAAACGTTTTGCAATGGAAATGGGAATTCATGTTTCTCATTGAACCAGTAAGTCCATATAGTCCTTCTCTGTTTTTTCTCACTTTTCTTCTGTTTGGTGCCTAATGAACAGAACCCTGCATCCTGCCGGTTGGGGAAGGGATGTCGTTTGCGGTGTTTCCCTCCTGTAACCACATTGACCCTGATGTCAGCCTGCTTTACTGAGGGTTAGATCCCCCTGAGGCCTTTTCAAGTTTGTTATCTGGATAGACCAGGCAGATTACTGAGGGTTAGATACCCCTGATGTAATAAAGCATCTTCCCGTTATCAGTTTTTTGGGAACCTACTCTGAAAATACAGTTTGCCAAGCTACCAGTTACTTCACACTGGAAAAAGTTAAGCTACACTAAAGCTCCCCTTAAGAAAAACATAGTGTACTTAACTAAAGTTACTTTGAAAAAGTAGTTCACCTCATCCAAACTACTTTTGATAAATTATCATACGTACAGTCGTGGCCAAAAGTTGAGAATGACACAAATATGAATTTTCACAAAGTCTGCTGCCTCAGTGTCTTTAGATATTTTTGTCAGATGTTACTATGGAATAGTGAAGTATAATTACAAGCATTTCATAAGTGTCAAAGGCTTTTATTGACAATTACATGAAGTTGATGCAAAGAGTCAATATTTGCAGCGTTGACCCGTCTTTTTCAAGACCTCTGCAATCCACCCTGGCATGCTGTCAATTACCTTCTGGGCCACATCCTGACTGATGGCCGCCCATTCTTGCATAATCAATGCTTGGAGTTTGTCAGAATTTGTGGGGTTTTGTTTGTCTACCCGCCTCTTGAGGATTGACCACAAGTTCTCAATGGGATTAAGGTCTGGAGAGTTTCCTGGCCATGGACCCCAAAAGAATCAATGTTTTGTTCCCCGAGCCACTTAGTTATCACTTTTGCCTTATGGCAAGGTGCTCCATCATCCTGGAAAAGGCATTGTTCGTCACCAAACTGTTCCTGGATGGTTGGGAGAAGTTGCTCTCAGAGGATGTGTTGGTACCATTCTTTAGTCATGGCTGTGTTCTTAGGAAAAATTGTGAGTGAGCCCACTCCCTTGGCTAAGAAGCAACCCCCACACATGAATGGTCTCGGGATGCTTTACTGTTGGCATGACACAGGACTGATGGTAGCACTCACATTGTCTTCTCCGGACAAGCTTTTTTCCGGGTTCCCCAAACAATCGGAAAGGGGATTCATCAGAGAAAATGACTACCCCAGTCCTCAGCAGTCCAATCCCTGTAACTTTTGCAGAATATCAGTCTGTCCCTGATGTTTTTCCTGGAGAGAAGTGGCTTATTTGCTGCCCTTCTTGACACCAGGCTATCCTCCAAAAGTCTTTGCCTCACTGTGCGTGCAGATGCACTCACACCTGCCTACACCTGCCTGAAGAACAATAATTCCAAGCACCACCCTCCTTTTGAAGCTTCCAGTCTGTTATTCGAACTCAATCAGTATGACAGAGTGATCTCCAGCCTTGTCCTCGTCAACACACACCTGTGTTATCGAGAGAATCACTGACATAATGTCAGCTGGTCCTTTTGTGGCAGGGCTGAAATGCACTGGAAATGTTTTTGGGGGATTCAGTTCATTTGCATGGCAAAGAGGAACTTTGCAATTAATTGCAATTCATCTGATCACTCTTCATAACATTCTGGAGTATATGCAAATTGCCATCATACAAACTGAGGCAGCAGAAAATTAATATTTGTGTCATTCTCAAAACTTTTGGCCATGACTGTACATCTGAAATGTCATAGACTGCAAATTGCAATGACAGATCACTCTGGAATAATTTGTTAATAGAATGTGTAATTTAGCCTATTAAACACAAACAATGTTTAAAGAGAAAATTAGGCAGATCTGATGCCGAAAAATAAATTGCCTACTCAAGAGGGCTTCTTCCCCCTCAGAAGGCTGAAAAGATTTGGCATGGGCTCTCAGATACTCAAAGTTTGACAGCTGCACCATTGAGAGCATCTTGACTGGCTGCATCACCCCTTGGTACGGCAACTGAGTTGTACGTACGGCCCAGTACATCACTGGGTCTAAGCTCCCTACCATCCAGAACCTCTATACCCAGGCAGTGTCAAAGGAAGGACCAAAAATTGTCAGACTCCAGACATCCGAGCAATAGACTGTTCTCTCTGCTGCCGCATAGCAAGTGGTACCAGTGCACCAAGTTTGGAACCAACAGGAGCCTGAACAGCTTCTAGCCCCAAGCCATAAGACTGCTAAACAAGACTTCTAAATAGCTAATCAAATGGCTACCTGCATTGATCCTTTTTTGTACGAACTTTCTTGCACTGACTCTATGCACACACACACTGGACTCTACCCACACGCTCACACATACTTACACTGACACCCCAACACACACCCACACACATGTATACTGACGCCACACACGTTTACACTCACCACATACACTGCTGCTATTGCTCAGTCTTATCTATTCTGTTGCCTAGTCACTTTACCCCTACCTATATATACATAGCTAACTCAGTTACCACATGCTAATTGCATCATTATTGCATCGGGTCAAATATGACATTTCCACAAACTGGCCTAGTTTGATTAGCTTATTGCTTTCTTTTCTACAGATGATGAAACAAGTTGGTGATCTAAGGTAGTTGGATAGCAGGTCAATGTCCGTGTTTGTCATTCTAGTCCATAACCTGAATGACTCAGGGCAGTCGTATGGTTAAAGATGTTAGATAATGCTTTGTGTTCTTTTTGTGGATGCATGCTTATGGTATTAAAGTGGAACAGCATTTTAGCAACATTACATTTTATTAAAATTATCTTCATTTTCACCCCCAGTGCGAGGACATAGATATGGTCATTTTTATACATTCTTAGAAAGTTTGGGATTTACGTATAGTGAAGCATTTGTGAAAATAATATAGTAATATAGAGTGGGAAAAAGGCTTTGTGTTTGACAATTATTAGACACTGCAGTAAATAAAACCCAATAAAAACATCGGTCTCATCCAGGCCGGGAGTCTACGGAGACCGGTGTGCCAAAGCCAATCAGAGCTTCAGTAGGCCTTTATGCAAATAAGCCATTTGCCACACGGGCATGCCATCATTCACTTTGAACTGGACAGTGTGATTACAGTTTACAGGCACTAGCAAGTTCATCGCAACTTTCGATCATTAGAACACATTTGCTAAAAGCCACCTGAATGGATTTCGGCAAATATGTAAATACCATGGGAGTCCTCTTACATTTGGGAACTTTACAGTCCTATTGATCAAACAATGAAAAAGTAGGCTATCTTATGCACATCAACAACAAGATAAATAACTAATGCTAGCCAGAGCAAGATGAGCTAAAATCTAATGAAGCAACGTCAGATAAACCCTCTTTTTCAGCTAGTTGGCCGTCAAAATTGCACTGGTAAACAATGGGGAATTGTAGCTTGTCCCAATCAACACCCAAGCTAACTGGCTAAAGATGGCTAGCTAGCTACTTCCAGACACAAATGAGAGAACACCTCACTCTGACCATTTTATTTGCCCTAGCAGAGCTGGTTAGGCATGTTATCTAGAGCGTTCGTGACTAACTTACTGTTATCGCCTACGTTTACTGACACTGGTCATATGCAATGGGTGTTGCGCGTTCGTAAATTAATCCGTTTTTCTGTGTCTCTGGCACACTCCGACGAGTGCTTTGAAATCGAAGTGTAACGTTATATAGCCAGAGTGAATTTTCGAACGAATGAGATATGCTAACTAGATAAGTCGTTAAAGTTCAGCCTAGCTAGCTAGCAAAACAATTCACATTTCTTACTAGCTAACCAAATAACACCTGTATCTCGAGCTGTGTATAGCCACCGAAAAATGATATTAAGTTAAAAAGTCAGTCACTCACCCACTCCTCCAATGGCATGACATCCTCCTAGCTAGCTTGCTAGCTGCTATCTAGCTAACATTAGGCTCCGTGTTTTTAGCTTGCTAGGAGGATGTCATGCCATTGGAGGAGTGGGTGAGTGACTGACTTTTTTTCCCATGACTGATTTGTGATCATTGCCCTTGCTAGTTTGATTGTATTGACATTCTCAGTCTTGGTTACATTCGTCTGTTTTTGGAGGCAGCAAACAATGTACCAGGCCAGCTGTGATTTACAACTTGACAGCAATATTTCTTTAGACTACCAAGAAATGTATTGCTGAATTATATGAATCATGCATTGAACTGCATCCATCTATTCTGCCAACAATGTCTTAGAATGGAATGTTGAGTAAAATGGAACCTATTTTAAAACCTCTTACAAAGTTGGTTTTGTAGCATAAACTGGGAATTTGATATTTGACTCATATTATGATTGTACACTGCTCAAAAAAATAAAGGGAACACTTAAACAACACAATGTAACTCCAAGTCAATCACACTTCTGTGAAATCAAAGTATCTACTTAGAAAGCAACACTGATTGACAATAAATTTCACATGCTGTTGTGCAAATGGAATAGACAAAAGGTGGAAATTATAGGCAATTAGCAAGACACCCCCAATAAAGGAGTGGTTCTGCAGGTGGTGACCACAGACCACTTCTCAGTTCCTATGCTTCCTGGCTGATGTTTTGGTCACTTTTGAATGCTGGCGGTGCTTTCACTCTAGTGGTAGCATGAGACGGAGTCTACAACCCACACAAGTGGCTCAGGTAGTGCAGCTCATCCAGGATGGCACATCAATGCGAGCTGTGGCAAGAAGGTTTGCTGTGTCTGTCAGCGTAGTGTCCAGAGCATGGAGACGCTACCAGGAGACAGGCCAGTACATCAGGAGACGTGGAGGAGGCCGTAGGAGGGCAACAACCCAGCAGCAGGACCGCTACCTCCGCCTTTGTGCAAGGAGAAGCACTGCCAGAGCCCTGCAAAATGACCTCCAGCAGGCCATTTGTGCATGTGTCTGCTCAAACGGTCAGAAACAGACTCCATGAGGGTGGTATGAGGGCCCGACGTCCACAGGTGGGGGTTGTGCTTACAGCCCAACACCGTGCAGGACGTTTGGCATTTGCCAGAGAACACCAAGATTGGCAAATTCGCCACTGGCGCCCTGTGCTCTTCACAGATGAAAGCAGGTTCACATGCACATGTGACAGACGTGACAGAGTCTGGAGACGCCGTGGAGAACGTTCTGCTGCCTGCAACATCCTCCAGCATGACCGGTTTGGCGGTGGGTCAGTCATGGTGTGGGGTGGCATTTCTTTGGGGGGCCGCACAGCCCTCCATGTGCTCGCCAGAGGTAGCCTGACTGCCATTAGGTACCGAGATGAGATCCTCAGACCCCTTGTGAGACCATATGCTGGTGCGGTTGGCCCTGGGTTCCTCCTAATGCAAGACAATGCTAGACCTCATGTGGCTGGAGTGTGTCAGCAGTTCCTGCAAGAGGAAGGCATTGATGCTATGGACTGGCCCGCCCGTTCCCCAGACCTGAATCCAATTGAGCACATCTGGGACATCATGTCTCGCTCCATCCACCAACGCCACGTTGCACCACAGACTGTCCAGGAGTTGGCGGATGCTTTAGTCCAGGTCTGGGAGGAGATCCCTCAGGAGACCATCCGCCACCTCATCAGGAGCATGCCCAGGCGTTGTAGGGAGGTCATACAGGCACGTGGAGGCCACACACACTACTGAGCCTCATTTTGACTTGTTTTAAGGACATTACATCAAAGTTGGATCAGCCTGTAGTGTGGTTTTCCACTTTAATTTTGAATGTGACTCCAAATCCAGACCTCCATGGGTTGATAAATTTGATTTCCATTGATCATTTTTGTGTGATTTTGTCGTCAGCACATTCAACTATGTAAAGAAAAAAGTATTTAATAAGAATATTTCATTCATTCAGATCTAGGATGTGTTATTTTAGTGTTCCCTTTATTTTTTTGAGCAGTGTATATTTGTTTCATATCTGCAAAGTAGTTCAAACGCTGTCAGTTCCACTTTAACTGAATAACTTTTCAGCCAATATTGACATATGTGAGAGAAGGTCGTTGAGGTGAGACCGGGAGAGCCTATCACCTTACAAGACATTATGGTGTGTTCTTAGTCAGCACGACACAAACACTACTGAAGCTCTTAAACTGAGACATTAAGGTTGGCTTTTCCATTATACACTCAAATACCAATTATCAAACCGTAATAGATACAAAGTTACTTTTTTACTTTTACAAAAAAAACGTTTTTGTTGCATGCTGAGTGAAGCTGGTAAGCAACCCAATTGCTTCTACTGCTCTCAGACAAGACACAAACAGACAGACCGATGTCCTTACTCCTCAAGAAGGCCAGGCAGACTGCAGTCTGTGTGTACATCTACTGGACCTTCTGTGAAGTGGGTGAAGTCATAGCTACCTCCCAGGTTTATTTCAGTCCTGTATACTACTTCTGGGTATGTTTGGTGCTGGCTGTGTCTAGAGTAAAGAAGGGACTCGGGTGCTGCCGGCTTGGTTTCATATGTACTTTCTAAGCAGGTGCAAAAGATAACCTAGAAACACGAATCTGAGTCAAATACAGAATAGACTTGAATACTGGTGGGGAAAACGGGCGGATGCTAGTCATCATAAATTTCCATGAACCATTTCCTTTCTGAGTCAGTCACATAGTTGACAGGTCACATCAACTACACCAGACAATAGACAAAGCTGAAGTGACTCCTCTTGAACCATAGATTACCACTGATATCATATGGCATTTAATAAGCTCACATTCTTCAGGATAATAGATGTCATATCCTCCTCAGATGAGGGACAATCACACAGGGCGTATCTGATTTCAAAACTTTAATTGGTTTTCTTTATCAGTGTGAGGGTGTGTTTGCGTTCCATATTGAAGGTTAATCAAGCGGAAGGCTATCTGTGGGCATTGGTGTTGTATTACAGCATCAGTCTATTGGCTGATCTATGTCTGTCTGTCTGTCTGTAGAGTGGGTCATTCTGCCTGCCTGCCAGACAGACATCAGACTATGTGGTCTTGTCTAGAGCTAAATTAACTCATAGTTGTATCAAGGGCTTAACAATGCTTCTCATGATGTTGCAGCCCATCCGCATCTTAACACTTTAACACAACAATGAGTCGGAAGTTATGCTGTTTGTCACAGCTCAACAGAGGTGGGACCAAGTCACAAGCAAGTCTCAAGTCACTAGGTCCGAGTCTCAAGTCGAGCCCCAAGTAGAATGGGCCAAGACTAGAGTCAAGTCCAAGTCGTGCATTCTAAGAGCAAGTCGAATCGAGTCACAAGTCAAGTTAAAAAAAAAAAAAAAAAATCTATACATGCAACGACTTTTTCAACTACAAATCTTTGTCTTTTTATTGAGGCTACCAGACACCTCTTCATTATTTTGTCTACAACATTTTTATTAGCCTATGTAATTGTAAAACAAGGACCTTGTAGCTGTGGTAAGGGCATGAAATCAGCAGAAGGCAAGGCAGGTTGACATGCTCATAGTGTATATTTATTTACAGGTCTTGGTGATCCAATGGTGAAAGTGCCATATCATGCAAAATACACCAAGTAGATTTACCACATATACACGGGCAATAGCCCCAAAGAAATAGCCTCTGTATCACGCTCAATAGCACAAAATAAATCTGAACGGAAACCGGTAGAGGGCCAGACTGTATACACTCCCCCTGAGAAACCAAATTGAATCCGTCTTACAGGAGCTCAAACTGGTAGGCCTACATAATATAAGCATTTGCCCCCCAGGACCATGCAATTACCCAATTGGAAATTAAACCAATAAACTGGTTCTACAATGTAAAATGCAATTTCTACATCCATTGTTACATTGGTACATTCGTCTTAATCAGACTTAATGATTATTATTAATGATATTTCAACACCATGCATACATGGAACTATCGTTTTATCGTATTCAACGTTCTTCTGACTCCAAAGCCCGGAGCGCAGGACACAGTATTTCTATGCGCACAACAAAAATGACATAGACGTAGGACACAGACACATGGAACTGACATAAACCGTGAAATATGAACAAAGGAAAAAATACCTTGAATAACAAACAGAACTTCTACCCAAGAGTATTGCGAACGGTCACGTGCACTATAAACATCGCGCCTACTCAGGGCAGGGGTAAGAAATAGTTGGCTATAAATTGAAACTGTATCGTAGACCTATCAAACATGAAACAGATGTCTACATGTTGCAATAAACGGTACAGGGATTGAATGATGAAACGCTAGTAATTATTGTAGTATTAGATGTAATATAGATTTACCACATAGGGCCTATGCATTTAAATGTGTGAAAGCAACAGCAAACGTTTCAACAAGAGAAAAAAAACACTCCACTGGCGGGTGTTTGGAGAGCAGCGCCTATGGTGCGTCTTCGCCACAGTAAATATTCATTTTAACAACAAATTCTAAGTGCAAGCTTCATAAGTAAATTATCTATGTCAAGCAAGTGTAACATACCAAAGACCAGTAGGCCTATGCTAGTAATTGTTGCCCCATTGCTGGTGAGCTTGCGAAGTAAACAGTTAATATTCATGAGCATCAAACATTTTTGGAGCTGCATATTTATTTCAGCCAATCCTCTCTCCCTACAGCTTTTGTTTGCGCTGCACCTGATCCTATACGTCTACAGCAAATCATAAATATGCTCGCTAGCTCACCCGACCTGTGTTTATTGACAGTTTGCTGGTCCAATTAGAGTGCTGAGTTTGTGTAGCGAAACAATCTGTTGCGGTTTTTATTTTTTACAAGGGCGATGCTGCGGCTACGGTCTCTGGCTGCGTGTTGCATAATCCACATAAACTCTGTGCCACAAAATGAGTGACACAACATGGCAAGATCATTTCAAGTCATCAGTCTCAAATCAAAGTTGAGCCCTGAGTTTTGAGGCTCCAAGTCAATTTTGAAGTAGCTTTATTTTCCATTCTCAAATCATCAAATTTGTGACCCGAGTCCACAACTCTGAAACTCAATATAGCTCAGCCTGTTCACACTAGTGGGGTATCAAACCGGTGAGGCACATGGAGAGATCAGCACAACAAAAACTGAGGGGTGGTTCTATTCTTTGTGGCCTTTATTTAATTTTTTATATATTTTTTTATATTTCAGATATATTTTGGGTTCGGTCAATTTAATTGTTTGCATAATTTCTAATCCCCTTTGTATAAATACAAATCAGCACTACGCCCCCTCCCCTGATTGGAGGAAATACTTCTATTGCTATTTTCACTCACATGTACGGTATATGTAGTTAAATAATTATACATATTCCTATTTTCCTCTTTCTGCAAGTGCTGGATTTTCACCCACAGCGGCCAAACCAGCATTCATTCTTATCTTAATTCCAACCCTTCGATGTTGTCGTGTCTTTGGCATCATTCAAATCTGAAGACTTATTTATCAAATAACTCTCTGTAATTATTATTACGTGATTAAAATGATTAATCATGTAACTGTAATTAACTAGGAAGTCGGGGCACTAAGGAACATATTCAGATTACAAAGTTATAATTTTCCTAATATAACTTTCAGATTATTTTAATATCTGCTCAATTAGTCTTCGAATTAATGAATTATGATTTACCTCACGTTAGTCTCATTCCAAACGTCGTAAATTGTTGGTTATCTGCACGAACCCAGTCTTCACTGAGTCATCCATACATCAATTGTCTTAAAATCATTTATTTACTAACTAAGTAATTCACAGAAATGCATAACACAAACAAACAAAGTAGATGGTTACAAAGAAATTATAGCGGATGTGCCCTAGTGGGCTAAAACGGCATGGCAGCTTGTTAGACAAAAGGGGAGTAGGGGTCAGCTGAAGTCACTACAGAGTTGCTAATTCTTTGCACATGAACGCTCACTCATTCGGGAACAATTGCAATCAATATATATATATTTACGCTCAGTGTGTCGTCGGGATCTCTGTTGAAAAGTTGTTTTCTGTTGGAGAGTTTGTCCGCTCTCTCTCTCTCTCTCTCTCTCTCTCTCTCTCTCTCTCTGTCTGCCGTGGTTAGAATGGATAGTTCAGAGTGACATTCATTCATGTCGTTATAGAATAGATGTTTCGGCGGTTGTCGGTCTTCGCATTCAGTGATACCGAATTCCTAGCTGCAGACTAGTAATTAATATCAAAGACTTGTTCTTATTCTGTCGGTATCGATAGTCTAAGAGTTTAACCATGTGGTAGCGTTAAAATATTCCGCTATCTACTCAAACCTTAGGTTTATGGTCTCCTCTCAAACCTTGGCCCTCTCGTTATCGAGGTAAGCTGGTCTCCTTTCAAACCTTGGACCTCTCGTTATCGAGGTAAGCTGGTCTGGTGATAGAAAACCCGGGTGGGGGTTTTATTTGGAAGAGCAGAAAAGGGCCTGTCCCAGGACGCAAGACCATAACTGTGCTCATGGGCGGTCCTATGATTTAGTTAAACTCCAAAGGGAATTGGAGTTTCCTTCATGAAACAGTCCAAAATCACATTACACAATTTCACAAACAGTGTCATCCTCACTCATTCATCTTATACAACAATTAGATGTAAGCCTCATATCTGAGGCTATTGTATAAACAGCGTTATGGTAATGTGGCCGTATTGTCTCCCATGAGTTTCACAAAATTGTACCAAACAGACCAGTTTGTAGCTGGATTCTTCACCGATCTTTTATACCTTCTCCAGAACATAAATGTTGTTCGGACCTCAAGTTCTGTGAGGTGGAAGAAATTCCTTTGTTCTCTCTATGAAAACTCACACTCTCTCTATACTGTGGCCATGAGGAGATGATCTCCTCCAGGAATTTACGACCTCTCTGACCACAGCAGCCTGGTTTTAGGAGACAGAGAGAGGGGAATGGTGCTCGCTGTACCCAAAGAGGGCAACGTCATGACAATGTCCACAGGTTAACAAACCTTTCCCAGTATAATATCATTTTGCTATTTCCTTTTGCAATACATCCCTCCATTTTACTGTGATGTCTTACAAGGGTCTTGAACCTCCCTATTTGTAACATTTCTACCAGTATTTCCCTAAAAATAAATACTTTACCCAAGAGGGTAATGATATTTCCCATTGACTGATGATCATGGTTTTTCCAGGTGACCTAACAGTACAGTTTACAGTTTGAACCCTGATATTAAAACAACCACACATGGACCTGACTCCAAAAACGAGCGACCGATGGACAGTGTCAGAAAATATGCTCTATTGATTCTGTTTTTCTTCGTGGCAGAGTCTGCCCCATATATTGAGGATTCTTTTTGAAGCAAGTATTTTATATAATACTGTAGCTTAGATTGTCAATTGTTTTATATACACTGCATTCGGAAAGTATTCAGACCCCTCAAATGTATTCCACGTTTTGTTACAGCTTTCTTCTAAAATTGATTTAATTATTTTTTTTCTCCTCATCAATATACAAACAATACCACATTATGACTAAGCAAAAACAGTTTTTTTTGACAATCCACTGAAAATATGCGGTTTTAATCCGCAAAACCCACTCTTAAACACAGGATGAGCCTCTATTAGTAGCCTGCTGGAAAAACAGTTTGGATTTAGATATAAGGTTTAATGCCTTAATATTTCAACGGTAGGTAGCATAAATGTAACTACATGTAAAGTGCGAATTTGCATTAGTATACGTATAAAATGTCCCAATACACCTTACTTTTCTATTTTTCAAGTTATTACATAAGCCAATCAGAATGCAGAAGTCATGGCAGAATTTGTTTTTCCGGGGAGTGATGTAATATGGAGGACCTGGCAAGCCAGCCTATTTCCTATAAAGTAAACTCCAACAGAAATAACTCCAAATTGAACTACATTGTTTGCCCTAATTAATACTGCTACAATTACATTTTCAGCAAACTTACAAGCAAATACTTTATGAATTTGTTACAAATCAACTTAGCTCTACCAGCCTGCTAACATTAACATTATGTTAGCACTATATGAGTCAGCCAATTGCTCTCATCACCTAGTTTACAGCTACATTAAAGTAAACCAAAGTTGTGGAAATACATAACGCCATCTAACCAGTTATTAAAGAATATTAGCTACTTGCAGTTATCTTACCCAGCAAGCAAGCCAGCCAGCTAACGTTAGCTATTTAGCCAACTAGCTATTAGCCTAGCCAAACACCAGGGTTATGGTTGGCAAGCTACAGCCCAACTATTGGGGACCAGCTAGAAAACAACTAACCCAACACAACTAAAACATAACCACAGATCAAAGCAAAGAGAGAGCAGAGATTTACAGATTAATGACTGGGGCCCATCTGATAGTAAAACTTTTAAAAGCATGCAGACTAAGTTGGCAACCAAAGCCAGGGGGAGGCAGGTGCTTCACTGGCAGATGGAGAGTCAGAGAAATCCCAAATGGATAGAGTCCAGTTGTCCTTCAGCTAACGCACAAGCACTAAGGCAAGGCGGAAAAAGTTACAAAACACCAGTAGCCTACTTCACAGAGAACATGCGGAGAAGTTGTCAAACAAAAAGGTGAACAGACGTGGTACTACAAAATAATAGCAAGCAGGTATGACTTTCTTTCATTTTGAGCCCATGGGAAGAAGGCACCAGAGCCTGCCGTGCTAACAGGTTCCCACTAAATAACACAGCCACAATGTCCGTGAAGAGCATGCTGCATGGCCGCACGAGCCAGATCTGGTTCTTGTTTACATCACAATTCCTGTGATTGGATCGTTGTAGCTCACCACAGCCAACACTTGGTCTGGAATGTAATTACATGCGAGCATGGCTAGTGGCTAACGTTAGCCAGCTTGAGCTAGCTACCGAGCTAGCATATGAACTCTGTAGCACAGAGTAGATCCTCCATATGACGTTGAGAATTAGTGCGTTGTAATAACCCAAATACATAACCGTTTGTACCTATAGATAACCAGATCGTGAATACAACTATCGTGAATACAACTAAGTCTTTGATGATACCATGTTGTTATATTGGTGATTAATAATGAATGTTTTCTATCCTTTAAAGGGATACTTTGGGATTTTTGCAATGAGGCCATTTAACTACTTCCCCAGAGTCAGATGAACTTGTGGATACCATTTTTATGTCTCTGTCTAGCATGAAGGAAGTTAGAGGTAATTTAGCAAGCCAATCCTAACTGGCGTTAGCGCAATGACTGGAAGTCTATGGGTATCTGCTGACATGGTAGTTAAAGGGCCTCTGCCAAAATCCCAAAGTATCCCTTTAATATGTTTTAACCCTCAAGGCATGTTCATTGTATAAATATCCCATTGAACTTTATCTGGTTTGGCATTCCTAAGGTTTTTTTCTCACATTATTTGAGAAAGGATTTTCCTGTAGTCAGTAGAGCCATGAATAATATGTAAACTGCGATATCACTAGAGACTTAATCAGGTTCATTTTCCCTTAGATGGACAGGTGTTTCCGTCTCCACGGTTTCAAGATCATATTTATTTTGCAAATTTTTCTATCAAAGTTAGTAGTTGGAAGATTGCTAAACTTTTCCGAGATATGTGCACCAAGCACATCAACTTTACCATCCGCCCATTTAATCGGGAGACCACATCGCAATTTAAAGTTTATCTTTTAGAAACCCAATGCGTAATCTAGTACACATAGTGCTTTGTTTGTTCTTTTCCTGGTAGTCCCTGGTCTTCTGTAAGCTTGGTATAGACAAAGTAGTCGACATATTGCCAGATTGCAGGGATGGGCAAGAGATGTTGGCCTGTAAATCAATTTTAATTATTTTTTTAAATCAGTCGGGGTTTGAACTTACTGTTGAGAGTTAAAATAGAACAATACACAAGGTGAAATTTAGACATTTGGTTGTTAGTCACTCTCACTCAGATATCATATTAACATGGTCATGGCAAAATGTGTAGAATTGCAGGGAATTAGTAGAATTGCATGAGATTAGCTTTCAAACAGTAAAAAGAAATCCACCCCATGTCAAATTGCACCTTCTTTCTCTATGCCTCATGGCATTTTTGAAATGTATTTCATGACATTTCTTATGAAGTTTCTAAATCTTCTCTCCACCCATGGCAAAATGTGTAGAATTGCGGCAAAACTTGCTTTAAAACTGCCTTATTTTAACTATGTCCCATGGCAAAATATAGAAGGAAAATTAAGTCTAAAACATCTCTCTACTGTTTGTGGGGGGGAGGACAAAATCCAACACATTTGTACTTAGGGTCCCCCAGAAGACTAGGGTTGGCTCTGACTGCATGTGGGGTATGGATGTTTGTAGGCAGACCCCCAAGCCACTGTGGCCCGCAAGGTGGGGGAGACCATCAACCAAGTCTCGTTTAGGGCCCTCTAAAGGCTAGGGCCAGCCCTGGCTAGTGATATAATGCATTTATTTAAGAGAGTTAAGTAGTTTAACTGCACAAATAGATTGATTGAACAAATCAGTTAATTGTATGTCTTGGACTGTGGGAAGGGTACGCAGATCCTCGATCCACTGGGATCCCTCATGATGAGTTCGGATTTTTTGTTGCCAATCCCTGGTGTACAGTATGTAACCCTGATTTTGTGTTTGTGTTCGTCTCAGGCACTGGGAGGCCGTTAAGAGGTGGGATGAAGCCATCCAGATGACTCCAGAAAACCCTCTACTGTACGAGATGAAATCCCAGGTACATTACAGCATTACAGTACTACAGCTCTCAGCTACTTATCCTCCTATCGTCCTGCTGTCTCTCTAGTTCTCTAATTCTCCAGCCATCAGACGACAGCCAGCCAAATAGGGCCAGATAAGAACTTCCTCGGTTTGTCTTTGCTACAAACAGAACATTTTGTTTTGTATGAACCTTTTTTCTCCCTTTCTTGTTCTCTGTGCTGGTACAATACAATCGCAGTGTGTCGAATTTACCTCCAGATACAATTTCACTGTCAGAGGTAAGTTTCTCCTGGAAGCTCCCTTTAGGCCACGGATGGGCAATTGACGGCCCGCTATACAGTACCAGTCAAAAGTTTGGACACACCTACTCATTCAAGGGTTTTTCTTTATTTTTACTATTTTCTATATGACAACTTTGCACACTCTTGGCATTCTCTGAACCAGCTTCATGAGGTAGTCACCTGGAATGCATTTCAATTAACAGGTGTGCCTTGTTAAAAGTATATTTGTGGAATTATTTCCTTACTGCGTTTGAGCCAATCAGTTGTGTTGTGACAAGGTAGGGGTGGTATACAGAAGATAGCCCTATTTGGTAAAAGACCAAGTCCATATTATGTCAAGAACTGCTCAAATAAGCAAAGTGAAACGACAGTCACTCATTCCTTTAAGACATGACGGTCAGTCAATCCGGAACATTTCAAGAACTTTGAAAGTTTCCTCAAGTGCAATCGCAAAAAACATCAAGCTCTTTAATGAAACTGGCTGTTATGAGGACCACCACAGGAAAGGAAGCCTCAGTTACCTCTGCTGCAGAGGATAGAGTTAACTGCACCTCAGATTGCAGCCCAAATATATGTTTCAGAGTTTATGTTACAGACACATCTCAACATCAACTGTTCAGAGGAGACTGCGTGAATCAGGCCTTCATGGTCAAATTGCTGCAAAGAAACCACTACTAAAGGACACCAATGAGAAGAAGAGACTTGCTTGGTCCAAGAAACACGAGCAATGGACATTAGACCAGTGGAAATATGTCCGTTGGTCTGAGTCCAAATTTGAGATTTTTGGTTCCAACCGCCGTGTCTTTGTGAGACGCAGAGTAGGTGAACGGATGATCTCCGCATGTGTGGTTCCCACCGTGAAGCATGGAGGTGTGATGGTATGTGGGTGCTTTTCTGGTGACACTGTCTGTGATTTCTTTCGGTTTCAAGGCACACTTAACCAGCATGGCTACCACAGCATTGTGCAGCGATACACCATCTCATCTGGTTTGCGCTTAGTGGGTAATCATTTGTTTTTCAACAGGACAATGACCCAACACACCTCCAGGCTGTTTAAGGGCTATTTGACCAAGAAGGAGAGTGATGGAGTGCTACATCAGATGACCTGGCCTCCACAATCACCTGACCTCAACCCAATTGAGATGGTTTGGGATGAGTTGGACGGCAGAGTGAAGGAAAAGCATCCAAGAAGTGCTATGTGGGAAACCTTCAAGACTGTTGGAAAATAATTCCACATGAAGCTGGTTGAGAGAATGCCAAGAGTGTGCAAAGCTGTCATCAAGGCAAAGGGTTGCTACTTTGAAGATTTGGTTTACACTTTTTTGGTTTCTACATGATTCCATATGTGTTATTTCATAGTTTTGATGTCTTCACTATTATTCTACAATGTAGAAAATAGTAAAAATAAAGAAAAACCTTTGAATGAGTAGTTGTCCAAACGTTTGACTGGTACTGTATGTATATATATAGTGCCTGCGGAAAGTATTCAGACCACTTGACTTTTTCCACGTTTTGTTAAGTTACAGTCTTATTCTAAAATGGATTCAATAAATACAAATCCTCAGCAATCTACACACAATACCCCATAAAGACAAAGTGAAAACAGGTTTTTAGAAAATACAGAAATACCTTATTTACATAAGTATTAATTGCCTTTGCTATGAGACTCGAAATTGAGCTCAGGTGCATCCTGTTTCGATTGATCGTCCTTGAGATGTTTCTACAACTTGATTGGAGTGCACCTGTGGTAAATTCAATTGATTGGACATGATTTGGAAAGTCACTGATGGATTCTGTTAAAATGTAAAATTTTTCAATATAAACTGTAGTTTGTATCCTTTGTAGCGAGTGATTATTGTGAGTATTAATGGAGTTTAGGCCATGAAACTGTGTGTATACTAATTTAGAAAGGTGGACCTAATCAGATAAGAGGAAATTGCCTAGGATCAGAGAGCAGGGTCAGGCCCAGAAGATGGATAGCTAAACAAAGAGAGGGCAATGGACATTCCACAGGGGAAAGGAGGAAAACTCATTGGGTTCATAAAATGTATAGCTGGGGAGGTGACGCCTACAAAGGAAGAGTATAAAATGTGTTGTGAGCTTTCTAAAATGTATGCACTCAGCTGATGTCATCCTTGGTATTAAACACTTGAAACTTCTCTTGAGCTTTTGGTCTCAATTCCTTATTGCAAAGAGGTTGCAATAGCATTTTTCTTTAAACAGCACACACCCATCTAAATGAGGTCCCACAGTTAACAATGCTAAGGAATTGTCCTTAGCGCTCTGAGACAGGATTGTGTCGAGGCAGAGATCTGGGGAAGGGTACCAAAACAGTGCTGCAGCATTCAAGGTCCCCAAGAACACAGTGGCCTTCATCATTCTTAAATGGAAGATGTTTGGAACCACCGAGACTCATCCTAGAGCTGGCCGCCCGGCCCAACTGAACAATCGGGGGAGAAGGGCCTTGGTCAATGAGGTTACCAAGAAACTGATGATCATTCGGACAGAGCTCCAGAGTTCCTCTGTGGAGATAGGAGAAACTTCCAGAAAGACAACCATCTCTGCAGCACGCCACCAATCAGGCCTTTACGGTAGAGTGGCCAGACAGAAGCCACTCCTCAGTACAAGGCACATGACATCCCGCTTGGAGTTTGCCAAAAGGCACCTAAAGGACTCTCAGACCATGAGAAACAAGATTCTCTGGTCTGATGAAACCAAGATTGAACTCTTTGGCCTGAATGCCAAGAGTCATGTCTGGAGGAAACCTGGCACCATCCCTACGGTGAAGCATGGTGGTGGCAGCATCATGCTGTGGGGATGTTTTTCAGCGGCAGGGACTTGGAGACTAGTCAGGATTTTAGGGAAAGATGAACAGCGCAAAGTACAGAGATCCTTGATGAAAATCTACTCTAGAGCGCTCAGGACCTCAGACTGGGGCGAAGTTTCACCTTCCAACAGGACAACAACCCTAAGCACACAGCCAAGACAACGCAGGAGTGGCTTCTGGACAAGTCTCTGAATGTCCTTGAGTGACCCAGCCAGAGCCCTGACTTGAACCCGATCAAACATCTCTGGAGACACCTGAAAATAGCTGTGCAGCAACGTTCCCCGTCCAACCTGACAGAGCTTGAGAGGATCTGCAGAGATGAATGGGAGAAACTCTCCAAATTCAGGTGTGCCAAGCTTGTAGCGTCATACCTAAGAAGACTCGATGCTGTAATCGCTGCCAAATGTGCTTCAACGAAGTACTGAGTAAAGGGTCTGAATCATTATTAGGAAACATTTCTGAAAACCTGTTTTTCCTTTGTCATTATGGGGTATTGTGTGTAGATTGGTGAGGGGGAACAAAAACAATTTAATACATTTTACAATAAGGCTGTACCGTAACAAAATGTGGAAAAAGTTGAGGGGTCTGTATACTTTCTGAAGGCACTGTGTATATATATTTTGGGGGGGGACTCCGTCGGGGTCTCAACTTGCTGTTGAGAGGTAGAATACACAAGGTGCAATTTCGAAATGTGGCTGTGCATCAGCAGTTTCTCTCACGTCAGTCACTGACATTCACTCAATAAGCCCACGTCAGCAAAAAAATATGTTGTTTGGTAAATTAGTCTAGCCAGCTATCTAATTACTGACCGGAAGGCCCCCATTGAATTTGTTAGTCACTCTCACTCGGATATCATATTAAAAACTGCAAACATTTCTCTCCACCCTATGGCAAATGTGTATAATTGCAGGAAATTTACTGTGAAACTGCTAATCTTTCACTTCGCTTCATGTCATTTTTGTGTTGAATTTCATGACATTCGTTGAAAATTACAAAATCTTCTCTCTGCCCATGGCAAAATGTGTAGAATTGCAGGAAATTAACTCTAAAACTAAATTTCACTTAGGGCCCCCATAAGGCTAGGACCGGCTCTGACTGCATGTGTGGGTATGGATGTGGGTACACAGACCCCCAAGCCACTGTGATGAGTTCTGATTTTTTTTTGTGTCACCCACCACCATCAAAGTTTCCCATCCATGCTTTAGGCTGTCAGGAGATAAGTTAGTTCTAGGACCATTTGTGTATTTGAGCTTTGCCATGAAAAACGCAGCCATTGGACACGGGGAACGGTCTTTCATAATGACCCGCTGTGAAGAGAGAAACTACGCAGCTTGTGATTTGAAAGTGGATCTCTTTATATGAGGACAGAAAGTGGAGGATACAATTTCATTTCAAATGGTCTATTTGACCATTTCACTTCACCCTCCCTCCACTCTATCCTAGGTGTCATTGAGAGTAGAGATTCGGCTAGATAGCCAACAGAGATGTGATATGTATGTGTGTGTGTGTGTGGGGGGGGGGGGTGTAATCAGCTTCTCTGCTCTATCTAAACCCGACTGTGATGTAGTCACACCACATGTCCCCTGACATACTCCAACAGTATCTGTAACACAATTAACTTTCTCCTTATAGCCTTAACCTTTCCAATCAACATTCTCCCTCCAGGCTTTTAATGGCTGACATTATTAACCATGATATGAAATCTGAGTAGAAATTCATTACGTGACCTATGTGGCAAATAATGAAAGCTTCCGTTATTACCTTCTTTAGGGAAATGTAATATCATGTTCTTTTACTCATGAAGTGTGCGTTTGTTTTAAAATGTTTTATAACTCAGTCCTCATGTCATCGACTGTATTTTTGGCTGCTACATACATTTATTAGTCATGCTTCAGAAGGGACACATAAACAAGGGTCACAAACACACAGCAGTCTACTTGTATGCTGTGTAGCAGAGGAGACATTTCCTTCCCTCATCAAGTTATATTCTGATGTTTCATTACACATGAATAGTCTGACTGGTCGGTGGAATAAAATATATGTCCCCGTTAGTCCAGTCTCTGTCTTTTGGACATTCTGCACTTGCTGCAAGACCAGCTATCAGTCTGTCTCAGAGGTTAGATGGCTCTCTCAGAGCCAGAAGACTGGGATGGAGACACAACTCTGACATTTGCCATTCACTTCCTCTCATCACGTTCCTCCCTTTAACTCCCTCAGTTTCTCTGTGATGCTCACAGTCCTCTCTGTCTGTCTGTCCATCCGTCACGCTCGCATATGAACGCCTGGTCCTTTTGTGGGTTCGTCACTTTGTTCCTTTCAAAGTTTTGATTGGTTGGCATGAGATCGATCCCATTGCAGCCATGTCATCACTTCACTGATGTCTTTCTGTTAGGCTGCATGAGAGCATGAATGATGAGGACAGACTTTATTGTCCATTGAATATAACGTTTGCCTTAGAAAAAACAGTCAAAAACATAAATCGCAGAACGAACAAAATTTGAACCCAAGAGATTGGAGTTTTGTTATGAAGACTCATGCACCATTTGTTATTTCCTCAGTTTCTAACCTTAATACACAACATATATTTTTTTTTATGTCTTAGACAATCACTTATGGAGTCACTATTCTCTTCCTGGGAACGTCCTCTCTGGGCCCGCCCTTTCTACCTCAGTACATTACAACACTGGTAGCTCCTGTGGTCTGCAGTCCAGAGACAGATGGAGTCATTAGCAGTGCATCACTGGAGGTCACTGTGTATTGTGGCCAGTACTCTAACCCTCATTTGTAATGTAATAACAGGTAATTTACCAGGATCCTGCCGTAGTTCGCCTGCCATTGCTGAAATTAATACATAACATAGACCGTAGGACTGCACTATAATGTCAGGACCAATACGTTTTCCAGAGGGGTGATTCCTCACTAAACCAGGACTAAAAAATATCATGATTTTTACGAAATGTAATCCTTAAAATATTCATTTTTAAAATGTTTATTTTTATTTTGCCTTTATTTAACTAGGCAAGTCAGTTAAGAACAAATTCTTATTTTCAATGACAGCCTTGGAGGAAGGATTGTTAGCATATATTTGACATTTTGATCTTAAAGCATAATTGAGAAAAAATGTATTGAAGTTGGAATATTTGTGACATTTTGGCCTTACCCAGGCCTCCTTTAAGTCCCAATATTGTTTAATTTGTAGGTGCTACAAAGCAAAAATTGGTGTCATGACGCTTTTTATTGTTGTTGGACGTAAGACTGTAAAACACCAGGAAATCAGCTCCAAGTCCATTTTTATTTTGGAACTCTGTATCAAAGTATTCCCACGCATAATAGAGCTATACACTCAATGGCCAGTTTATTGGGTACACCCATCTAGTACCGGGTCGGACTGCCATTTGCCTCCAGAACAGCCTGAATTATTTGGGTCATGGAAACGTTGCTCAATTAGTACCAGGGTGCCTAACGTGTGCCAGGAAAATATTCCCCACACCAGGCAGGATGGGGCCATGGACTCGTGCTGCTTATGCCAAATCGTGACTGTGTCATCAGCATGACCCAACAGGAACTGGGATTCGTCGGATCAGGCAATGTTTTTCCACTCCTCAATTGTCCAGTGTTGGTGATCCAGCCTGGTCTCATATTTTTATTGTTTTATTTTTTATTTATCCTTTTTATTTAACTAGGCAAGTCAGTTAAGAACAAATTGTTATTTACAATGACGGCCTAGGAACAGTGGGTTAACTTGCTTGTTCAGAGGCAGAACAACAGATTTTTAAATTGTCAGCTCGGGGATTCGTTCTAGCAACCTTTCGGGTTACTGGCCCAATGCTCTATCCACTAGGCAGCCTACCTCCCCTCATAGACTAGACATAACATAGTAAATATAAATCCGGGACAATCAAATTAGTATGATTTGTTACTTTTGGTATGATTACATGAGACAGATGGTTACTTAAGTCAAAACTAAAGGAGGGTGGGCGTATAACGCAAACCACTAGCAACCCGCGAAGGTTGCGTGTTCAAATCTCATCAACAGCATGGTCATCACACCTTGCGCTAGGGACACTAAAAGGCCATTCTAAATGTGCAGCTTTGTCACACAACACAATGCCACAGATGTCTCAAATTTTGAGGGAGCGTGCAATTGGCATGCTGACTGCATGAATGCCCACCAGAGCTGTTGCCAGAGAATGTAATGTTCATTTCTCTACCATAAGCAGCCTCCAACATCGTTTTAGAGAATTTGGCAGTACGTCTAACCGGCCTCACAACCACAGACCATTGTGCGGGGTTAGTCGAGGTAATTTGTACATGAAGGTAGTGGTAAAGTGACTGCATAGATAATAAAGAGCGAGTAGCAGCAGTGTAAAAACAAAGGGGGGGGTCAATGTAAATAGTCCGGGTGGCCATTTGATTAATTCAGCATGATTATGCACGGCCCCATGTCGCAGAGATCTGTACACAATTCCTGGAAGCTGAAAATGTTCCAGTTCTTCCATGGCCTGCATACTCAGACATGTCACCCATTGAGCATGTTTGGGATGTTCTGGATTGACGTGTACGACAGCGTGTTCCAGTTCCCACCAATATCTAGCAACTTCGCACAGCCATTGAAGAGGAGTGGGACAACATTCCACAGGCATGATGAACTCTATGCGAAGGAGATGTCGCACTGCATGAGGAAAATGGTGGTCACACCAGATACTGATTGGTTTTCTGATCCACGCCCATACTTTTTTTTTTAAAGATATGTGACAAGGGCTGTGGCGGTCACAACATTTCATCAAGCAAATAACTGCTGGTGTCATGGTAATTGACTTAATTAACAAACACATTTAGCATCTCCTGGCTTCCCTACAAGCCACTGATGCAGACCTTTGGAACATCTACATTTGAAAAAGTCTAAATCCATGCAATATAGCCTACACCTTCACAATAGATCCATGATATATCTTAGACGAGTCTAAAGAAACATGAAATTAAGAAAATGTAGTCTATTTTAGAAGAACAGAATAGCATACTCTGAGTTGTCCTTATGTTAGGTCCTCATCTGGCAGTGCCATATGGCTGTGGGCTACACTAGTTCATTTAGCAGACAAGATTTGCTTAGAATTCTGTGACATTTTACATTATTTTATAGTATGAAGAATAAAGTTGAACAAAGCTGAATAAAATAGAAAGCATATGTTCTCCAAACGATTTGAGGGACATTCTGTGTTGAGCGGTTAACAAAAAAATAGGTACTCCTATATGCTTAATTCAGAGTTATTAATGTAAATGTAGTTCTACAAACGTTGGGCTATATGTTTTGATTTGTAATACATTGTAAGGTTCCATGATGCGACTCTAATGATTATTTGAAAAAAAGTTGCATGAAAGGCATGAGCTCTGCTTTGTTTTTCTTCACAGGCTGTACACACTTCATCAGTCTCTCATTCAAAATTTGACAAGCACTTGATAATGCCTTGAATTTCCCGGCGACATCACCTTTGTGTGGCCGTAATGCCCCCCCCCCAAAAAAAAAATCCATGCCTTTTGCGGCCAGTGGCCATTGTGCCCTTGGCTGAATATAATAATGATAATTCCCTTCTCCTAGAATGCTGCTTGCTCTGAAGCACCTCTCACTCACATGGCTCTCCATCACGTGATCGGGTCTTTCTCACAGGCTACAAGTGAAGACAGACACATCCGGGACGCAACTGCGCGAGTCCTTATCCAATTCCGAGTTGCGTATTGAAGATATAGGAAGAACTGTCCACAATTACTTTTCGTCAGCCAACAAGATGAGTAGGCCTAACGAACAGCAAAAGCATGAGCCTATGTCCATCTACTATCCCCAATACTACAAAAGTTGACCTATTCTGTGCGAGAAATAAATATTCCAAACATAGTTTGGGACAGTTGTGGGATGCGATTGATCTCAAATTAATACATCCACTAGCATAAAAACACTTGTTTTACGCAATGAGGCTGACGCAACAGATCAGAAAGTTTAGCTTAAAATGTTGATCAACTATTAAGCTATTTCTTCACATAAGCGCAGCACACAGGCTATAAGCGTGAATATTCCATTAGCGGGAAAACAACATTATCAAAAGTGACCGCAAAAGTGATTATGCATGTAATGTTTTTATTACAAAGGCGCATTTTTATTGTGAGTATTATTTTCCCCAAACTTGAAACTCACTCGCTGTTTATGTATGCCAGTTAGGCTCTACATCCCTTGTAAAGCGGATTAATGTGCTTAATTTTAAGAAGTTATTTGGCCACTTTAGTTGTGATACAAAACATATAGGCCTACAGTGCATTCGGAAATGATTCAACCCCTTTGACTTTTTCCACATTTTGTTACGTTACAGCCTTATTCTAAAGTTGATTAAAAAAAATACCCTCATCAACCTGCACAATACCCCATAATGACAATGGCAAAAGGTTTTTTTAAATTTTAGCAAATGTATTAAACATTTTTTTTTTAAATGACATTTACATAAGTATTCAGACCTTTAAGTCAGTACTTTGTTGAAGCACCTTTGGCAGCAATTACAGTCTTGAGTCTTCTTGGGTGTATGATGCTACAAGCGTGGCACACCTGTATTTGGAGAGTGTCTCCCATTCTTCTCTGCAGATCCTCTCAAGCTCTGTCAAGTTGGATGGGGAGCGTTGCTGCACAGCTATTTTGCACGTCTCTCCAGAGATGTTAGATCGGGTTCAAGTCTGGGCTCTGGCTGGGCCAATCAAGGACATTCAGAAACTAGTCCTAAAGCCACTCCTGCGTTGTCTTGGCTGTGTGCTTAGGATCGTTGTCCTGATGGAAGGTGAACCTACGCCCCTAGTCTGAGGTCCTGAGCACTCTGGAGTAGGTTTTCATAAAGGATCTCTCTGTTCTTTGCTCCGTTCCTCTTTCCCTCAATCCAGACTACTTTCCCAGTCCCTGAAAAACATCTCCACACCATGATGCTCCAACCTAGCTTCACTGTAAGAATGGTGCCAGGTTTCTTTAGACCAGATAATCTTGTTTCTCATGGTCTGAGAGTCTTTAGGTGCCTTTTGGCAAACTCCAAGCAGGCTGTCGTGCCTTTTACTGAGGAGTGGCTTCCGTCTGGCCACTCTACCATAAAGACCTGATTGGTGGAGTGCTGCAGAGCTGGTTATTCTTCTGTAAGGTTCTCCCATCTCCACAGAGGAGCTCTGTCAGAGTGACCATCAGTTTTTTAGTCACCTCCCTGATCAAGGCCCTTCTCCCCCGATTGCTCAGTTTGGCCGGGCGTCCAGCTTTAGAAAGAGTCTTGGCGTTTCCAAACTTTTTCAATTTAATAATGATGGAGGCCACTGTGTTCTTAGGGACCTTCAATGCTGCAGACATTTTTTTGGTACCCTTCCCCAGATCTATACCTCGACACAATCCTGTTTCGGAACTCTATGAACATTTCCTTTAACATCATGTCTTGGTTTTTGCTCTGATATGCACTGTCAACTGTGGGACCTTATATCAACAGGTGTGTGCCTTTCCAAATCATGTCCAATCAATTGAATTTACCACAGGTGGACTCCAATCAAGTTGTAGGAGCATCTCAAGGATGATCAATGGAAACAGGATGCACCTGAGCTCAATTTCGAGTCTCATAGCAAAGGGTCTGAAGACTTATGTAAATAAGGTATTTCTGTTTTATATTTTTTAATGTGCAAACATTTCTAAAAACCTGTTTTCGCTTTGTCATTATGGGGTATTGTGCGCAGATTGATGAGAAAAAAATCTATGTGATCCATTTTAGAATAAGACTGTAATGTAACAAAATGTTTAAAAAGAGAAGTGGTCTGAATACTTTCCGAATGCACTGTATGGGTTAGGCTACATGAGGTGTGTGACTATAATTAGAAAAAGTCACCAAAAAAAATCATTATTTCTTGTCTTATGCTGGGCATCATTCATAAGAAAATATATAATTCACAAGTGATAGGCTAATATTGTTTACCCATCAGACTATTCTTGATTTAATCTTGTCTTTATGTATTCTAAATAATATATGTTTAAATATAATAATATATGTTTATGTATTCTAAATAATATTATTTTTGATTTCGAGTGGACCATTATCATGCACCTTTCTCGAAACAGTGTCTGGGGGAAAAATACATGTCATCTATGCACTTAAATAGCGAATGGAGAAATCCATAGATTATGGCCTAATGAATTAATTTCAATTGACTGATTTCCTTATATGAACTGTGATTTAGTAAACATTTTGAAATTGTTGCATTTTTACTTTTTAGCCACTTTGCAACTACTTAGCGTGTTATCGAACCCTTCCCCTAATCTTAACCCTTTTAATGGATACTGTGGGATTTTGGCAGTGAGGCCCTTTATCTACTTCCCTGGAGTCAGATGAACTTGTGTCTATGGGTATCTTCTAGTAAATACCTCATTGCCAAAATCCCAAAGTATTCCTTTAACCTAACTCCTAACCTTAATCCTATCCTAACCTAACCCTTAGCCTAGCTAATGTTAGCCAGCTAGCTAATGTTAGCCAGCAAGCTAATGTTAGCCAGCTAGCTAACGTTAGCCACAACAAATTGGAATTAATAAAATGTTGCACATTGGAAACATATTGTACGTTTTGCAAATTTGCAACATATTGTACATTTAGCAAATTCGTAACATATGATACAAATTGTAATTCGTAACATATCGTGCAAAATGGATGATGGACATCCACAAATTAATGCGTACCATATGAAACATAACATATACTAAATGGAGTGTCCTGGATTTACGTAAAGAATAATACGAAATTCTCTGAGACCAGGCTGAGTGATCATGTACCCACTGAAGCCGCCACTTCTTGTTTTTAGCTGATAGGAGTGGAACCAGGTGTGGTCGTCTGTTGCAATAGCCCATCCGTGACAAGTTGTTCCGTTCTGCACACCACTGTTATACTGCACCGTTATTTGCCTGTTTGTGGCTCGCCTGTTAGCTTGCACGATTCTTGCCATTCTCTTTCGACCTCTCATCAACAAGCTGTTCTCGCCCACAGACTGCCGCTGACTGGATGTTTTACTTTTGTCACACCATTCTCGCTAAAACCCTAGACACTGTTGTACACGAAAAGCCCAGGAGGCGGGCCATTTCTGAGATACTGGAACCTGCGCGCCGGGAAGCAACGATCATACCATGCTCAAAGTCTCTTAGGTCACTCGTTTTGCCCGTTCTAACGTTCAATCGAACAGTAACTGAATGCCTCGATGCCTGTCTGCCTGCTTTATATAGCAAGCCACGGCCCTGTGACTCACTGTCTGTTGGAGAGAACCATTTTTGTGAACAGGGTGATGAACCTAATAAACTGTCAACTCAGTGTATGTGATCCTATACAAATGTAAGCAAGGTTTGAAATGATTATGTTTTGGTCAATTATTATATATGTTTGGGCTTCTTGTGGCTAATTTGTAATTATGTTCTGGCCCTTTGACCATCACCTCAAGAAAAAATCAGCCTGTGGCTGTATCCCTGCTGTAGGTATACACCCCATAACAGCTCTTTTATTTGTCGAGTGTTCAAGCAGGAGGAGTTGTATGCCTTCGACTAGATTTTGTGTATAGAGCACACTTCTGGCAAAACAGTATTCAGTTTTTCCTCCAGGTTTTCTTCCGTGTTTTGCAATGTTGCAAACTAACATAAGCAACAACTCTGTGTCCTACCCGGTGACAAACACACAATACGCCTTCTACCGCCATATGGGAGAGGGTTGTTAAAATGTAACATCAAATCAAATTTTGCCGCTGGTAGCCAGCAGACCATGCGAGCCGTTTCGACAAATTCAAAATACTCCGGACCTCCAAAGGAGGCGTGACAACAGCATGATTTGGAGGTATGGCTATGCAAGATTACATTGCCTACTATGTCAATCTGTATAAAATGGGCCATAACTTTAAAATTAGCAGAGATCCTACTCTCAAACTTTGAAATGCCCGTAGAGTATATTATGCTCAATATAATAAAGCATTTGGCTAATCGACAATGGTAGATTTTCAAAATTACTGTATATATTTTTCAATATTTACTAATTCATGTAATTTTTTTGTTGAAATCAAAGTACTACTCATATTACAGAGCAAATCTTCATATGACACAGGTTCTTGCTTTGTAGCACTTACAGATTAAACATTATGGAGTCTTAAAGGAGTCCTGGGTAAGGCCAAAATGTCAACAATATTCCAACTTCAATTAATTATTTCTCAATTATGCCTTTAGATAAAAATGTAAAGTATATGTCAACAATCCTTCCTCAAAATTATGCTTTGGATGAAATTTATTGAAAATCCCCCAAATTAGGGTATTTTTTTGTCCTGGTTTTGTGAGGAATCACCCACAGGCGCATCACTAGGACTGGCTCCTCTATCACACACGCAGAAGGATGTACATACGCAGGCCAGGCAAGCATAGCGATCAATCCTTTGGTGCCGAGTGCTGTGATCTCATTTCCTGCTGACTCTGCTGTACTGACAAACAGCCCTCGGATATCTCTGTCACTGATTGTGGAGGTGTGCGTCTCACTGTCTGAAAATGCATTTTATTAAAAAACTAAAAAACAATCCATCTTCACAATCCTGACTGAGCGATTACTCTGAGCTCTTGTTTATAACTTTTCAGTGTCCCCTGTTCAATAATGTCATGGTAGTTATTACAATTTTATGAAAAATCTATAGAATGGTGCATTATTGAACAGGGAACAGTGAAAAGTTATAAATAACAGCTCAGGGTAATGACTGACACATTTCCAATCAGTCATATTCCCAATATGACTCTTAAATATAATTGTTTTAAATCCCGCAACCCCAAGACAACACACACACTATTTATTTTCATGTTGGTGCGACATATTATGAGCCTTTATGCAGTTTGTTTGACCATTTCACTCTGAACCTTGACCTGCAGGTGCTGACCGTCCTGCAAGAGGTGTTCCCGGCGGTGCAGGCAGCAGAGATGGCTGTGAAGCTGCGCCCCCTGTGGTGGGAGGGCTGGCAGACACTGGGCCGTGCCCAGCTTGGTCTGGGAGAGGTGGACCTGGTCAGTATTACCGCACGCTTGTCATACTATTGTGCCAGCCCTAAACAAACTGTGCTGTCTTGGATATTTTCTTTTCACATGGTCCTTTTGAGCAACTATGGAGGATGTGTAACCAGGCCAGCTTGGTTGTCCCGGGTAGGTTTTGCGCTGTAGTGTGACAAGCATTCAAGTTGTGTTTTATGCACAACTAGGTAGCCTAACTTGAGATCCAGGCGCATAAAAACAAAATATATTAGTGCATAATGCACTTCTCCCTTTGACATCAATGCAAGGTTTAAGTGAACAACTGTGTGTAATGCATCTGTATCTCATGTTAGGTTTCAGTCCACTGTATGGAGGTGAGTCTGCAGAGAAGTGGCCCTAGCTCGTCTGTCATCCCCACATACACTGATGTGCCAGTCATTACCGCGAGCTCCTATTTATAACTGTTCTCTGTTCTCTGTGTAATAAAGTGGCTCTTCTTTTAAATCACATCCAAGTGCCCAGGGCATGGAAGATTACTTAAAGTGCCCAACAGTGCTCACCTGAACCTCTCTGTACAGTGGGTATCATAAGTATTCACCCCCTTGGATTTCTTCACATTTTATTGTTACAAAATGGGATTAAAATGGATTTAATTATCATTTTTTGTCAGTAATCTAAACACCATAGTCTAATGTCAAAGTGGAAGTTCTATCAATTTTTAAAGATGAATGAAAAATGAAAAAGTATTCACACCCCTGAGTTAATACATGTTAGAATCACCTTTGGCAGTGATTACAGCTGTGAGTCTTCATGGGTAAGTCTTTAAGAGCTTTGCACACCTGGATTGTGCAATATTTGCCCATTTCTTCTTTTCAAAATGATTCAAGCTCTGTCAAGGTGTTGGCGATAATGGCAAGACAGCAATTTTCAAGTCTTGCCATGCAGATTTAAGTCAGAACTGTAACTTGGCCACTCAGGAACATCAACTGTCTTCTTGGTAATCAATTCCAATGTTGATTTGGCCTTGTGTTGTAGGTTATTGTCCTGCTGAAAGGTACATTCGTCTCCCAGTGTCTGGTGTAAAGTAGACTGAAGTAGGTTTTCCTGTGGGATTTTGCCTGTGCTTAGTTCCAGACCATTTATTTTTATCCTGAATAACTCCAGAGTATTTGCTGATGTCAAGCATAACCATACCATGAAGCAACCACCACCATGCTTGAAAATAAGGAGGCAGTTACTCAGTGATGTGTTGTTGGATTTCCCCCTAAATATAAGGCTTTGCATTTAGGCCAAACGGTTTATTCCTTTGGCAGTATTACTTTAATATGTTGTTGCATACAGGATTAATGTTTTGGAATATTTTTTTTATTCTGTATATATTTTTTTTCACTCTGTCAATTGTGGAGTCACTACAATGTTGTTGATCCATCCTCAGTTTTCTCCCATCACAGCCATTGAACTCTGTAGCTGTTTTGAAATCACCAATGGTGACATCCCTAAGCACTTTCCTTCCTGTCCTGCAGCTCTGTTCAGAAGGGCGACTGTATCTTTGATGTGTCTAGTTGGTTTAATACATCATCCCCAGCATAATTATTAACTTGACCATGCTTAAAGAGATATTAAATGCCTGATTTGTTATTGTTACCCATCTACCAATCATTGCCCTTCTTTGAGGCTTTCAACAAGCAACCTCTTCTTTATAGTTGAATATGTGCTTGAAATTCAGTACTTGACTGATGTTGTGTGTATGGGGGCCAGAGAAAGGGGTAGTCAGTCATTCAAAAATCATCTCAATCCCTATTGTAATTTATTATGTAATTTGTTCAACCAAATTTGACTCTAGAATTAAGACGCTTTCCTGAAAAAAAGGGAGTGAATACTAATGCAAAGAGGATATTTGAGATATTGAATTTTCTTTTTAGTTTGACATTATGGAGAATTTTGTACCAGTCAAAAAGTTTGGACACACCTACTTATTCAAGGGTATTTCTTTATTTGTACTATTTTCTACATTAGAATACTAGTGAAGACATCAAAACTATGAAATAACACACATGGAATCATGTAGTAACCAAAAAAGTGTTAAACAATTAAAATATATTTGAGATTTGAGATTCTTCAAAGTAGCAACCCTTTGCCTTGATGACAGCTTTGTACACTCTTGGCATTCTCACAACCAGCTTCACATGGAATGCTTTTCCAACAGTCTTTAAGTTCCCACATATGCTGAGCACTTGTTGGCTGCTTTTCCTTCACTCTGCGGTCCAACTCATCCAAAACCATCTCAATTGGATTGAGGTTGGGTGATTGTAGAGGCCAGGTCATCTGATGCAGCACACCATCACTCTCCTTCTTGGTCAAATAGCCCTTACACAGTCTGGAGGTGTGTTGGGTCATTGTCATGTTGAAAAACAAATGATAGTCCCAATAAGCGCAAACCAGATGGGATGGCGTATCACTGCAGAATTCTGTGGTAGCTATGCTAGTTAAGTGTGCCTTGAATTCTAAATATATCACTGACAGTGTCACCAGCAAAGCACCCACATCATCACACCTCTTCCTCCATACTTCATGGTGGGAACAACACATGCGTCTCACAAAGACATGGCACTTGAAACCAAAAATTTCTAATTTAGACTCATCAGACCATAGGACAGATTTCCACCAGTCTAATGTCCATTGCTTGTGTTTCTTGGACCAAGCAAGTCTCTTCTTATTATTGGTGTCCTTTTAGTAGTGGTTTCTTTGCATCAATTCGACCATGAAGGCCTGATTCAGGCAGTCTCCTCTGAACAGTGGATGGTGAGATGTGTATGTTACTTGAACTCTGAAGCATTTATTTGGGCTGCAATTTCTGAAGCTGGTAACTCTCGTGAACGTATCCTCTGCAGCAGAGGTAACTCTGGGTCTTTCTTACTTGCCTTTAAAATTAAAAAACATTGATGTGGCTGACTTGGTTAAACAAATGTGGTTTGTACTGACAATTGAGTTGTGGTCCGAAGTCTGGGTTTAAGGGTCTTTTTTCCAAGCTTAAAAGGATGAACATTAAACATTGGCCAATCTGTCAATCCAGCATGACTTCTGCCGCCCTCAAAACAACTGTAAACTCGGAACTGGGAAATCTGACTTCAAGACAACTGGGAACTCGGGAGAAAAAACCTCCGTCTGGGAAAAGAACGGTCATCCAACTCTGAATTGTAAGTCGGGAACTCTGGCCTCTTTCTAGAATTCCGACCTGAAGATCACTGACGTCATCATGATTCGACTTTGTTTTTTTTTACCCGAGTTCCCAGTTGTCTTGAAAGCACCATAAATCCAGAGAATGCCAGATGACAAAAGTTTGATGACAAAATTTGCCCATGAAGGACCGCCGCGCCACCTTCCTGTTCAAATGAGCACAGCACAAGGTGAGTCCAAAAATGTATTGTATGCTGCTGCATAAATGATGTAAGATGCCAGGGAGATATGTACACTGTAGCTAAGAAAGTAATACTAAGTGTATGTTGTGTACTAAGATGTTAGTAGCCCATGTGCCTCACCCTAATAATGTGGTCCCTTTCCCCTATTAATTTCACCTAGTGTTCTGACTTGGTGGTGCACATGTAGCCTATAGCCTGTTTTAGATTAATGTAATCATTGAATATTGTAAATGCTTTCATTGTCTGCTTATATGCCCCCTGTATTTATCATACAGTTCTAACTTGGTGTGCAGGGAGAATACTGTAAGAACGGCCCATGTTCTAAATTCTGTCGCTGTACATTTCAAAAGTGCCGAACATATAGTTATATTGACTACATCTGTCCTACCTCGCTCATTAATGTCTCAATCGGAATTACGGATTGCATCTTATCCGCTCGCCGTACCCTTATGCTGTAGTTTGTACATCTCAATTGTCAGTAGAAACAACATTTGTTTAAGCAAGTCAGCCATATCAGCTATGTGTTTGTAAAAGGAAATACATTAGGCTGAATGAACCATTTTGCTCCCAGACAAAGCTGCGCTGATAGCCAGGTGTAGCAGTGGTACGGTGTTGGTACTGCTGTTGGGACTCTGCTGTTAAGAATGCTTTATGTAGGCCCTAACAGTTTGTGGGCAGCATTTGTCACCATTTATAGTGTAATTAATCTATAGTTTAGTGTTGTGTAGTGGCTTTTCTGGAATGCATCTTAAAAAAAAAAAAAAAGTGTTTAGTTTGCCCCATCAAGATTTGCATGCTAAAATTGCCCCTGTATCTGTATGAAAACTGGTTGGATCACAGTTAGACTACACCTCTGCTGTTTAGAGATGAGAGAAAAAAAACACCTTTCTGAACTCAGAAACCCTATTGCTAATGGCACTGTGTACATCTCTCTGTCTCTAATGTCCCAGGGCAACAGAACTGTCAGAAGTGTACCCAAAACAACAATGGGAAGTGTTGAAAATTGCCTGAGCTGAAGCTCGCCAAATATATATACACACTTCCAATACATATAATGGATAGGTATTAGGAGGAGAGGAGAAAGTGCCTGTCTATTTTAAGAGGGGCTTGTTCAGTCGAGTTTCAGGACATTGTGTGCATCGACTTGTTTGAGTAGTGCCATGTTTGCACATGGACTGGCGCAGTGATCTCCTGCATCACATATTCAAGTCTCCTGTTTGTTTTTTCATGTTTGCTTTTCTCTCTCTCTCTCTTTTCTTATCTACCTTTCAGTTTTCTCTTAGTCTGTATCCCTCAGTTTTTTTCTGGCATTTATCTTTCCTTTTCTCTCTCTTTACCTAGTGCCCGGAATTGACTCTTAACGGCATGCGTGCTATAATTAGGTGTCTAACGGTTCACTAAACCAGCAGTGGCGACGTACTCTCTCTAATCCGCTGGGAAACAAACATATTCCCAAACTGGAGATTTTAAACGATGATGGAGAATCCTCTTGGTTTATCGACCCCACCACTCGCCATCGTACAGAACTTGTTCCTGGCCGCGCCTCAAAAAGGACATGTTTGAAATGTGGCAATTGAGACTTGAATTTCGAATACAACGTGCGCATAGGCTCTAGTTGTTTTAACGGAATAGCATCACATTTTTTTTCCCCAGCTCAGATTTACTCAAGTCATACAATACAGCGTAGGCATAGCCTAGTGTTTTAAAAATGTTATTTTATGTATTCATTCGGGTTCACAGAGCAGACCGACCCTAGATCCCCATACTGAACGGTTCAGTATGAACACATCTACTGTTGCACCCCTAACTCTAATAATGCTATAATAGTGCTGTAATAATAAATCATCCAATTTTTAGAGGGTTATAACAAAAGCAGGCCCTTAGAACTAAGGGACGGTTTTGTCATTTGGTTGGGGAATTATTGTGGTAATAAACTAAGGAGCACAGAGGACCTAATTCCACCCTTGACGGAACTATGCTTTTGAAAGAGTTGTTCGAATACAAACCATTTATCATACGAGTCTTGACTTGCCTGAGTTAATTTGTCAAAACTCTGGTTCTTCTTGGCAGTTTCACTTGACTTGGCCTTTATGGTATTTTTGTTTGCATACCTGTGACAGTTGGGGAAACCAAACCAGTCTCTTTCAGGAATGTTGGCCTAAAAAGAGCTGAGGTTTCCTTTATTAGAGAGTGGCAGAAAGTTGCAAGTCCCATCCATTTAACATACGGATACAGACCATAAAAGTCAGGGTGTCGTTGTGGAGCCCTGTAATGGTGTCTTGTAAAATCACTTCACCACTGTGAATCACATCGTGGTCTTGTTTGGACCCTCAGGAATATAAGAGGGGAAATGATCTATGCTCCTTTTTTTTTTTTTTTACTCCCTTTTTACTTTTCATTAAATGCTTCCCTGTTTGAGTCTGTTGGCCAGGCACTGGCAAAGGTCTTCTTTCCCATGGATGGAACGTGATCCTGGGGCTCAGTGTGAGTGGCATGCTGCCTTCATCATGGAGCCCAGGAAAGATACTGGGGAAGTGGTAGCGAGAAAGGGAGCAGGAGACTGAGACAGAGAGAGAGTAGGAGAGAGCAGGAGAGAAAGGGAAGAGTGCATGACAGATTGGCTTCACAACATATGGGAACAGGAATCTATAACTAGGGCCTAGGGTTTTCCCTGGTGGAAATACCCATGGGACAGTTACCTAATTATCAAATTAAATAAAGTTGTATATATCTTGTCTCATTAATCTACTGCTGTGAAAAGCTTTTAGGCTGGGAGGAGGAGGTGCCCAGCCCCCATCTTGGAACTCATCACCATAACAAAAAGTCTGTTGTTAATGAGTTTGGTCGGAGATAGCTAGAAGGGATTCAGCAATGCATTTCTAATGGTAGGCTATTCAACTCGTTTCATTCACGATCAGCTGTAATTTTCGAACTCATAGATATCATCACTTAGTGGTAGATTGTTTGACTTATTAAGCCCCGTTACTGTGCGAAGTAGGATTTCTTCTCCTCTGTTAGACGATAATGTGTAAATCGATGTACTTCTGCCTGGTCAGATGAATGATGGAGACTGGAATAACGACGCAGTAAATCTCTATACTGAAACGAATGTGACGGGGAGAAGTGTTGTGCTTGACGTAGCTGATGTACTGATAGACTACAGCTACATTGTTGACATACTCATGCTTCGTCGCGTCATCAAATTAGAGGAAATGATAGAGAGGAAATGCATATACTGTACGCCAGACTTGCATACGGATCACTTTAACAGTTCCGTCTTCACAAATCATGTGATTCCTTTGATTTTTAGTTGTGCACCATTTTTGACAGGATGTGGTACAACGGTTATTTACTGTATACCGTCTGGTAGAGTGATCTTTGATTTGCAATATGAACCAGCAACGTATGACTTTCCCTATAGTAGTGGAGCTGCCTCTCAGCAGGCATTGTGATCAACCACACCCAATGCTCCTTTAACTCTTAAATCAGTTGATTTAGGTCTGCTCTAACAGTTGAATAAATAGGTATTAGATTTCAAAGCATAGCCCTGAATCTTTCCCGGCCCTTTTGAAAATATAAAGGTATGTTAGAGACTTTCCCTTAACAAAATATCCTTGATTCCTATTTCAAGACACCTGCACCCCATTCCCAGTGAAAGGGACAGATGGCCATTCACCAGCAATGTACATAGAAACAGGACCCCTAGCGACAACCAAAGCTATTTTTTTTTTTTTTACTCATTAAGATTCTTCAATTGAAACAATTGAAACTTGACATCTAGAGTTGACCGATTTTTTTACGATCGTATCGTCTATCGGCGATGCTCGACAGCCATTGTCGATGGTGACGACATCGTAATGTGACAGACGATGGTTTAGCTTAATTGAACATGACTGGCACCAGGCATGTCATGCGACGTCTCGCAGGGCAGCACACAAGTGACATTACGAGTAATTTGCCTGTTCATAATTGCTATAGCCTATATAAATAATATGTTATATAGCCTACAGAATGCAAGGGAGGAATGTAGACCAGACACAGCTGAGAATTCCACCAAAGCTGTGAACAATATCCAGTCACAAAGTATTGTTGATCTCTCTTTCTTTTTGTCAGATGCATGGGAATTAGGCTATATCCTAAAAATTATAAGCAATGTTTTTTAATATATATATATGTATATAACGGACACTATCTCGTCTAGCTGTTTAAAAAAAAAACATGGCCTATATTCCATTCTCTCTCCATAATGGGAGAGAAACATTTGGCCTATCAAGAGTGTAGGCTTATAGAAAAATCACATGACAAGTTTAATCAAGTTTAAGCTTATTAAGAAAGACGTGATCCGTGCGGGTTGAGAAAATCCCTCCATGCGAGGTTGAAAACCAAATGGCCAATAACCTATCCTCCACTAGGCCAATCATAAAAGCTTTAAGACGAGCTAAAGTTATTAACAGTAGCTTATTTCGCAAATATTCTAGCCTACGAAGGTGTTGTCCTTGTGGCTTTCAGAAATAACAAGAATGAAGGTCTATAGTCTAAGTTTAGGCATAGGTTTTTCTCAATCACAGCTTTATGAGAGAGAGAAACAATATTATTTTTCTATTATTTTGAGGCAAATTAAGCATTTATTATCCAGTTCTGAAGACGGTAGACTGCTTCTATCCAGCTCATGAAGTAGGCCTATATCCTAGCTCACTAAGACAGCGCGTTCCTCCTCAGACAGTCACTGCTCCATCATGTGCGCCACACACAGACCGACACAGGCACACAAAAAACTGTTCTGCTCCTCCACCAGAAAGGAATATTTGCCGTTGCCTGCACTTAGCCTCGGCCCAGGCTTTCAACATCTTTCGTCATGATTCATCCGCGCTATAGCCCAACTGTCATTTTAGCAATTATGTATTACTTATTTTGGAGGGTGGCCAATAAGGTCGATAGCATCGTATATCATGATGTTTTATGGGTACATAATCACGATAAGACAAAGGTTGGCATTGCCCAACCCTACTTGAAACATTTGCTTTCAAAGCCATTCATCTTCCCCATGAAATGTTTCTTTCATTACCAGTCATTTGTGTTGTGTTACTTTTATTGACTTAAAATGATGTTAACAGAAAGGAAGTCTTCGATCCTATCCACAGGCGGTGAGGTCTTTCCAGGTGGGGCTCCACCTGTGTCCGTCAGAGCGCCCCCTCTGGTCGGAGGACCTGGCGTGGGCACGGAGGCTGCAGCAGCAAAGACTGGCGGCTCGGGACCGGACCCAGCGGGAGGAGACGGCCCAGCGGGAGGTCCTGAACGCTCCAGAGCTCCAACGGGACTATGACTTTGAGTCCGATGAGGTGGCGGCGGCCTGTGCCACCACGGCCGAGAGACAACGACGCTATGAGGATCTGAAGAGGACGGCGGTGGTGGTCGACGCTGAGGGGAACGCAAGGGAGGTAACCGCTGAGGAGGAGGGGTCGGGGGTCTCACACCCTCGTCATCACAATATCAGTTGGTCAAAGCACGGGGGCTATGAGATGTTTCTAAGAACTTAAGGGCTGAAATGTGTCTCATGAAATGGGTATTTTTGTTTTGTTTTTATCGAGTTTTTCATCTGTTGTCTTGTGCCTGTCGTTATTATGTTTTGTTGTAGTATACAAGAGACTGTGGGTGGCGGCAGTAGATTTAATCAAGTCAATAATGTTTGTTTTAGTGTATTATGTATACAGTTAGGTCCAAGATGATTGGCACCCTTGATAAAGATTAGCAAAATACACTGTATATTTAAAAAAAGACTGCCCTGGCAGAGGCAACGGGGTCTTTGTCTAAAACGTCCTGGGGCCTCATTTACGGTATCAACCATGTGAACATTTCTCACTAAATTCTGGTATGTGTGGAGATTCTAGAATTTGAATGCGCATCAAATTAGTGGGATTTATCAAACTGTCACTGGAACATATGCACATGTTTTCATTGATAAATCAGAGCAGTGCAATAGTTGTGTGCTTGTGAGAAAGTGTTACAACCCCGCCTGTAAAACGCCCTCCATCACCTTTTTATGGTACCAAAAACAAACACATTTGCTCCGCGATTTGGAGATGTTGGAACTGGGCCATGGTAGTTTCTAAAAGAAAGTGCAATGGGAAATGTGATCACATTTCTTTAGAGGTGCGGGAAGAATGTTTTAATCTTTTGCAGTGACTTTTTCAAACCCCCCCAAAAAACGCATGATGCCTGTAGCGAGTGCCAAACACTCGCTGCGCATTCTGTAAGATGAATTGTCCTTTCGAACAAGTAAATGCTACAGCCGACATGCAAAGGACACATTGTTGTTCAATATTTTGTTTATCAATACATGATTGTGTACCAGCCTTGGTATAGGCTCTGAGAATAAATAGTAGGGATGTAACGATTCACCGATTAGGCATCAGTTCCCGGTTCAAATGTTTAAGATATAAGTGTGTCTGTCTGAGGAACCCCAAACCTCATATTTTGTGACAACTGCTCTTCTCCTTCAGTGTCGAACTAAGCATGTAATTGTGTCGACAGTCATTGATCTACAAGTCATTTTGCATGCGGAACAACCTCAGGCAATATCAATAGCCTAGTCAAACTGCGCTAGGTAGGGTCTTTTCCTGATCTGGAACATCTGTGTGACACCTTCAACATTCAACTGTTTGTAAAATGGTTTGTGCAACATTAGGCTTTATTAGTAAATTTTTTATGAAATGCGCTGTTGAAATTGTGTTTTACCGGAATAAAAGTAGCCTAAGCTACTGCTGGAGACAACTCTTCTGGCTATACATAATTTGTTTACAACATATTTTGATTAGGACTACGTTATAGTTCAAGCTGCAATATGTAGAGTGCCTTCAGAGAGTATTCATACCCCTTGAGTTATTCTACATTTTGTTTGTTTCTGCCTGAATTCAAAATGGATGCAATAAAAAAAAGAAATGCGCCCATCTGCACACAATACTCCATAATGACAAAGTGAAAACATGTTTTTAGAAATCGAATTTACATAAGCAGTCACACCCCTAGGTCAATACTTTGTAGAAACACCTTTGGTGGCGATTACAGCTTTGAGTCGTCTTGGGTATGTCTGTATCAGCTTTGCACATCTGGATTTAGGGATTTTCTCCCATTTCTTCCTTGCAGATTCTCTTAAGCTCTGTTAAATAAGATGGGGAGCAGTGATGAAGAGCAATCTTCAAGTCTTTCCACAGATTTTCAATGCGATTCAAGTCTGGGCTTTGGCTGGGCTACTCAAGGACTTTCACATTGTTGTTCTGAAGCCAATCCAGCTTTGCTTTGGATGTATTGTTGGGGTCATTGTCCTGTTTGGACATAAATCTTCACCCCAATCTAAGGTCGTTTGCAGTTTGAAGCTGGTTCTCATCAAGGATTTGCCTGTATTTGGCTCCATTCGTTGTTCCCTCTATCCTTACCAGTCTCCCAGTCCCTGCTGCTGAAAAGCATCCCCATAGCATGATGCTGCCACCACCATGCTTCACGGTAGGGATGGTGTTAGACGGTTGATGAGCTGTGCCTGGTTTTCTCCAGACGTAGCGCCTTGCATTCAGGCCAAAGAGTAACATTTTGGTCTCATCAGACCACAGAATATTTTAAGTCTTTCACTTGCCTTTTAACAAACTCCAAGTGTGCTGTCACGTGCCTTGTTCTCAGGAGTGGCTTCTGTCTGGCCCCTCACCCATAAAGTCCAGATTGGTGAAGTGCTGTAGAGACTTGTCCTTCTGGCAGGTTCTCCCATCGCAGCCAAAGAACTCAGTTGTTCTGTCAGTGATCATTGGGTTTTTGGGCACCTCCCTGACCAAGGTCCTTCTTGCCCGGTTGCTCAGTTTGGTTCGACGGCCAGCTCTAGGGAGTCTGGGTAGTTCCATATTTTTCCCGATGATGGAGACCACTGTGCCCTTCGAAACTTTCAACACTCTAGTAATTGGTTTATACCCTTCCCCAGATATATGCCTCATCACAATTCTGAGATCTACAGAGTTCATGGTATAGTTTCTGCTCTGACATTCACTGTCAACTGTGCGACCTTATATAGACAGGTTTGTTTCTTTCTAAATCAGGTCCAAACAATTGGCCACAGGTGACGTCTTAAGGATGATCAAAGGAAATTGGATGTACCTGACCTCAATTTGGAGTGGCGTAGCAAAGGGGTGTGAATACTTATGTAAATGAGCTATTTCTGTATTTCGTTTTTCAATACATTTGTAAAACTTTCTAAAACAAAACGTTCACTTTGTCATCATGAGGTATTGTGTGTAGATGGGTTAAAAAAAACTGTCATCCATTTTGAATTCAGCCTGTAACACAATAAAATAGGGACTAAGTCAAGGGGTATGAATACTTTCTGAAGTGCACTGTACATGCTGATCGGGTCTTACATTAGATTTTATTTTGATTGTTCAGGTTCACCATCAGCAATAGTTTTGATAGTTTTGCTTGAAACAATCAGTAGGGAAAGTGGGGTAAGTTGAGCCCTTTTGTATGAGAAATCTGGTATTATTTCTAACAAAGATATCTACATATATTTCAGGATGTTGTGTATCCCTGGAAATAATCAGAATTCATGTCAATCTTAGTTTTGAAGACATAGCTTGTCCAGAAAAAGTGGCCTCTTGGCACAACTTACTCTGTACTGAATGAAATATTAACACTACCTTTTTAAACCATGTCTATCTTTCGTTCCCAGCCACTTTTTCCATGTGGTTTCTTCCTTCACAGACTCGATTAAATGATGATCTCTACCTTAATATTTGGTCAAATTATACATTTTGTGTATGGTTTCCTAGAAACAAAGGTGGCTCAACTTACCGCTTTCGTTCAACTTACCCCACTATATATAGTCTTTTTTTTTAATATACAGGGTAAAGTTGATAATTTTATAACGAGGACAGCAATCCCTTTTGCTACCCGCACTGTATGTTCGAAGCGGGAGAAGAAGAGAAGCTCACTCAGAGTCCATCAAAACTTCCAAATGGTCTAAACCATTTGAGTATGAGACTGGGGTGAAATCCAATGTTGTGCACTATATTCATTGGCTATGTCATGGGGAGGGGGGGATGCAGCTCCAACAGAATGGAAATGAATGCCTATGCAACAAATGTTAGCGCATTGAATTGTATAGCATCGAACCAAATCGCACCGAATCGTTTCAAACTGAAAGGGTTCGTTCCTGTATCGTATCAGAGCCCATGTATCTAGATACGTGTCGAATCATCCTGAAAGGGAAAGATGCACATCCCTATTAAATAGGCTATGACGTCGCTCTCCTATTCCACAGCAATACTGTAGCCTATCCATACTTTCAAATATTTGAAATGGGCTACCAGTCTATTTACTTTCGAGCATGGTTGGCTTTTGAGTGAGCGATGGATAAATGGTAGCCTAATATTTGTTGTGTAGTGGGAATAAACCAGTTGTCAGAAAAGGAGAGACAAGTCCAGCAATATGATTATGATTTAGGCCTAATATATTGGCCTAGTAAAGGTAAAATAAATATATTAGGCGATATGCTGCTATGCGATCTCCTTACCAACAGCAAATGCATCTGTTTTTTTATTAACCTACCACTTATTATAATTCCTGTGCATCAAACACCTCCATTTACCCCAAAATAAGTGTTTGCTTCCAGTACAGTTGACCAACTAGAAGTTGTGCGTACGCATGGTCTGAGAGTGTGCGTGTCTCCACGCAAATATCACATCAAGTTGAAAATTGATAAATACATTCTTTTGCAGGAAAACTGGTGTACATAAGGTTTGGAGTATATATTTTGTGTGTGTGCGAACTCACCTGTATAAATGAGGCCCTGAGTAACTTTAATGATGCAGTTGGCCTTATCAAGGGCCCCAGGACCAGTGGAAACAAAATAGCCCCATACGATGAAAGATCCACCACCATATTTTACAGTAAGTATTGGGTTCTGCACAGGCATCTATCTTTTGAGCCAAACCCACCACTGGGTTGTGTTGCCAAGGAGCTCATTCTTCATGTCATCCAACAAATGTTTGCTAAAGGCACTGACACTTGGATTGGATCCGGTGCTATGTGTAACAGGGTTGGTTATGTTTCCACTTGCCTCTAAAGAAATGTGTATTTAATGTTCAAGCACTCTTATTGGTTGGTTCAATTCCGATGACAATAAGGCATGTTGTTATTGGCCCCGCTTGCAGATAGGGGGAGATCGCGAACGTCAGGTCTCCCCAGTATGAAAATGTGATGCAAGGGTTAGGTCACGTTCTGAATGTATTCTATTTTTATATTTTACAATGTGTACAAGTTTGCTGTACATTTTTTATTTATTCATGTGTGGTTATATGGTACCTGTTAGGGATTGAGGGGCTTTCTGGGATGTGCTTTGGTATATGATTGCTGTATATAATAAGTGTGTTAGCTAGCATGCACTGATGTAATGCTCACTGCTGACAGTTGTTTTCTGCGACAGATTTTACCATCGACAGCCATCGACATCATTAGGCCTTGCACAACTAACGTGCTGTTTCCTATTTGAATCACAGGTATTTACACGTTATATTTTGTATTGAATTTTGTTTATCCCCAGTATGAAAATGTGACGCAAGGGATTTTACCATCGACAGCCATCAACATCATTAAGCCCTGCACAACTAACGTGCTGTTTCCTATTTGAATCACAGATAATAAATAACGCTCAACTGGGACCACTGGCTGGGGTGATTTCTTTGAACTAAACACAACGCAAGGAGAGTACGATTTAACATCTGTTACATATGGACAGGTGAAAAAAACATGGTCATTTTGGAATGGACATCTCAGTCTCCGGACTTGAACCCGATTGAAAACCTGAGGGTGCAGATGAAGGATATCAAAGATTTGCAAAGATTCTGTATGGACGAATGGTCTTAGATCCCTCCCAATGTGTTCTCCAATCCTATAAAACATTTTTGAAAACCGCTTAATGTGTTATCCACGCAAGGTGAGGTATTGAAAGGCATTGGAAATAACTGAGCAATTGTGTTAGTATTAAATAATACGTTACACATTGTTTTGAGCCTACAATATAGCTCAGTATTTGTATTATTTATTTTCTAGTCTTTTTTGCTCATCTTTATAAAGGGTGCCAATCATTTTAGACCTGAATGTATGTTCCCTGTTTTAAGCTTTGTTGTTTATATCAATGCTCTCTTGTTACTCCTATGGCATTTAAAAGACTGGTTTGGAGTGTAGCCCCAATAAATGTTTTCTCATTATACACTTGAGAGCTCAACAGTCACTCATGTTGGTTAATCCTCCTGCAAAGAGCATCCTGTTGTGTTTGGAATATGTCTGTCAATCCCATTAACTCAAATACATTCAGGGTCGGTTTCCCAGACGGATTAGACATAATCCTGGACTAAAAATCGATTTAATGATGATTATCCATTGATCTTGCGCTTAAGTCCACGACTAGGCTAACCCTGTGTCCGGAAATGGCCCCTTAGTCTTTTTAAATATCTCAAGTTATGAGATGTTTCAGAACGTCTTCGTCAGATGACTGGAAATGATCTCTTTGGAAAACTCCTCACTTGAGTCAATTGTGTCAGTCGATCTGTTAATAAAAAATTGTAACCCTCGGAAAAACAAACCCCACAGAGAAATAATATTTCCATGTTGGGATTTGTGTGTCATGTGAGCCTACATAGGAGATGGGTGAGCTGCTAAAACAATCCAACTTTGTCCGGAACGCCAGCAGTGCTGAAAGCTCTGTGCAGTCGGCCTGGACTGGCCATGCTGAAAAGCCTAGCAGCTTGAACAGTCATTGAATTTGAATGGCATCTTCTAATATCAAAATTGTTTTCATGGGACACTCATAAAAGCCTGTTTTAGTCATACAACACCCTATCAGATTGTTGTTAATACAGAGAGGCAGTGAAAGAGGAGACGGGTTTCTGAGAGAATTAATGTGTCCCCCTTGGATTTATTCAATTCATCTTGTTGGATTCTAGCTTGAAATGTACTTATTCATGTTACCGTACCAGAACTTAGTGATAACTTTACCCTTCCTTGACCCCAGACATTTACATTTCTTATAGATGTAAAGAGGAACTTGGTGTGCGGAAAGTTACTGAGTGATATGGAAAGTTACTGGGTGAGAAAAGGGAAGTACAGCAAAGTAATATTCTGTTCAAATATATTATTGTCGAATATGAATGTTGCTAAGGAGGGAGGTGAAGGGAAACAGTCTGGTATCAGTTCTTGGAAAAGGCAGACCAGTTGCTAAGGAACCTGGACCATGAGGGATGTGGAACTCAACTCCAAGTCAACAGATGAAGAGAGAAGACCATGCTGGGATTACAGTCCTATCTCACACACACACACACACACACATTTCCACGCCCATGAGGGTTCTGGACCGAGGCAGGGCCATGACAATACCAGTAAGAGGAACCTACTGTGTATCTGCCTAACACCAAAGAACGATTGGTTATCTTAGACATGCAAGGAGGTGACTCCGCCTAGTCGTGAGGTGTAAAGATGTGCTTGTGTGACTTGTATATTGTCTTTGCGGATGTATGACCCAATGGGGTGATTAAACTCAGTTTGAGCTTTTTCTAGTCATCCGTGAGTTTTTACTCCGTTCCGAACCTAACAATATTAAATAATATTTAGACAATTTCGTCATCTATGTCTCTTGTAACGGATGCAGAAATATTTTTAATAGCAATAGCCAATTTTATGCTTGATCCGAAAATGTGGTCGGAGGCTTCGTATGGAGTGTGACGCAATTGCGGTTTAATCCAGAGGCATGCAGAGGCCTAATGAAGCTCCATTAATTGCTTTGTGTAGCTCTGCACTGACATGATTGGTTGACAGTAGGTGGGGGCGGTACGACCTGTATGAATACAAACTTACTTCCTTGACTTGCTCTGCTCTGCTCCGCTAGTATGAAAGCCCTGACGTCTGCATCGTAATAAAGGCTGTACGCCCACTTCGCTTTAAAGACTCCCTCTGACACCGAGCGTTATAACCTTTCACTAGAAAAAGGGGACCATGAATGTGTTGGTAACAGTCATTCATCTCGTAGGACTGAGTTCATTCCCCGGTCATGTGGGGGATCATTGGGTGGAGCTGTGCACACAGTGGGAAAGGTAACAGCTATTCCTGTTTCTGTAACTGACCCAGCTGACGTGATGTAGTAACACGTTGTTTATGTAAATAATGAGAATGTATCCGTCTTACCTGTAAAGTGTACATCTAAAATAAATAAATTGATTACAAGTAACAGTGCAAATTTAATTGGCCTTTTTTTTTGTGCCATATGCTAGATTTGGACACAATATACAGTATCTATTGTATTCACTCACACCAGCGTAAGTCGATAAAGTAAAACTTGGTAGGCTACAAATATTTTTTCACTCGTGGATGTACAATACAGAAGCCTACATCCTACATTATTCAAAGAGTAAATCATTGCCACCCTCTACATGTTTTTCATTAGAAAGGTGCTGTTGTAGAAAGAAATGCCATTTCCTTATGATTGATCAGAGCCATAATTGCCTCTAAAACATCTCGGACAAAGCAGTTTTCTTCTGAATAAAACAGCAAAGCACACGCAGCCAACCTGAACCAGTCTTTACAACTGACTACCTGTTCAAGGCCTCTCAACAAATACATTCTGGAGGATGTGATTGATATTGAACAATGATCTGTCACCTCCATCAATGTATTCCTGTAATCTATTACCCCTGCCCTCAATGATCTGTCACTCCATCAGATGAATCCTGTAATCAGTACTGATGTTTAGTTGTAGCGCCATCAAGTAGGCTGGCCTGATCAATAACCTATTTGTTCAGAGGCCTTAATCAGGTAGTTAGGTCAGTAGTAAAGACTGGTTCAGGTTGGCTGCATGTGTTTTGCTATGTTTTCCTTTGACCTGCCTACGACCTTCCTCATCGAGCTCTGTGGGTGTTTCACTACTTCTCATGGCCATAACAGCTTTATGCAATGTTTGCCTATTGATAATGTCATTCAAAGTTATCATGAGGTCAGGTAGTCAGTAAAAGGCTGGTCCAGGTTGATTGTGGTAGTCAGTTAAAGGCTGGTCCAGGTTGATTGTGTTTTGCTGAGACCCCTTTCTGTGTTTACAAACATTGCAGCATGGTAAGTTGGTGGCAGAACAAGGAAAAGCCTCTATTTACAAATTGCATTTTTATTTAATTTATTTAACTAGGCAAGTCAGTTAAGAACAAATTCTTATTTTCAATGACGGCCTATCAGAAGGCAAAAGGCCTCCTGCATGGACGGGGGCCTGGGATAAAATAAAAAAAAGTCAAATTAAAATACAATATAATATAGGACAAAACACACATCACAACAAGAGAGACAACACAACACTACATAAAGAGAGACCTAAGACAACAACATAGCAAGGAAGAAACACATGACAACACAGCATGGTAGCAACACAACATATGAACACCATGGTAGCAACCCAACATGTTAGCAGCACAAAACATGGTATAAACATTATTGGGCACAGACAACAGCACAAAGGACAAGAAGGTAGAGACAACAATACAACATGAGAAGCAGCCACAACTGTCAGTAAGAGTGTCCATGATTGAGTCGTTTAATGAAGAGATTGAAATAAAACTGTCCAGTTTGAGTGTTTGTTGCAGCTCGTTCCAGTCGCTAGCTGCAGTGAACTGAAAAGAGGAGTGACCCAGTGATGTGTGTGCTTTCGGGACATTTAACAGAATGTGACTGGCAGAACGGGTATTGTATGTAGAGGAGGAGGGCTGCAGTAGACATCTCAGATCGGGGGGAGTGAGGCCTAAGAGGGTTTTATAAATAAGCATCAGCCAGTGGGTCTTGCGACAGGTATACAGAGATGAGCAGTTTACAGAGGAATATAGAGTGTAGTGATGCGTCCTATAAGGAGCATTGGTGGCAAATCTGATGGCTGAATGGTAAAGAACATCAAGCCGCTCGAGAGCACCGTTACCTGCCGATCTATACATTTTGTCTCCGTAATCTAGCATGGGTAGGATGGTCATCTGAATCAGGGTTAGTTTGGCAGCTGGGGTGAAAGAGGAATGATTACGATAGAGGAAACCAAGTCTAGATGTAATTTTAGCCTGCAGCTTTGATATGTGCTGAGAGAAGGACAGTGCACCGTCTAGCCATACTCTCAAGTACTTGTATGAGGTGAATACCTCAAGCTCTAATCCCTCAGAGGTAGTAATCACACCTGTGGGAAGAGGGGCATTCTTCTTACCAAACCACATGACTTTTGTTTTGGAGGTGTTCAGAACAAGGTTAAGGGTAGAGAAAGCTTGTTGGACACTAAAAAAGCTTTGTTGTAGAGCATTTAACACAAAATCCGGGGAGGGGCCAGCTGAGTATAAGACTTTATCATCTTCATGTAAATGGATGAGAGCGCTTCCTACTGCCTGAGCTATGTTGTTGATGTAAATTGAGAAGAGCATGGGGCCTAGGATCGAGCCTTGGAATACTCCCTTGGTGACAGGCAGTGGCTGAGACAGCAGATTTTCTGACTTTATACACTGCATACCCGAGAGAATACTATAGACATCAAGAAACCCGGTCAGTTGATTATTGACAAGTTTTTCCAACAATTTTGATAAACAGGGCAAAGTAGAAATAGGCCTTTAACAGTTAGGATCAGCTTGATCTCCCCCTTTAAATAAAGGACGAACTGTGGGTGCCTTCCAAGCAATGGGAACCTCCCAAGAAAGGATAGACAGGTTAAAAAGGTTGGAGATGGGCTTGGCGATGATAGGGGCAGCAACCTTAAAAAAGAAAGGGTCTAAACCATCTGACCCAGATGTTTTTTGGGGGTCAAGTTTAAGGAGCTCCTTTAGCACCTTGGACTCAGTGACTGCCTGTAGGGAGACACTTTGTAGCGGGGCAGAGGAAAAAAGAGGGAGGAGCATCGGGGATAGTCGCATTAGAAGGGGTGGGAGATGAGGAAATGTTGGACGGGCAAGGAGGCATGTCTGAGTCAAATAGGAATCCTGACTGAATGAAGTGGTGATTAAAAAGCTCAGCCATGCGCTTCTTGTCAGTAACAACCACGTCTTCAACTTTAAGGGACATGGGCAGCTGTGAGGAGGAGGGTTTATTCTCAAGGTCTTTAACCGTTTCCCAGAACTTCTTGGGGTTAGACCCACAGAGAGAGAACTGTTCCTTAAAGTAACTAACTTTGGCCTTCCGGATAGCCTGAGTGCACTTATTTCTAATTTGCCTGAACGATAGCCAGTCAGCCTGAGTATGTGTGTGACTAGCCTTTCGCCAAATGCAATTCTTGAGGTGGAGTAACTCTGCAAGATTACAGTCGAACCAGGGGCTGCACCTGTTTTAATTCTAATTTTCTTTATGGGGGCGTGTTTGTTAACAATACCACTGAAAATATCAAAAACGAAGGTCCAAGCGTCTTCGACAGAGGGGATCAAGCTGATTTTATACCATTTTACAGAGGCCAGGTCATGAAGGAAGGCCTGCTCATTAAAGTTTTTTAGCAAGCGTCTACGACAAATCAGGACAGGTCGTTTTACTGAGCAGCCATTACGAACACAGGCTGTAAAACAGTGATCACTAAGGTCATTACAGAAAACACCAAACTGATATCAGGATTATTTGTGAGGATAACATCGAGGAGAGTAGCCTTTTCTGGGTGTTTGGAGTCATGCCTGTTGGGATTGGAAATAATCTGAGAAAGATTTAGGGAGTCCCATTGCTTTAGGACTTGGTCAGGTGGTTTAAGAATGTCCCAGTTTAGGTCACCTAGCAGGACACATTCAGGCTTAGTGTAAGGGGCCAGGTGAGAGCTTAGGGCAGGTAGGGTACAGGCCGGTGCTGATGGAGGAAGATAGCACCCAGCAACAGTCAACAAAGAGCTATTTGAAAGTTTAATGCTTAAAACCAGCAAATCAAATTGTTTGGGGACAGACTTGGTGGAGACAACCGAGCACTGAAGGTGATCCTTCGTAAAGATTGCCACTCCCCCACCTTTGGAAGATCTGTTTTGCCGAAAAAGGTTATAACCAGAAAGGTTAACATCAGTATTCAAAACACTCTTCCTTAACCACGTCTCAGTAATGACCAACACATCTGGATTGTAGCTGTGAACCCACACTTTCAATTGATCCATTTTAGGTAATATGCTTCTAGTGTTAACATGCAGAAAACCCAGGCTTTTACAAGAGCAGAAATCAGTGAAGCAGAATTGGGGCGAGCAACAGTAGATGGGCCAGGGTGTACATGCACATTTCCAGATATCATCAACAGTAATACAATCAAGGCACGGCAGAGTACAGGGAGAGCTCTGCAGTGCTGATTTATGACATCTGAATGTGCATCAGATGGCAACAAGATCATATTGTACAGCAATTTCATCAGGTAACATGAATACAAAACCCGGCGAGAGGTGGTTAGAATAGGATGGGAGGCCAATAGTCCATGTAACCAATAAAGAGTCAGAGTCCCGAGTGTGGGAACAAACATAGTCTGTCCCACGGTTGGGCAAAGAAAGTTTGTAGTCAACAAAGTATGCAGGAGTCATGAGGAAAATAGCAAAATGCACAAGAAAAAATTCAATATATAACAACTAGCTATTGTAAGCCATTTTAAGTTCAGAGTCACTCGTCTCAACAGTGTGTGTGTGTGTGCTGGAGGCGGGCGAAAGCTCGGGAGAGAGGGGGTGAGTGTGGTGAAGGTACCTGTACCAGACAGGGGGAGACTGGCCAGGGCAGATCGCCAGGTGGAATCCAAGCAGTAGTGCTGTAGGCAACGGGAGTAGGTGTCACCCACTTGGGAGAAGCTTTTATTTCTGGAGGCAGATTTCTTGTAGAAAACTCCAGTGAATGATCGTTGAACAGCAGGAGGGGGCTTCAGAGGACGCTTCAAAGACTCCTGCCACTTGTTGGGCCTTAAGGCCTCGACCCTTTTTACTTCACACCTTAGTGCTAATTGAATTTGTATCTGGTCTGTCGTTGCAAGCCTGGGAGCCTTAACTCAGCATTCAGTCCCCATAAAGTAAAATATATAATTGTAATGCACCATTGCTATTTTCTACATTGTAGAATAATAGTGAAGACATCAAAACTATGAAATAACACATATGGAATCGTGTAGTAACCAAAACATATATTTTATATTTGAGATTCTTCAAAGTAGCCACCCTTTGCCTTGATGACAGCTTTGCACACTCTTGGCATTCTCTGAACCAGCTTCATGAGGTAGTCACCTGGAATGCATTTCAATTAACATGTGTGCCTGGTTAAAAGTTAATTTGTGGAACTTGTTCCTTCTTAATGCGTTTGAGCCAATCTGTTGTGTTGTGACAAGGTAGGGGTGATATACAGAAGGTAGCCCCGTTTGGTAAAAGACCAAGTCCATATTATGGCAAGAACAGCTCAAATAAGGAAAGAGAAACGACAGTCCATCATTACTTTAAGACATGAAAGTCAGTCAATCCGGAAAATGTCAAGAACTTTAAAAGTTTCTTCAAGTGCAGTCGCAGAAACCATCAAGCGCTATGATGAAACTGGCTCATGAGGACCGCCACAGGAAAGAATGTCCCAGAGTTACCTCTGCTGCAGAGGATAAGTTCATCAGAGTTACCAGCCTCAGAAATTGCATCCCAAATAAATGCTTCACACAGTTCAAGTAACAGACACATCTCAACATAAACTGTTCAGAGGAGACTACGTGAATCAGGCCTTCATGGTCGAATTGCTGCCAAGAAACCACTACTAAAGGACATTAATAATAAGAAGAGACTTGCTTGGGCCAAGAAACATGAGCAATGGACATTAGACCGGTGGAAATCTGTTCTCTGGTCTGATGAGTCCAAATTTGAGATTTTTGGTTCCAACCGCTGTGTCTTTGTGAGACGCAGAGGAGGTGAATAGAGAATCTCTGCATGTGTGTTTCCCACCGTAAAGCATGGAGGAGTACGTGTGATGGTGTGGGGGTGCTTTGCTGGTGACACTGTCTGTGATTTATTTAGAATTCAAGACACACTTGAGATGGTTTGGGATGAGTTGGACCGCAGAGTGAAGGAAAAGCAGACAACAGGTGCTCAGAATATGTGGGAACTCCTTGAAGACTGTTGGAAAATCATTCCAGGTGTAGCTGGTTGAGAGAATGCCAAGAGTGTGCAAAGCTGTCATCAAGGCAAAGGGTGGCTACTTTGAAGAATCTCAAAAATAAAATATATTTTGATTTGTTTCACACTTTTTTTGGTTACTACATGCTTCCATGTGTGTTCTTTCATCGTTTTGAAGTCTTCACTATTATTCTACAATGTAGAACATATTAAAAATAAAGAAAAACCCTGAAATTAGTATGGGTACTGTATGTGTTCAAACATCTAAAATCACAATCATATTCCAATAGAAATCTATGTCAGAGTTTTGGTTTAGTTGTCATCTAAATATGTTATCACTTAGCTTTCAACCTTTTAAAAGCACAACAAAGTGCGAATGGGAATTCAATGTCAGATATTTTGTACTCATCAATTATTAAATTGTAGAGAAACTAGAATCAAAGCCAGACAGTCAGTGGCACAGATGGAACTATCTTAGCAGAAGACACATCTCCTTAAAATGTTGATATTTGGTTGCGTTGACAACCAAACACAACTCAATATCCAGTTTGTTTACAAATTCATATTTGGTATGTTGGATTCCCATCTCCATCTGAACCAAACATCTAAGTTAAAGATTTACACTGAACAAAAATAAAACGCAACATGTAAAACGTTGGTACCATGTTTCATGACGTTGTTTCAAAGGTACAAATTCAACAGATTTTATACAAGGTTTAGCTATGTTGAAAAGTGGTTATCATGATGACATAATCCTGTTGTTGAAATTTCACTCTCAAAACAACATTTTACGTAGATGACTTTTTTCAAATCCAATGTACTTTCCACGTAGATTCCACATCACAATACGTTGACAAATGATGTTGAAACAATGTTGATTCAACCAGTTTAAGACCAGTGTGGGGCCACTAAAAATATACTGTAGCTTTCATCTGGATTCACCTGATCAGTCTATGTCATGGAAAGAGCATAATGTTTTGTACACTCAGTGTATATCCCTTCCTACTGGTTGCTATTATTTCTATCTGATAATGTATGCATATTTAGGTGCAGGAACTCCTCAATAGTTTTGAGCTAATATTCTATAGGAGGTGCAGTAACTCAAGCAGAAGGAAATTCAGTTCCGGTGAGCTTCTTCCTAAGTCAAGTACTGTGTTTAAGTAAAAAGACAAACAATGTCCCGTTTGGAACACTGACAAGTAGAGCATTAAATCTGATTGGGTGGGCCTGGGCCTGGCTCCCAAGTGGTTGGGCCTGGGCCCACCAAGGCCCACCTGTTCCTAAGACCCTGGTGTCTTTGGCCACACTGAAAACACATCATCCAGTTTTGCAGTTCGCTGATATCACTTAATTGGGGGGAAAGCAATGGACATGCACACATATGAAGCAGATGTGTCATTTGAACAAAACAAAAGACAAGCAATTTAAATAATCGTTGTTATTTCAACCATACAAGCTCAGTACAAGTAACAGAGTGAAATGCACGGAATTATACGCCCAATATTCTTGCTTGATTTTTATACTTCAGGCATTGCTGTGGAGCTGCCAAGTTAACCAATATGATGCAAATGTTGATATGTAGCATACCGTTTCAGTCCATCTTGTAACAATTTTAAATGGATACAAACTAACTGGACCTTCTCACAGAGAAGAAACATTTATTTTTTCATTAAAAATTCATTCATGTTATGGGACAAAGTTCACATTGTAGCCTAATGACTATTTACAGTATATCACAACGTTTGTAGTAGTGGAGGTCAGTGGTAAGCAACATTTTATACAGATAGCATTCTGACAGCCTTTTAATGGTTTTGAGTTCTTGAAAAGTGCAATGAAATCTCCTTATAGTCTTTATAAAAGTTCATATGACATTTTATGTTCATTACTGATGTGTGTGCTGGTATATTATATTGGTATTCTTGTAATAAGAATGTGACATATACAATAGATCCATCCATGTCAATAGATCCAATCTCCTACAATCCACTTTGGCACCGTGTTTCCATTTTGTCCAAACCCTAAACAGGACATCATGTTTCTGCTAGGCTGATGTTCCATTTTGGAGCATCACAGATGACCTCAAAGTTCGAAGAATAACACAATCCCTATAGAACGATAAGTATTTCTCCTCTTATCGTGTCAGCTGTCAGTAAAACCAACCGTGTGTTTGCACAGCTCCCAGAATTCCTTCACCTGTGAGTTCAGTTTATCAACGTGTATTTCAGTTCAACCCTTCAGAAGTCCCAACCTTTTAGGCTATTAGAAGTCCTAAATTCCCCTTACCTCTGTGACTTTTCTGTGTTATTAGCCACTCTGGCTGAGTTTGTGTTTGTGTCCGTCAGATGCATTTCTCCTGTAAGTTCAGTGTCTCGTCTGTAAATGTCACATGTAGAGTCTTGTCTTTTCGGTCCAATTGCACCCTGTTCAGACGTGAAGGGTCAACTGTCCCCTCTGACCTCATTGATATCCTGGGGCCCTTTTTGGGATCCTTTTGCATCCCCTTACCCGCTGGTGTCTGTTGGTCCTGGAGCAGGGAGCGCTCCACAGCAGGGAGGCTAGGTCTTCCCTCTCCCCCTGTCCCTGTAAACTCCCCCAACCCCCCTTTAGTCCCCTCCGGAAGGTAAAGAAATGTCTGCGAGGTGCTGATGACGTCCTTCAACTCGCGGGACACTAGTGACGGGGAGTCCAGGGACACGATGGACGAATTCCGATCACCTTCACCTCCACAGCAGAATTGACCGCTGACCCCTGAGGCCCGCCCCTGGCTGCCCAAGCGGCAGAACAGATACTTGATCTTCTCCACCAGCTTCAGTAGGACGGTCTTCCTCAGCAGGATGTAGATCCAGGGGTCAAGGATGGGGTTGACGGAGGCAATGCGGATGGCGTGGAGATCTGGGTTCTTCTCTATGGGAGTTGAACGGGCGTCAAATTCAATCCTGGACAGCTGGTTTACAAAAATCCGCAGCTGAGGGAGGAAGGAAGGGAGATGGACAGGGTTGAAGGGTTATTGGTTGTTCTGTGTATTTATGAGGAGGATGTACATTGGAAGCTTCAATAGGTGTGTTCAATAGGACCTGGATAAGAACATCTGCTAAATGACTAAAATGTACAAAATGATAGAATTCCTATTGAATCCTGTTGAACTACTTTAATTAAATCCAATTGAAGTAGCGTTCAAGCCCGCTTTCTTCTTCAAACATGAATAACATTAATCTAAACCTAGCAGTTCTAATATACATACCGGACATACAGAACAAACTATCATGATTGAAAAACTTCTAACCTATTTGACTATGCTGTTGTAATGTTGGCATAAGATGATCATGTGCATTAGAGTGTACTAGGAGCAATAGTATCAGCCTAACAGGCAGTGGCACGGAAGCCTGGGCAAAGAACCAATGAAAACACAACCCCACTCCCCATGTTAATCATCAATCATATGAACGTCTCTGGCCATTGGCTCTCCCCTGGGTCCAATCATCATTTCTGACTCACAATGTCAAAACAAGTGAAGTAAAGTAACTAGCCTATATGATAAGGTTGTTACTGGTAAATATAGTAGGAGGGAGAACTCTAAGGACACTGATTATTGAACTACAGGGAAAGGGGGATACCTAGTCAGTTGTACAACTGAATGCATTCAATCGTAATGTGTCTTCCACATTTAATCCAATTCCTCTGAATCAGAGAGGTGCGAGGGGCTGCCTTAATCGATATCCACGTCGTCGGCGCCCAGGGAGCAGTTGTTATTCGGGGTTAACTGCCTTGCTCGAGGGCAGAACGGCACATTTTTCCACCTTGCTGGCTCAGGGATTCAAACCAGCAACCTTTCTGTTACAGGTCCAACACTCTTAACCGTTAGTCTACATGCCGTCCTTACAGGGTCTCGTTCAGCTAGTCTTTTCATTTTTGTTTGGTGGAGTTTTTGAAGCTTGCAGGATGTACTGTAGTGGCTCGGTTCTTAGCTCTCAATCAGCGCATGGGGACAGCATATAGAACACAATAATATCTAATTATAGACCAACGGGTCTTCTTCAGACCTTAAGCCCTCAGTTTTATTTTCCAGGGGAGGGTTTTTGAAGCTTGCGGGATGTAATGTACTGTCTCTAGTGGATCTGTCCTTACATATAACTCTCAAATGCTGCATGGGGATGGTTTATAGAACACAATATATCATTGGTCCTCTTCAGAACTTTTGCCCTCAGTACCCTGTAATTTGTTTTTTCATTTTCTTTGTGGAGTGTTTTTGAAGCGTGTAGGATGTACAGTCTCTAGTGATTCTGTCCTCTTGTAACTATCATGCAGTGCATGGGGACAGGATGGCTTATAGTATTCTTTGCACTGTAAAACCATAAAACGTGACACGTTTATAACGTAAACGTCAGTGTTTAAAACTTAAACATTAGGCATTTAGATTTGCCAATAAGTGTTGTCATCTTAAACACAGGTGTTTAAAATGCAAGATTAAACATGATAGTCAGCTTTTTCCTGTCAGTTTACAATCAGGAGAACACCTACTGTATATCTCCTAAGTGTTCAGATTTGAGAAACTAGTGTTTACTTTCCCATCGTCCTGTTTAGAGTGCATTTAGTCATTACAAAGTGACGTGACTTTCCATAACTTTTTTTCAGATCAGTGTAAGGAATGTCCGTCACCATACCTACATTTCAGCACTTAACAGGACATTTGACACAAGACATCTTTTCAATCGAGTGGTGTTGTTGTGACTCAACTATGTTGAATTCATTTCCGTTAACTCAAAAAAGACGTGGGAGGGGCCTCATTATCATATTTCTCAGCATGCTTTGTTGCCGTTTGATTTTTAGAATAGTTTGTTTTAATATATATGTTTCCTCGTGTACATTCATCCTAAACACTCAGATCCTAAACATTTGGTTTTACAGTATGTACAGAGGACAGAGTTGGGTGGAAATGGTTGACACTGGCCGAGCAGTACTCAGACAGACGGATCCCATCAGAAACAGGTGGATGGTGTTACGTTCCCACAAGACAAAATTTCACTCACAACAAAGGGAACTAACAAGGAAAATCCCTGACAACCAAACCAGGGGTTCAAAAGTGGTTCTGAAGGACATCCATGGGGGTCTCCACTGAAAGTTGAAGAACTAGGAAAATGTACCCTAAAATATTCCCACCATGGATGCACACTAAATTTGACCATCGAATGGAAAACAAAAAGAAAACCCCAGACCAACTCCAAAACATCACCTGGGTCAGCACAGGTGAAACATCCCTCCCCCCCCCCCCCCCCCCAGCAACAAGATGGACAAGCTAGCACAGGTGCAACACATACCCACCAACAAGGCGACACCACCAATCGATGAGCTAATGAAATCTGGATATTTCCATTTCTCAAGGTACACACAAACACACACACACAAAACATGAATTAGCCTGTCTTCCTTATCTGTGTGCTAAATCACAAATACTTGTTATTCATGCTATCAAATTAGATATGAATCTAAAATATTATTAATCCAAGGGCTTTTCTTTAAGGTTTTGTTATCGTTATAGTTTTGTTACGGGTGACTTTTGTATCTAAAGATGAAAGCAAAAATGATCAATAGATCAATTATATTTATTTGTTCTTATTTTTCTCAAAGTAAGGACATGTTTCTAATGGCAAGAGCGCCAGAAGTTGACATTAGAGTTAACATAGTAACAACACCTCAGCAGACAAGCGTCTGAACAATAACAGTGCAATAACACGTTAATCAATTACACACGAATTATAATCAAGCCTATCAATATCTTTCATTCGATTAGGAGCTAATTTACTACATATTAAACCATTTTCTTTCATGCGCATTTTGGGCATGTTCCCCTCCAATTAAGAATGCGTATGCTGACGCATAAAGTTGTCACAAATGACACCACACCAGAACGTTATCCATTCCTGCGCACACACAACGAGAGACACAAAAGAGAGACCAACATGTTGCGAAACTTTTAAAAAATCTGTCAAACTATTGCAAAACTTATTATGCAAGATGTCAACTTACCACCAACGGTATGGAGCAGATGAGAACAACCACGGAGGTAGCGATGAGCAGAATGACCATCTGGATCTCTGCGCCGGCCAAGCGTTGGAAGCTCCGTCTGCGCCTCAGGTCCGCTATGCGTCCTCCCTGGTCCGTGCCCAGCGATGTTCTACGGATGAACCGCTTGTGCATCATAATCAGCGCCCCGCATACCAGCACGTTGCATATCACCGTGGCCAGGATAAGAAAGGAGCTCACCCCGGCGTACATGTAGGAGAAGGCGGCGTGCGTGGAGTCATTAGTCCGCCAGTCGATGAAGCACCAGGTCCCTGGGAACTGTTTATTCACTTTCCCCAGCCCCATGGCAGGCAGCGCGCAGAACAGCGCGTTGGAGATGTAGATTCCCGCAAGCGTCAACGCCGCAATTTTTTGGTCCACGTAATGGTTGTAGAAATACGCATGGTTTATAGCCAGGTATCTCTCTATGGACATGGCACAGATAATGCTGAGGCCGACTAGAAAGAAGAAGAGAAGGATGAAGCTGGAGTACTGACACAGTGACTCTCCACCCGGCCACTTCCCTTGCACATAGGTGGCGATGGTGACGGGGCTGGCCAGTAGCGTGCCCAAAAGGTCGGTCACTGCAAGCCCGCACACCAGGGTGTAAAAGGTGGTTTCCTTCTGTTCCTTCCGAGACTTTCGGAGCACCACGATGGCGATGACGTTCCCCACCACTCCGAATATAAACATAATCACCGGGATAGTAGGCTCCCGGGGCCCACTTGTCATCGTGCCGTTATTTATACCCGACATTATTCTGTAACTGTATATGTGGAACGAAATAATCAGTTCTTCATCAGTGTTCTCTCCCAAACCGTTGGCATGTAGACGATACAGTTACCCTTTCGTTGGTGCGTGCTCTCCAAGTTGCTCAATAACGTGCAAATCCACCCAATTTCCATCATCTTATCTAAACGCTACGCACTCGAATAACCACTCTAACGAATGTCTCCGTGTCTCAGTGTACACTTTCGTCTCTTCTGTTAGTCGCTAACTTTAGGTTTTTGACTATCCGAAGTGTTTTTGTCTCAGGCGTTCTGCACACCGCGCTGCAGTGTTCAACATGTTCAACTCCTCCTCTGTCGTCGCTCCTTTCACTTGTAAGTTTGAAGCAGAGGCTCTGCACTATAGAAGGTGGAGCAGCTTTAAAGACGTCCTCCAGCGAATGTTTCACTTTTACTGTTGAAAAGCGATATCCCAACAGTGGAGGCTCCTCAGAGTAGGAAGGGGAGGACCATCCTCCTCAGTGAAATTTCATAAAAAATAAAAATAGTGAAACACTAAAAAAGTTAGCCTTTTTCATCAAGTAATTGATTAAAACACACTATTTTGCAATGAAGCTCTTTAGTAACTTCAACAGCACTCTCTGGGGGTAGCACCATGATGTAGGCGGAGAACAGCTAGCTTCTGTCCTCCTCTGTGTACATCGACTTCAATACAAAACCAAGGAGGCTCGTAGGCCTCACCCCCTTCCATAGACCTACATGGTAATTATGACCACTTCCCGGGGATGACCTCCAACCAATCAAAGCTTTTGCAGTATGAACTGACATGGTGTCCATCCAATCATAAGATTAGAATCAGAGAATGAACCTAGTGTGTTATATTGGGGTTGTGCCGCAGAGCATTATGGGGGGGTTATGTGTTGAGAAGCTTGGTGAGTTGATGACATTGTTGGATAGAGATTGAAAAGTGATAGTTGAGCATTTTTGGGGATATTATTCAATTCAAATTAGTTTGTTCAAAATACAGGAGACGGAGGAGGTAGATTATAAATAGTTTTCTTGGTTTTATAACTTTATTTTTGTGTCCAGTTGGTGCAATTTATTTCAATTTGCCTTGCTAACTTCAGTAGCAAGTAGCAGTAGCTAGCTAGCTACCAGCTCGAGCAGCTAGCTTCCAGCCATTTTCGCCACCAACCCTACTGAAAATGTTGTTGACTTTTTGTTGAAGAACCCCTTTCATTCTCTGGGTTACTCGGAAAAGGTGCAAATTAAAACCGAGGGTCGACCTCTGTCTGAGATCAGTTTCATGAAGAAGGATGAAAATGTGAGTGGGCTTTCAATACCAATTGGTATCAAAAGTATAGCTGTTTAACAGGGAGCCTTTCATCAAGCTGCCTGTATTGCTGGCCTTGCCTGCTTTTTGGAAAGAAAGAGCATTGGGCGAAAGGGGGGTTACAGGGACCTGAAGAACATCCAGCGTTCAGCTAAACTGCAAGACAAAAGCAGGGGGCATATAAATGCCCACATCAGATACAAGCTTCTGGGGAAAAGCTGCATCGATCATGACGAAGGTCTGCATATTGAAACTGTGCAACACAACGAGAAAGTAAGAAGAAACAGGGATGTTATTAAGCGGTTTATCAACACCACTGTTTTGTACATAATGTTGCTGCTACTGTCTCTTATGACCGAAAAGAGCTTCTGGACATCAGAACTTGGATTACTCACCTCAAATTGGACGAGGAGTTCTTCTTCAATGAGTCGGACGTGAGGGATATACTACAGACACACGACCAGTGATCCCCGTGATTCGCTGGAAAAGGAAACGTAGGTTTCGTGGAAAGAGATCTGGATGCCTTGTGAGGATCAGGGGACGAGTGGCTAATCTGCCCTTGCCTTCCATTCTGCTAGCTAAAACAATAGCTGGTGCACAATATCTAAGGAAGTCTCAAGGTTTTGCTCTCCTGAGGTAGAGTATCTCATGATAAGCTGTAGACCACACTATCTACCTAGAGAGTTTTCATCTGTATTATTCGTAGCTGTCTACATACCACCACAGACCGAGGCTGGCACTAGAACCGCACTCGATGAGCTCTATTCTGCCATAAGCAAACAGGAAAACGCTCATCTAGGCGGCGCTCCTAGTGGCCGGGGTCTTTAATGCAGGGAAACTTAAATCAGTTTTACCTAATTTCTATCAGCATGTTAAATGTGCAACCAGAGGGGAAAAAATTATAGACCACCTTTACTCCACACACAGAGACGCGTACAAAGCTCTCCCTCGCCCTCCATTTGTCAAATCTGACCATAACTCTATCCTCCTGATTCCCGATTACAAGCAAAAAATTAAAGCAAGAAGCACCAGTGACTCGGTCTATAAAAAAGTGGTCAGATGAAGCAGATGCTAAACTACAGGACTGTTTTGCTAGCACAGACTGGATTATGTTCCGGGATTCTTCCGATGGCATTGAGGAGTACACCACATCAGTCACTGGCTTTATCAATAAGTGCATTGAGGACGTCGAACCCACAGTGACTGTACGTACATACCCCAACCAGAAGCCATGGATTACAGGCAACATTTGCACTGAGATAAAGGGTAGAGCTGCCGCTTTCAAGGAGTGGGACTCCAACTCGGAAGCTTATGAGAAATCCCGCTATGCCCTCCTAAGAACCATCAAACAGGCAAAGCATCAATACAGGACTAAGATCGAATCGTACTACACTGACGATCGTTGTATGTGGCAGGGCTTGCAAACTATTACAGACTACAAAGGGAAGCACAGCCGAGAGCTGCCCAGTGGCACAAGCCTACCAGACAAGCTAAATAACTTCTATGCTCACTTCGAGGCAAGTAACACTGAAACATGTATGAGAGCATCAGCTTTTCCGGACGACTGTGTGATCACGCTCTCCGCAGCCGATATGAGTAAGACCATTAAACAGGTCAACATTCACAAGGCCACTGGGCCAGACGGATTACCAGGACGTGTACTCCGAGCATGCACTGACCAACTGCCAAGTGTCTTCACTGACATTTTCAACCTCTCCCTGTCTGAGTCTATAATATCAACATGTTTCAAGCAGACCACCATAGTCCCTGTGCCCAAGAACACTAAGGTAACCCGCCTAAATGACTACCGACCGTAGCACTCACGTCTGTAGCCATGAAAAGCTTTGAAAGGCTGGTCATGGCTCACATCAACACCATTATCCCAGAAACCCTAGACCCACTCCAATTTGATTAACGCACCAAAAGATCCACAGATGATGCAATCTCTAACACCTATGTGAGAATGCTATTTAGTGACTACAGCTCAGCGTTCAACACCATAGTGCCCTCAAAGCTCATCACTAAGCTAAGGACCCTGGGACTAAACACCTCCCTCTGCAACTGGATCCTGGACTTCCTGACGGGCCGCCCCCAGGTGGTAAGGGTAGGTAACAACACATTCGCCACACTGATCCTCAACACGGGGGCCCCTCAGGGGTGCGTGCTCAGTCCCCTCCTGTACTCCTGACGGGTTGCATCACTGCCTGGTATGGCAACTGCTCGGCCTCCGACCGCAAGGCACTACAAAGGGTAGTGCGTACGGCCCAGTACATCACCGGGGCCAAGCTTCCTGCCATCCAGGACCTCTATACCAGGTGGTGCCAGAGGAAGGCCCTAAAAATTGTCAAAGACTCCAGCCACCCTAGTCATAGACTGTTCTCTCTGATACCGCTGCTGCTCTAATTATTTGTTATTCTTATTTCTTACTTTTTGGGGGGGAGTTTCTTAAAACTGCATGGTTGATTAAGGGCTTGTAAGTAAGCATTTCACTGTAATGTCTACAGCTGTTGTATTCGGCGCATGTGACAAATAAAATGTGATTTGATTTGATTTGTGTTTTTGGGCATGTAAGAATTTTCTTTTAGAGGACATGAAGAGAGGGAAAGTTCCCGATAACAAGGGCAACTACAAGGAGCTTGCAGTGGTAATTGCACGTTACGACGCTTTACTTGTTGAACATATGGAACTTTCGACTGTCTTTTCTGGGAGGTCGAAATCAATTCAGAATGATTTGATATCTTCCATCGTATCATCCATTAAAAGTTCGATTAAAGTGAGAGGTTGACGCAGCAAATGTTTTTTCCTGCTTGCTCAAGTAGGGGTTTTCACTTTCCTCCAGTATTTATTTAGCAAAGATGATAACAAATAATATCTCCGGACAGACACAAGCAAAAACTCATGACATAAATGTTGCAGCAGCCTAGGCTAAACCTAAACATTAGAGATCTGACATGCTGTATGGAATGAAAACAAGACGATTTTTCAGTCTGATCAACTGTAGGCTACTAATAAGAGCAGCTGCATACAGCTATGTGCCCTGTCCATTTGGTCAGGGTAAACTAATTGGTCACATTATGTATTTATAGTCCATTTGTGTTTCAGGAGAAAATGTGATTGTAATCAAATTTGGTTTATATTCAACATTTGGCTGGCTAGGCTGCCTATACATTTTCAATCCAAAATGATTAATTGGAATGAATCAATCAACATAATAGTAATGACAGGTGTGAGTACATGTTTTATAAAGCCTACAGTTGCATAGGTGTGCACGATGCAAATATGCAAGCTGTGAGTTCTATTTTCTATCAGTTGTCGTCTGTGTCTGGGTGGAGGAAATCCCCCTACTAATCTAGTCTAAATATAATCAAGTATAAGGTTGCTGCAGTGTGACAGAGTTTTCACCCAGGGCAAGGTTTTTTTGCAGGAGTTTTTTTAAAACCAGTTGAATTGATTCTGAAAAACTCGCCCCATCATAGCCCTTATGAAACCTTTTACAACTAATGAACCACTGTCATACCTTATAGTGTCCAGAGTTTTCTTGGTTAGGTTAACAGATAAGGAAAAACTCTGGGACCTATGGTGGCACCAGTCTGCTTGCTGTTGTCGGTTATCGTCAGGTATGTGGATGATCAGGGCTTTATTCAGGAACATTTCTTGTGCTACTTTGATGTGTCAAGTGGGCGAGACGCGCAGACTGTGTTTGACTTTGTGAATTTTGAGATGTCTGAGTTTAAACTTCATGGAGGAACTTGTTGTTCAAACCTACGATGGCACAGCTGTAATGGAATGTATCTGCTATTTGTATTTACAGCTAAGTCCCCTCCTGTTCCCTGATTAAGAGGTGATGACTACTCCACTCCACTACCATTGTCAACTCTCCTGATATCAAGTTTCAGGTAAGACCCAAATGCAGACTGTGTTGAAATAACAATGTTTATTACAGCAACAGGGGCAGGCAAACGACAGGTCAAGGGAGGCAGGGGTCGATAATCTAGAGTAGTGGGGCAAAGGTACCGGACGGCAGGCAAGCTCAGGGTCAGGTCAGGCAGAGGTCGGTAATCCAGAGTAGGGGCAAAGGTACAGGACGGCAGGTAGGGTCAGGGGCAGGCAGAGTGGTCAGGCAGGCGGACTCAGACCCAGGATAGGCTCAAAACCAGGAGGGCGAGAAAAAGAGAGACTGGGAAAAAGCAGGAGCGGAGACAAAACTCTTGTTGACTTGACAAACAAGACGAACTGGCAACAGACAAATAGAGAATACAGGTATAAGTACCCAGGGGATAATGGGGAAGATGGGTGACACCTGTAGGGGGGTGGAGACAAGCACAAGGATAGGTGAAACAGATCAGGGCGTGACACCTGACATGAACTGAAGCCACGTCTCATGTGCCCACTCATCCACTGGCACATTGAATGTTTCCTCATCAAACACTGTGAGTACTCCTGTCAATTGCATCTCATTACTGTATGTTGATTCAGTCACATACACAAACACAATCACATTATTACACATCAATGATTTTACTCCTTGCATGGACTAACTCATTCTTGGCTCTTTTGTCTAACTGTGTATTGTGTTGTGTTATTGTTTTTTGTCTTCCCAGTCAAATCCTGTCCTGCACTGAAGTCAAGCCTCTGAACACCTCATTTCATGCCTCATACCATCATTTAATCACTGTTTTGATCCCTTTCTAACACTGTGTAAGTAGCCCTCTCATTCCCATTCCTCATAAGTGTCTTTATTAAATGTTCTAGGTTAAAATAATGAGTCCATGACGATTTTTGAAACACACTGTCGTCTCTGTGCGTTCTACGCCTATACCGTAGGTCTCCCATCCTCCTCAATTTTTCAAGTCACCAGCTTCCACTGTATCCCAAGTACAAATGCAGTAAAGTACTGTACACACTTTTTCTCTTAGCTAAATAGTGTTTGTAGACAACTGCTAACTTCAAAGAGTGGGGCATTCAGGGAGTTGGTCTGATGGGAATCCTTGATGCCATTGGCCTCCCCCTTGCTTGAGGAACAATAGAGGATAGCCCCCTCCCACACTTGTGCTATGACAGGACTTATCTGAACCACGTATTAAGCTGTGCTTTTTGTTAAGTAAATCAGGTGTTAAATGAGGTGAAAATGAGACTGGAGTGCTACTTTAAAATGGTTATTGTTCAGCTTATTCACATTGGGCAGGAGTACGACCCGAGGTAAGCGTGCACATAAATGGAACATCATTTACTTTTTATGCGTATTCTGATCTTGAACTAACTTAAGCATGAGAATAGCGTGCTATTCACCTGCTATTCGTTTTGGGTGGAGAGCAAATAAATGAAGGTGTACGGAGGTGTGTCTACAAATTTACAGCGACACTGTATTCTGACCTTGAACTAATTCCCAAATAATTCCACCACCTTTATGCTAAGAAAAACAATGACTAACGTCTAGCGAACCTACTGGTTCCAAGTGGAAAAAGCATCAACTTTATTATAAAAAATAAAAATAACACCACTCTCCATGTACTGTAATTGATAACTTGATAAGAGCTATTAATAAGAGCTAGGTAAATGAGTAATCCATTTGGATAAGGGAATTGTAAATATAAATGACACTTGTTTTAGATATACACTCAGTGGCCAGTTTATTAGGGACACCCTTCTAGTACCGGGTCAGACCCCCCTTTGTCTCCAGAATAGCCTGAACTCTTTGGGTCATGGACATGTTGCTCATTTGGTATCAGTGGACCTAACGTGTGCACATCACATCACGGACAAACTGAATTGGTCCACCCACACAGACAGCGTTGTGAAGAAGGCGCAGCAGCGCCTCTTCAACCTCAGGAGGCTGAAGAAATTCGGCTTGTCACCAAAAGCACTCACAAACTTCTACAGATGCACAATCGAGAGCATCCTGTCGGGCTGTATCACCGCCTGGTACGGCAACTGCACCGCCCTCAACCGCAAGGCTCTCCAGAGGGTAGTGTGGTCTGCACAACGCATCACTGGGGGCAAACTACCTGCCCTCCAGGACACCTACACCACCCGGTGTCACAGGAAGGCCATAAAGATCATCAAGGACAACAACCACCCGAGCCACTGCCTGTTCACCCCGCTATCATCCAGAAGGTGAGGTCAGTACAGGTGCATCAAAGCAGGGACCGAGAGACTGAAAAACAGCTTCTATCTCAAGACCATCAGACTGTTAAACAGCCATCACTAACATTGAGTGGCTGCTGCCAACATACTGACTCAACTCCAACCCACTTTAATAATGGAAATTGATGGAAATTGATCAAAAATGTATCACTAGCCACTTTAAACAATGCCACTTAATATAATGTATATGTATATACTGTACTCTATATCATCTACTGCATCTTGCCATCTTTATGTAATACATGTATCACTAGCCACTTTAAACTATGCCACTTTTATGTTTACATAACCTACATTACTCATCTCATATGTATATACTGTACTCGATACCATCTACTGCATCTTGCCTATGCCGTTCTGTACCATCACTCATTCATATATCTTTATGTACATATTCTTTATCCCTTTACACTTGTGTGTATAAGGTAGTAGTTGTGGAATTGTTAGGTTAGATTCCTCGTTGGTTATTACTGCATTGTCAGAACTAGAAGCACAAGCATTTCGCTACACTCGCATTAACATCTGCTAACCATGTGTATGTGACAAATAAAATTTGATTTGATTTGCCAGGCTAACGCTCCCCACACCATTACACCTCCGCCACCAGCCAATGTTTTTCCACTCCTCAGTTGTCCAGTGTTGGTGATCACGTGCCCACTGGAGCCGCTTGATGTTGTTTTTAGCTGATAGGGGTGGGACCCGGTGTGGTCGTCTGTTGCAATATAGCCCATCCGTGACAAGGACAGATTAGTTGTGCCTTTCAGATTAGATGCCGTTCTGCACACCACAGTTGTACTGTGCCGTTATTTGCCTGTTTGTGGCCTGCCTATTAGCTTGCACAATTTTTGCCATTCTCCTTCGACCTCTCATCAGCGAGCTGTTTTCACCAACAGGACTGCCACTGACTGGATTTTTTTTGTTCTTGGTAAACCCAAGACACATTTGTGCGTGAAAAGCCCAAGAGGCCGGACGTTTCTGAGGGTCTAGAACCGGCGCGGCTGGCACCGACAATCATACCACGTTTAACGTCACTTAGGTCACTTGTTTTGCTCATTCGAATGTTCAATCGAACAGTAACTAAATGCATTGATGCCTGTTTGCCTGCTTTATATAGCAAGCAACGGCCACCTGACTCACTATCTTTAGGAGCGAACCATTTTCGTGAACGGGGTGGCCACTGGGTGTATTTTATCTTATAATCGCTGGAGAAAAATGTGAAACCAGACATAAGGCAGCAAACTAAAGCATATCAACATATCATCTTTCCCACAGTAAAGTTTATGAAATGCTGTACCTTTATGCAGAATTTGTCCTAATTATAGGCTACCCAAACTTTCTGTTTCCTATTTCTATCATGTTAAATATTAGCAACTATCAGTATCGACTGTCAGCAGGTCTAATGACACATATTCAACTGCTAATTTGAAAAAAAAATTGCCTCCAACACTCTACACAGCCAATTGGATACAGTCTATCACAGCGCCATCCGTTTTGTCACCAAAGCCCCATATACTACCCACCACTGCGACCTGTATGCTCTCGTTGGCTGGCCCTCGCTTCATATTCGTCGCCAAACCCACTGGCTCCAGGTTGTCTATAAGTCTTTGCTAGGTAAAGCCCCGCCTTATCTAAGCTCACTGGTCACCATAGCAGCACCCACTCGTAGCACACGTTCCAGCACCTATATTTCACTGGTCACCCCCAAAGCCAATTACTCCTTCGGCCACCTTTCCTTACAGTTCTCTGCTGCCAATGACTGGAACAAACTGCAAAAATCACTGAAGCTGGAGACTCATATCTCCCTCACTAGCTTTAAGCACCAGCTGTCAGAGCATCTCACAGATCACTGTGCCTGTATATAGCCCATCTGTGAATAGCTCATCCAACTACCTCATACTGTTATTTATTTTATTTATTTTGCTCCTTTGCACCTCAGTATCTCTACCTCCCAGGCAGTTTACCTAAATCCTTCAATGATTTCAGAATAACCTGGAAGAATCAAATCTATATAACACAAGACACTGAGATAACCTTCACCCTCCCCACTGCCGCACTTCACATAGTGACTTGTCTATCAGATACAGAGGTACCGTACTCTGGAATTATTATCTTCACATTGCCAAAACTTCATCATCCCTCAATAACTTCAAGCGAAGAATGGGGAAACCTGTAAACTAGTGCCGCCTCCGTTTTCAGAAGCCTGCCTTCGAGGGTGAGAACAAGGAAGTATGGCTCCCGTCAGGCTGTAGTCTTTGCAAAGCCAGGGAAAAATGAGTCAACTTAGATATCCTGCAATGTCATGGCAGGTAGGAACATCATTGAGACAAGTCCAATGGTTCTATTGAACAAGGACAACCATATCTACTCACGTGATTGTGCAATTGTTGAAACACAAAGGCCACAATAACATCTACAAAACTCTACATTTTTAGATCAGACAGCAAACTTAATCAACCGATGACGTCTTTGGTTGAACTCTCCCAGGGCGATTAAAAAATATTTTAAAAATACAGCTATAGTGCATAATTATGTTTGAAACCTCCTCTCATCACTCATAATTATGTAGGGATAATGGAAAAACATCCCAAATAGTGTCTAGCGGTGAAGTTTTCCTTTAAAACATGACTGAGTCCTCATTTCATGTTTGGTTTGGAGAAACAGCATTTGATCTGGTGGGGACTAACAAAATATCCCCAGTTGGTCAAAGTTTTGTTTCCTTTACTATTCTTGTGAGGACTTCTGGTCCCCACAAGTATAATTAAACACGCACACGGGCCTCCCGAGTGGCGCAGTGGTCTAAGGCAATGCATCGCAGTGCTAGCTGTGCCACTAGAGATTCTGGGTTCGAGTCCAGTCTGTCACAACCGGCCGGGACCGGGAGACCCATGGGGCGGTGCACAATTGGCCCAGTGTCGTCCGGGTTAGGGGAGGGATGTCCTTGTCCCATCGCGCACTAGCAACTCCTGTGGCGGGCCGGGCACACCACATGCTGACACGGTTGCCAGGTGTACAGTGTTTCCTCTGACACATTGGTGTGGCTGGCTTCCGGTTTAAGTGAGCATTGTGTCAAGAAGCAGTGAGGCTTGGTTGGGTTGTGTTTCGGAGGACACACGGCTCTCGACCTTCGCCTCTCCCGAGTCCGTACGGGAGTTGCAGCGATGAGACAAGACTGTAACTACTAATTGGATACCACAAAAAAGGGTTAAAAAATACCAACAAAAAAATGCACACACACACACACACAGAGAGAGATTGAGTTGCCATTGAGCACACAGCAATGAAACAATTCCATATAATATAGTGAAACCCCCTGTTTTAACTTAGGACACTGAAACAATATGTATTTTCTCACGGCAGTAATGACAAACTGGCGGATACGAATAACCAGTTGTCTGCCGATCATTGTCTTTGGGCTCTGTAGAAAAATACTTGCAGTAGGGGGTAACTTCTGGATTGCTTTTGGTGTAGAGATACACTTAGCGAAAATGGTCCCTATCAGGGATATCTTTACATGACACATTTTTGATATTCTACAGAAGACAGACTAAGAATACTTTGAGTTTTGTGAATATGCACCATATCCTGACAAATTCTGAATCCAGATGTGTCTTTTAGACATACAGTTGAAGTCGGAAGTTTACATACACCTTAGCCAAATTCAATCAATCAATCAATCAATCAAGTTTATTTTATATAGCCCTTCGTACATCAGCTAATATCTCGAAGTGCTGTACAGAAACCCAGCCTAAAACCCCAAACAGCAAGCAATGCAGGTGTAGAAGCACGGTGGCTAGGAAAAACTCCCTAGAAAGGCCAAAACCTAGGAAGAAACCTAGAGAGGAACCAGGCTATGAGGGGTGGCCAGTCCTCTTCTGGCTGTGCCGGGTGGAGATTATAACAGAACTATGCCAAGATGTTCAAAATGTTCATAAGTGACAAGCATGGTCAAATAATAATCATGAATAATTTTCAGTTGGCTTTTCATAGCCGATCATTAAGAGTTGAAAATTCATTTAAACTCTGTTTTCACAATTCCTGACATTTAATCCTAGTAAAAATGCCATGTTTTAGGTCATTTAGGATCACCACTTTATTTTAAGAATGTGAAATGGCAGAATAATAGTAGAGAGAATGATTTATTTCAGCTTCCATTCCCAGTGGGTCAGAAGTTTACATACACTCAATTAGTATTTGGTAGCATTGCCTTTAAATTGTTTAACTTGGGTCAAACATTTCGGGTAGCCTTCCACAAGCTTCCCACAATAAGTTGGGTGAATTTTGTCCCATTCCTCCTGACAGAGCTGGTGTAACCGAGTCAGGTTTGTAGGCCTCCTTGCTCGCAAAAAGTACGATCTTTGTCCCCATGTGCAGTTGCAAACCGTAGTCTGGCTTTTTTTATAGCGGTTTTGGAGCAGTGGCTTCTTCCTTGTTAAGCGGCCTTTGAGGTTATGTCGATATAGGACTCGTTTTACTGTGGATATAGATACTTTTGTACCCGTTTCCTCCAGCATCTTCACAAGGTCCTTTGCTGTTGTTCTGGGATTGATTTGCATTTTTCGCACCAAAGTACGTTCATCTCTAGGAGACAGAACGCCAGAACACCATGGTCCCATGGTGTTTATACTTGCGTACTATTGTTTGTACAGATGAACGTGGTAACTTCAGGCATTTGGAAATTGCTCCCAGGAATGAACCAGACTTGTGGAGGTTCACAATTTGTTTCTGAGGTCTTGGCTGATTTCTTTTGATTTTCCCATGATGTCAAGCAAAGAGGCACTGAGTTTGAAGGTAGGCCTTGAAATACATCCACTGGTACACCTCCAATTGACTCAAATGATGTAAATTAGCCTATCAGAAGCTTCTAAAGCCATGACATCAGTTTCTGGAATTTTCCAAGCTGTTTAAAGGCACAGTCAACTTAGTGTATGTAAACTTCTGACCCACTGGAAATGTGATACAGTGAATTATAAGTGAAATAATCTGTCTGTAAACAATTGTTGGAAAAATTACTTGTGTCATGCACAAAGTAGATGTCCTAACTGACTTGCCAAAACTATAGTTTGTTAACAAGAAATTTGTGGAGTGATTGAAAAATGAGTTTTAATAACTCCAACTTAAGTGTACTTCCGACTCCAACTGTATATGATATTGGGATTACTCCGAGTATCACACATGGACATTTCCTATGGCCTCATATGGATTCATTCAATATCCTGAGATATGTGACATCCTATTTTCTCTCTTCATGTAGACAAATATTGACTGTAGACTTACACTACCTTTCAAAAGTTTGGGGTCACTTAGAAATGTCCTTGTTTTTAAAAGAAAGCACATTTTTTTGTCCATTAAAATAACATCAAATTGATCAGAAATACAGTGTAGACATTGTTAATGTTGTAAATGACTATTGCAGCTGGGAATGGCTGATTATTAATGGTATATCTGCATAGGCGTACAGAGGCCCATTATCAGCAACCATCACTCCTGTGTTCCAATGGCACATTGTGTTAGCTAATCCAAGTTGATCATTTTAAAAGGCTAATTGATCACTGGAAAACCCTTTTGCAATTATGTTAGCACAGCTGAAAACTGTTGTTCTGATTAAAGAAGCAATTAAACTGGCCTTTAGACTAGTTGAGTATCTGGAGCATCAGCACTTGTGGGTTCGATTACAGGCTCAAAATGGCCAGAAACAAAGAGCTCTCTTCTGAAACTCATCAGTCTATTCTTGTTCTGAGAAATGAAAGCTATTCCATGCGAGAAATTGCCAAGAAACTGACGATCTCGTACAACCCTGTGTACTACTCCCTTCACAGAACATCGCAAACTGGCTCTAACGAGAATATAAAGAGGAGTGGGAGGCCCCTGTGCACAACTGAGCAAGAGGACAGGTACATTAGAGTGTCTAGTTTGAGAAACAGACGCCTCACAAGTCCTCAACTGGCAGCTTCATTAAATAGTACCCGCAAAACACCAGTCTCAACGTCAACAGTGAAGAGGCGACTCTGGGATGCTGGACTTCTAGGCAGTTAGCCTATTAGCCTTTTAAAATTATAAACTTGGATTAGCTAACACAACGTGCCATTGGAACACAGGAGTGATGGTTGCTGTTTCAAAAACAAGGACATTTCTAAGTGACCCAAAACATTTGAACGGTAGTGTATGTGTTTTCTCAGCACATTCAAGATATAAACTGTATTGATTCCAGATATGCTTCTCTTGGCTGAGGTCCATATCCGGATCTTGATATGCTGACTAATTTGACAAATATGATATCCTTATTTTTCTTTCATGCACAAATCGTTTTTGGATTGCCTCCGGATATTGAGTCATTAGATATCTCGAGATAGGCCTATGTGGACCTCTTCTTTTCTCTATATGATGACAAATACTAAGAGTAGGCCTACATAGGGTATTTTCTCAGCAAATACACTGCATATGCTCTTGACTGATGTCCATATTAGGATCTTGATATGCATTTTGATATGCTAAATAATAGACACTTTCTGATGCTTACTTGAGCTTTGAGGATATGCTTAATAATTTGGCAAATATTAAATCCATATTCTTTCAGACACTAGCTTTCATTTTTGTATTCCCTCTGGATTAAGGTATGCGCAAACTACAAACTAAAAGTGCTGTAACTGGTAGCCTAGCAACAAGAATCACATATTTTCTGCTTTTGAGCTCTAACTGTCATTTTTTGGGCACCACAAATGAGTGTGTGGTTGAACTGACAACTGGAGAATCAAAGAAGTGAGAAGCTGTTCAGAAAATAACTCATAGAAGTAAATGCTAAAGTGAGTAGCTAATTTGAGATGTTTTATTTATCTTAGCTAGTAACTAGAATCAAGAACGTTAGCTAATTTGGCCAGCAGCCAGTAGGGCTAGCTTGCTAGACTTGATAGAGTGGTAAAAGCAAACTGGTCGCTGAGCTAGCTAACAAATAACAAAATTGACTTCCCTCCAGGGAATATTTTTTTGACCACCTATCAAGCCTCAAGGTCAAAGCTAACATTTTAAAAGGTTTCGGCATATTATGTATTACTGGTTAATATAATCTAACTGGCTAACTAACTTAGCTAGCTAACTAGCAAATTGGCTAGCTAGCTGGTTCCACTTAGTTTTCTCGTCATGAATGAAGTTGGTAGAGTAGCTACCTTGTGGTATGGTTATGTGATATTACAATATTTTCTTGCAATATCGACACAATTTTGATTCATGATTTATGCATTGACAGTTTGGAGTGGATCACAGACCTACAATACCATCTTAGGTCTTGATTGGTAGGGACCGCCACTGATGACCCAATCTGCACCCATCGTCCATACCAAACAGGGTAGGCACGGGTATTGAGGACGTCCTCCATGTGCAACACATCCTGACCAATGAGGAGGATTCCAATCAGGGCAAGCCACACCCAAACAGAAATAACCTTAATCGATATTGGTGGACGGGGAACAGTTGTTGGTTAACGCTCCAAATTGAGCTCAGCTGCATTCAATTTCCTTTGATCATCCTTGAGATGTCACCACAACTTGATTGGAGTCCACCTGTGGCCAATTCAATTGTTTGGACACGATTTAGAAAGAAACACACCTGCCTATATAAGGTCCCACAGTTGACGGTGCATGTCAGAGCAGAAACCATACCATGAAGTCCAATGAATTGTCAGTAGATCTCAGAGAATTGTGATGAGGCACGTATCTGGGGAAGGGTATAAACCAATTTCTAGGGTGTTGAAAGTTTCCAAGAGCACAGTGGTCTCCATCATTGGGGAAAAATATGGAACTACCCAGATTATGCCTAGAGCTGGAAATCTGATGAAACTGAGCAACATACAAAGAAGGACCTTGGTCAGGGAGGTGACCAAGAACCCAATGACCACTCTGACAGAACTACAGAGTTCCTTGGCTGAAATGCGAGAACCTGCCAGAAAGACAAATCTCTATAGCACTTCACCAATCTGGGCTTTATGAGAGAGTGGCCAGGGCTGAGAAAAAGGCACATGACCGCATGCCTGGAGTTTGCAAAAAGACATGTGAAAGGCAAAAGATTCTGTGGTCTGATGAGACAAACATTTTATTCTTTGGCCTGAATGCAAAGCGCTATGTCTGGAGAAAACCAAGCACGGCTCTTCACCTGTCTAACACCATCCCTAACGTGAAGCATGGTGGTGGCAGCATCATGCTATGGGGGTACTTTTCAGTGGCAGGGACTGGGAGACTGGTAAGGACAGAGTGAACAATGAATATAGCCAAATACAGGTAAATCCTTGAGAGCCTGCTTTGGAGTGCAAACCACCTTACGCTGGGGTCGAGGATTTACATTCCAACAGGACAATGACCCTTACATACAGCCAAAGCAACTCTGGAATGGCTTCAGAACAAGAATGTGAAAATCCTTAAGTTGCCCAGCCAAAGCCCAGACTTGAATCCCATTAAAAATCAGTGGAACAAGTTGAGCGTTGCTGTTCACCGCCTCAACCCAATTGAGACGGTTTGGGATGAGTTGGACCGCAGAGTGAAGGAAAAGCAGCAAACAAATACTCAGCATATGTGGGAACTCCTTCAAGACTGTTGGAAAAGCATTCCAGGTGAAGCTGGTTGAGAGAATGCCAAGAGTGTACAAAGCTGTCATCAAGGCAAAGGGTGGCTACATAAAATATATTTAGATTTGTTTAACACTTTTTTGGTTACTACATGATTCCATAGGTGTTATTTCATAGGTGTGTTGTCTTCACTATTATTCTACAATGTAGAAAATAGTAAAAATAAATAAAAACCCTTGAATGAGTAGGTATGTCCAAACATTTGACTGGTGCTGTATATTAAACTAGTCAGAGGAACGTCCCAAAAGTTGTCAATGACTCCAGTCACCCAAGTCATAGATTGTTCTCTCAGCTACTGGACAGCAAGCGGTACCAGAGTGTACCGCTTCTCTACCTCCAAGCTATAAGACTGCTGAACAATTTAATTGCCACTTGGACTATTTACATTGTAGAAAATAGTAAAAATCTGTTTTAAAACAGCTGCTTATGTGTTTATTATCTATGCATAGTTACTCTTTCTTTGAAGTTACTATGCCTCTGTGCCTAGGCAAGTCAGTTAAGAACAAATTCTTATTTCAATGACAGCCTAGGAACAGTGGGTTAACTGTCTTGTTCAGGGGTAGAACAACAGATTTTTACCTTGTCAGCACAGGGGATTTAATCTTGCAACCTTTCGGTTACTAGGCCAATGCTCTAACCACTAGGCTACCTGCCGCCACTACTCTACCCCTACCTACATGTACAAACTACTTCGACTAACCTGTACTCCTGCACATTGACTCGGTACAGGTACCCCCTGTATATAGTCTTGATATTGTTATGTAGTTTTGTTGTGTTACTTTTAATTTTTTACTTTAGTTTATTTAGTAAATATTTTCTCAACTCTATTTCTTGAACGGCGTTGTTGGTTAAGGGCTTGTAAGTAAGCATTTCACGGTAAGGTCTACACCTGCTGTACTCGGCGCATGTGACAAATAAGATTTAATTACATTTTAACTCAGTGCCATTTGTTCTTAGATTATTATTAATCTCATGCCTCTGTGCCTCACATATACAGTATGTATAGTGCTCGGCTCGTATTGCCCCACTAGTTGTTACTAATATACTACACACGCTTTGAAATACAGTATGTTGATGAGCCAGAGACTCTTTCCTCGCCCACAACATTTTCCCACAATGCACCATAATTAATACTGTAAAACAAATGTATGGTATTTACTGCACATTCTACAGTTTTTTACTGTTGAAATTACAGAAAGGTCTTACTGTGTACTGTTAAACAAATGTACAGTATTTTACTGTGCATTCTACGGTAATCTGGGGTGGCAGGTAGCCTAGTGGTTAGAGCGTTGGACTTGAATCCCCGAGCTGACAAGGTAAAAAACGTGGCAGTTAGCCCACTGCTCCTACGCCATCATTGAAAATAAGAATTTGTTATTAACTGACTTGCCTAGTAAAATAAAATAAAAAATCTACTCTATCAGTATATACGGTATCATACTGTTGACAAGTACAGTAATTTACTGATCAAATTACAAAAACTGCTAACAGTGTAGTTTTCATGACTAAAAGAGTTGTGTTACAATATCCATATCATCACAACACAACTGTCACGACTTCTTCCCGAAGTCGATTCCTCTCCTTGTTCGGGCGGTGTTTGGCGGTCAACATCACCGGTCTTCTAGCCATCGCCGATCCATTTTTCATGTTCCATTTGTTTTGTCTTGTTTTCACACACACCTGGTTTCAATTCCCTCATTACATGTTGTATATTTTCCCTCTGTTTCCCCAATGTCCTTGTTGGGAATTGTTTATTTTGTAAGCACTCGTGCTATGTGTTACTGGTGCGCTACGGGTTTTGCACCCATGTGTTTGTTGTTTTGTATGCCGTTAGTTTTATATATTAAACTGCTCCGGCTATTCATCAAGTTCTGCTCTCCTGCGTTTGACTTCCCTGCCACCAGTTACGCACCCCTTACAACAACATACAGCGATTAGTTGTGATGTTACATTTGATACTGAGGAATGCGTCGAAATCGCTAAGCAGCTCACTTTGCTAAGCAGCTCGCATCGGTTTATCACTTTGTCAGAAGTACATCATCAATTACGTCGGAAGCTTTGTTTGATCATGTGCTTTTTCAAACGGTGTGTTGCAAAATAATGAGCCACTGATTTCGCCATGGTTACGGTGCTCTCTTCGATTTCAAGCTGCTTTCACTGGACACTGTAATTACATATATAGTTCAAATTTTGTACAAAATGTTTCACCTGACCAGTAGCTTAGCAGGTAGAGTAGGGAACTATGGAACATTCAGAGACATGAGGGTATGAGGTTGAATCCTGTTGAAGGCACACTATTTAGATTTTTTTTTAAATGTGAAACTACACTTTCTGCACTGTTCAAATTAGTTATATTTAGTAATTTATAAGCTTCTGTCTTAAGCATCCTAAATGCTGCCATTGATTACGTTTTTTTATAGTAACATTTAAGGCAAAAAAGGGAAGAATGATGTCTACAAACCTGGGATTCCAACTGATTATAAGCTACTAAAGCCAACGACTTACCGCTCCACTGTGAGATTTGATGAAAACAGTGGAATAAAATAATATTTATATTATAATCACATGCTGCTATATTGCTGACCAGCAGTATGCATTGTGAACATATAATGATTCTGCGCGTAATTAACGTTTTTTTCGGCACAATTTGGTGAAAGCTCTGAAGCCTTCAGAAAGCCTTTGTTTCCCATCACTAGTGATCAGCAGGTGAATGGTTCAAATCACAGGCAGTCAGTCTCCACCTCTACATATGGCCTTATGTCATGGAAAAGGCAATCTGATAGTCTATTTATGAGCAATGACTTATACAAGTCACATGTGCGTTGACATGTGTACTAAGTACCGAAAGCCACTGCCTACAGTAGTATTTATTTACTTTCATTAACATCTGACATGTACGAAGTCCAAGTGATTACCAGTACACGCACACATTATCCTGATCCAAGACAAACTTGACTTGAGTGACCTAACACGGAACGTTGAAATCCTGAAGAAATTCTGTAAAAGACTTTAAAATAAGAAAATGCTTCAGAAGAAGTCCCAATAGCGGCCTGGGAAAGTATGAGAAATTGTTTCAGTCCCCAGGGAGCTCTCCACAGTAATCTTCCTATTTGGTTCTCGACACCAGTTGGTCCCATTGGTGTTACTCAGATCATGTGACATGGCACTGACCTCAGATTCTCAGAGCAGGTCCAACCCGCAACTGGGGACCCAATGAAAACATTAACCAGAGAGAGAGCATCTTATTGGCTTTTGAGGGAGGAACTCATGGGCCACTAATGCAAAGTAAAACATGCCTGTCTGTTGTAATCCTGTTACATATACTATTTTTCCATGCGTGAGAGAGAGAACACGTGTGTGCTCTTGCGTGCAGGTGCATCATATCTGTGTGCATGTGGGTGAGTTGATATGCTTTTGCAATGTGTGTGAATGCATTTCTCTTTGGTTGTTTGCTGCATTCATAGGTATTTATTTCTGTTGGTGTGCATGTGTTATTGTAACAGTTTGAGTGTGGTTATCTTCCCTACCAAGTCTTTGACATGGTTGTTATTAAACCATCGCTAAAAACTGTAACAATGGGAGAGAGAGAAATGTCAGACAAGCCTAAATAGGATAAAATAGTGTGTAAGCCTAAAAATGTATAGAACTTTTTGAAGCAATTTTTATTCAAGTTCCTGTTTTTCACCTTTCAGGAAGAAGTCCTTGAAAGACTTTCAATTTTTGATTTTAAGCTGTTCTACACTCACATTTTTTTAGTGTAAAAAAACAACCCAATTTGGGCAAATATTGCACAGAACACACGTTGGTTATTTTGACCCAGCCAGTTTGGTCACAAACAACCCAATGTTTTATCTTTGCTGGGTTATTGAGCTATGATCCACCAGGTCAGATCATACAATTGGAGGTGTGGCTTAGTATGGGTGTGGCTTTCAGATAGTTATTTTTGACCAACTGTGAGAGTAAACATAATTTTGAACATGAATGACATTTACTCTCACGGGTGGCCAAAAATAACTATCTGAAAACCACACCCCCAATAGGCCACGCCTTTGGATTACCCAATTATGGGTTAATTAAACCATCAATTGGGATTTTATTCACATTCATACTGGGTAGACCCAGCTGATGTTATTTTTCTTCACATAATCATAGGTTATTTTCAGAATGCATGACTTTCGGATAGGGTTTTATGGCCACCCATGAGAATAAATGTAATTCCTGTTCATCATGGTATGCTTGTACAAAAGAATTTAGAATTTCCCTTAAATATTTTTCATAGTACATATTTATATTCCAGTAATGTCATTTTGATATGATATTTAAATAATAATGTTAACTTTCCCAATATTGGGATACACATTGGAACTTGAGGAAATCAACTAGTGTAAGCCTTCTTACACTTCAAAAATGTCAGCGCTCAATCTAGTTAATTATTGACAATACAACAGAACAAATGAACCGGAAAGACATTTATTCTCATGGGAGGCGAAAAATAAAAATCTGAAAGCCACGCCCCTACTAAACCAGGCTTCCAGTCTTCTGAGCTGAGCTGGTGGATCATAGCTCAATAACCCAACTGGCTGGGTGAAAAATATTTACTGTCCAATATTTACCCAGCGCAGTTCTTATTTTTTTACCCAGCATTTTATTTAGTGTATGTACAGTATCAGTATGTCATTACTCTGATGGAGCAGTGATCATTTCTTTTTTATTATGTGAAGTCATACACTATATATACAGTTGAAGTCGGAAGTTTACAACTCGTTTTTCAACCACTCGACAAATTTCTTGTTAACAAACTATAGTTTTGGCAAGTCGGTTAGGACATCTACTTTGTGCATGACACAAGTAATTTTTCCAACAATTGTTTGCAGACAGATTATTTCACTTATAATTCACTGTATCACAATTCCAGTGGGTCAGAAGTTTACATTCACTAAGTTGACTGTGCATTTAAACAGCTTGGAAATTTCCAGAAAATGATGTCATGGCTTTAGAAGCTTCTGATAGGCTAATTGACATCATTTGAGTCAATTGGAGGTGTACCTGTGGATGTATTTCAAGGCCTACCTTCAAACTCAGTGCCTCTTTGTTTGACATCATGGGAAAATCAAAAGAAATCAGCCAAGACGTCAGAAAAAAAAGTCTGGTTCATCCTTGGGAGCAATTTCCAAACTCCTGAAGGTACCATGTTCATATGTACAAACAATAGTACACAAGTATAAACACCATAGAACCACGCAGCCGTCATACCGCTCAGGAAGGAGACACTTTCTGTCTCCTAGAGATAAACGTACTTTGGTGCGAAAAGAACAGAACAACAGCAAAGGACCTTGTGAAGATGCTGGAGGAAGCAGGTACAAAAGTATCTATATCCACAGTAAAACATGTCCTATATTGACATGACCTGAATGGCCACTCAGCACAGAAGAAGCCACTGCTCCAAAACCGTCATAAAAAAGCCAGACTACGGTTTGCAACTGCACATGGTGACAACGATCGTACTTTTTGGAGAAATGTCCTCTGGTCTGATGAAACAAAAATGGCCATAATGACCATCGTTATGTTTGGAGGAGAAAGGGGGATGCTTGCAAGCCGACGAACACCATCCCAACCGTGAAGCACGGGGGTGGCAGCATCATGTTGTAGGGGTGCTTCACAAATTAGATGGCATCATGAGAAAGGAACATGATGTGGATATATAGAAGCAACATCTCAAGACATCAGTCAGAAAATTGAAGTTTGGTTGCAAATGGGTCTTCCAAATGGACAATGACCCCAAGCATACTTCCAAAGTTGTGGCAAAATGGCTTAAAGACAACGAAGTCAAGGTATTGGAGTGGCCATTACAAAACCCTGACCTCAATCTTATAGAAAATGTGTGTGCAGAACTGAAAAAGCATGTGCGAGCAAGGAGGCCTACAAAACTGACTCAGTTACACCAGCTCTGTCAGGAGGAATGGGCCAAAATTCCCCTAACTTATTGTGGGAAGCTTGTGGAAGGCTACCCGAAAGGTTTGACCCAAGTTAAACAATTTAAAGGCAATGCTACCAAATACTAATTGAGTGTATGTAAACTTCTGATGAAATAAATAAAAGCTGAAATAAATCATTCTCTCTACTATTATTCTGACATTTCACATTCATAAAATAAAGTGGTGATCCTACCTGACCTAAGAAAGGCAATTTTTACTAGGATTAAATGTCAGGAATTGTGAAAAACTGAGTTTAAATGTATTTGGCTAAGGTGTATGTAAACTTCCGACTTCAACTGTACATAGTATGTGGACAACCCTTCAAATTAATGGATTTGGCTATTTCAGCCACACCCGTTGCTGACAGGTGTTTACAGCCATGCTATCTACATAGACAAACATTGGAAGTAGAGTGGCCCGTAATGAAGAGCTCAGTGAATTTCAACGTGGCACCGTCATAGGGTATAATTTCTTACCTGCTAGAGCTGCCCTGGTCAACTGTAAGTGCTGTTATTGTGAAGTGGAAACATCTAGGCGCAAACAACAGCTCAGCTGCGAAGTTATGACACTAGGCGAGACCCAAATGCATACACCGGAGGCAAATGTTTGGAGTTTAAGATGTTTAATAAATCCAAAGGGAATAGGCAAGAGAATGGTCGTGGACAGGAGGCACAGAGTGACAGGCAGGCTCGAGGTCAGGGCAGGCAGAATGTTCAGGCAGGCGGGTATAGAGTCCAGAACAGGCAAGGGTCAAAACCGGGAGGACTAGAAAAAGGAGCAAAGGCACAGCAGGAAACCGGGAAAAACAACTGGTAGGCTTAGACATACAAGACAAACTGGCACAGAGAGACAGGAAACACAGGGTTAAATACACTGGGGAAAAGTGCATAAAATGCCTATGACCAGGCTTTAGACATAGTTTCAGGCTTTTATTTTGAAAAATTAGCGACTTTTTTCAAAAGTAGTCAAGTGTCCTCTGAATATTTCCTGCGCTCGCATTTCTCTCTTAAAGAATAGGTTATGGTCCGTTTGAAATATTATCGATTATGTTTGTCGAAAACAACCTGATGATTGATTATAAAAAACATTTGACATGTTTCTACGACCATTACGGATACTTTTTGGAATTTGTCGAACGGAACACGGCTTTTGTTTTCTCAACATAATGCGCAACCCAAATGGCGTTTTTTTGTGATAAAAGTAATATTTATCGAACAAAAAGAAGATTTGTTGTGTAACTGGGAGTCTCGTGAGTGGAAACATCCGAAGATTATCAAAGGTAAGCGATTAATTTTATTGCTTTTCTTACTTTCGTGACCAAGCTAACCAAGCTAATATAAGGCTAACTGTTGTAGCATTGAAAGCTACACTCACAAAAGCTTGGATTTCTTTCGCTGTAAAATATATTTTCAAAATCTGACACGATAGGTGGATTAACAACAAGCTAAGCTGTGTTTTGGTATATTTCACTTGTGATTGCATGATTCTAAATATTTTTTGTAATATTTATGTATTTGGCGCCCTGCAATTCTAGCGGTTGTTTAGGAAAGTGATCCCGTAAAAGGGATCCGTAGCGCAGAGAAGTTAATTATTAGGCCAACAGTAGCAAACAAGAGTTTCTATTGGACAAATTTAGGTATGTTTATCGCTGTTTTCATTCCTTTTGCAAAATGGTTTTCAACAGAACCAATACACACACAAATTATTCAATTTCATAGCAGCCTCATCCCTTTGATTTTTGTATTCCTTCTCACATGTACACCCTCTCACCTTTTGTGTCTTCTTTATTTAGCAGGTGCTTTTATCTAGAGCCACTTACAGTAGAGAGCAAATACATTTTTATACTGTCCGATACTGGTCCCTCATGGGAATCGAACCCACAACCCTGGCGATGTAAACACCAAGCTCTACCATCTGAGCCACACGACTTCAGTGCAAAACACATCAACTTTCTGTAAATAGGCGAAAAAACCTTTCCAAGCCAAATTTTCATATCATAACCACGAACCACTACACACAGCCTACACTGCTGTCACCATGTTAACGTCAAAATAAACGTAGCTACTAGAACTAAGGTGTTAGTAAACCCGCTACAAGCATGCAGTACAGTGTACAGTCAGCAGCAAGCAGTTTACCACTTACACCGGCAGGCCCAGTGGCAATACATTAATAAAACCAAAAGCTTACCTCGACTTGGAAGAGTATCAGTGTTGGATAGCCATAGCCAGCTAGGTAACATAGCATCCCTCTCTGTTTGAGCCAGGTGTTTGAGTAAGCTAAACCAGCTAGCTGCATTCACTAGCTAAGTAAGTGAAAGTCAAGAAAAAAACTACAAAATATAGCTCTCTCACTCTGTCTCGCTCTCTTGCTTCTTCTTCATTTTTGAAGAAATTAATTTGTTCAAAACTATTAAACTATTGTTTTTCTCTCTCTTTGAGTCAACTACTCACCACATTTTATGCACTGCAGTGCTAGCTAGCTGTAGCTTATGCTTTCAGTACTAGATTAATTCTCTGGTCCTTTGATTAGGTGGATAACATGTCAGTTCATGCTGTAAGAGCTCTAATAGGTTGGATGACGTCCTCCGGAAGTTGTAATAATTACTGTGTAAGTCTATGGAAGGGGGTGAGAACCACGAGCTTCCTAGGTTTCTGTATTGAAGTCAATGTACCCAGAGGAGGACGGAAACCAGCTGTCCCATAGCGCTACCCTACACAGTGCTGTTGAGGCTACTGTAGTCCTTCATTGCAAAACAGTGTGTTTTACAGTTTTTTTCAATTGATAACAAGCATCGGTCAATACTGAAGCCACTTTTTCAAAACTCTTCACACAGTCTGCATTACCAACATGCATATTGGCCAAACAGTTCATCTCACCTCCAAAACTCACTCAAACCACCAAAACAGTTCAGAAATGTCTCAAAATAAGCTTGTTCGACCAGAACACTGGCAACAATTCTCACTCAGAAAGCGTACGTTGTCACTCATAACACACTGACCTCAAAAACACTAACAACAGGGAGCATTACATAAATTACAAACTTTTCTCTTCGAAGTTAGATTTTTTTTTTTTTACATAAATCAGTATTTCATTCTAGAATAAGAATAACACCTTTTCACTTTATTGGCTGTGCCGAAGTATATGTAGCAAGAATGAAACAGAAATGCAGTAATTTGCTTCAATAGCCTTTATTTTTTCTATATCTTTGCATATTGTAATTTACTTGTGAAAAATAAACAAATTCCTGACATCAACTTGTATAGTATAATCACTCATACTGTACAGTACTGTGAGGGTTTTAGTTCTCCCTCTCTCCTACATCACATCTCATGTCTTCTCTGGCGATGCATCTTGGAAAGTATCTTCTGGAATGTCTAATCCAACCCTGGCAGTCTTCAGGTGAAGTGTCTCCACACCCCGCATTCATGGCATCCAGTAAGGATATCTGGTCATGTGGATAGTGATCATAAACCTTCCACCTCCACGCAGAGAAAAACTCCTCTATGGGATTTAGGAAGGGGGAGTATGGAGGCAGAAATAGTACTGACATCCTGGGATGAGCAGCAAACCAGTCTGTGACTGCAGCAGACTGGTGGAATGCCACATTATCCCACACAACAACGAAGGTAGGGGAGTTTCTTGCCCCTCTCTCCTCCTCTGGCACAAGTCAATTATGCAGCTCATCCAGAAAAGAAATGAGCCTCTCTGTATTGTAGGGACCAATGAGGGGTTTGTGTAACAGCAAACTATCATTGGACAGTGCTGCACACATTGTAATGTTAGCTCCTCTCTGGCCTGGGACATCCACGGTTGCTCTCTGTCTAATCACATTTCTTCACATGCGGCGTGTTTTTGCCAGGTTGAATCCAACTTCATCCACAAAGATGAATGTATGTGCAGTTTGCCTGGCTTCCATCTCCATTACTCTCTAAAATACAGTAAATCCACAGTTTGACAGTACTTTACATTATGCATAGCTGTGTATGTACCCTGTTTGGTTATTGAACAGACATCTTACCTGGACATATTGATACCAGAGTTCTTTCACACGTTCGACGTTTCTCAGGGTACAGTGTACAACTGCTTCATCCTTATTTTATGTTTCTCTGGGACTCTGGCAATTGTTGTTGTGCTGACCATGTTCACATTCCCAAAAGTGATATTGTCTGCCAGCACTCTGTCCCGAATTTCCCGCATTTTTTTTTGCATTGTTGCCAATTACCATGTCAACAATGGAAATTTCCTGCGCATCTGATAATATTCTGCCTCTCCCTCCTGTGGGAGGCAACCTTTGGATCCTACTGAAAAACACAAAACAATCAATATATTTCAAAATGTCAGTACATGTAAAAATGTGAACATACTGTATTGTACTGTAATATGTAGTTCAATTATCATTGAAGGATGCACATCTCACCTGTTGTTTTGCCAGAAAATTCGTACTGTTGATGCAACTGTTGAACGGAGCAGATTTGGTTGCACCCTTAAACCGGCCTCTCTCAAAGAAAGACCATGGTTTACAACATGGTCAATAATTGTGGCCCTTATCTCATCAGTGACCACCACTCTTGGTCTTCCTCTCCTTTGTCCTCCACGCATTCTCCCTCTCCCTGCCACTTCTTTCCCCACCAACCTGTCTTCCTTGAACCATGTTTCCAAACTAAATCATTCTGAAGCCGTCCTCTTTTATCTGTTTGGTAACGAGACTAAGAACAGGACACTTTGGTAGGTTTTCAGCTGAAATTGCAATCAGCTGTGTTTGGAATGATTCAATATTCTGCCGATTTTCCATCTGGTTACTGCAGAAATGCACAACATTTGCCATCATTCTGTTTTGAATGTGTTTTTAACAGTTTTGGAAACAGTGTGTCAGCGTTTGGAAACATGTGCTGCAAATATATAGTTTTGCAGGTGGTGGAGTATGAATGAGAAAAGAGTTCATGGATTTTGGAGAATGTGGTCATTGAATGCATTTTGTGTGAAAGCAATGAAAAATGATTCACAGTTTGGTCCACATACACTTCTGTTTCGCTGGCTGTGTAAAGAGTTTTGACAATGTGACTTCAGTTTTGACCAACGCATGTTAGCAATTGAAAAAAACTGTGATCAATTATTTGGTGATGTGAATATATTTAGTATAGTTGTATCTAAAAATTATACATTTTTCATTGTTTCATTATTTAAAAAAAAAATGAAATTCAATGAGGAGGATGGCCCTCCCCTTCATCCTCTGAGGAGCCTCCACCGGTGTGTGTGTGTGTGTGTGTGTGTGTGTGTGTGTGTGTGTGTGTGTGTGTGTGTGTGTGTGTGTGTGTGTGTGTGTGTGTGTGTGTGTGTGTGTGTGTGTGTGTGTGTGTGTGTGTGTGTGTGTGTGTGTGTGTGTGTGTGTGTGTGTGTGTGTGTGTGTGTGTGTGTGGCCCCCTCCTACACATATTTCCCATGCTGTCTGATCTGGGAGCGAATCCTTTTAAGGTCAAGTCCAGATGGAGTTTCACGGTTCTGAATAAAGAAATAAACATTCAAACAACGACATAAACAAAAGAGTACAAGAGGACATCAGAATAAATCCGAGGGTACCATGTCCATTGGTAATTTGGTCCAGTCATGTAACATCTCAAAAGGCACTAAAAACCTATTCTATGTCAGCTCTCTGACCTGGATGTAATTACCGCTGAGACCCATGCTATGAAGCTTGTTATGACATGGTGTTATACACAGAGTCAGGACACCTGATCTTTGCATGACCCACTGACCAGGTGAAAGCTAGGATCCCTTATTGATGTCACTTGTTTCAATCCGCTTCAGTCAGTGTAGATGAAGGGGAGGAGACAGGTTAACAAAGGATTTTTAAGCCTTGAGACAATTGAGACATGGATTTTGTATGTGTGCCATTCAGAGGGTGAATGGGCAAGAAAAAATATTTAAGTGTCTTTCAACGGGGTATGGTAGTAAGTGCCAGGCGCACCGTTTTGTGTCAAGAACTGCAATGCTGCTGGGTTTTTCAAGCTCACCAGTTTCCCGTGTGTATCAAGAATGGTCCACCACCTAAAGGACATCCAGCCTACATGACACATCTGTGGGAAGCATTGGAGTCAACATGGGCCAGCATCCCTTTCGACACCTTGTAGAATCCATGCCCTGATGAATTGAGGATGTTCTGAGGGCAAAGAGAAAGTGTTCTTAATGTTTGGTACACCCTGTGTATAAGAACAGTGATAGATCTCTGAGAAACAAAGACCTCGCATTGTTAAGTAAGTCAGACACTATTGATTACCAACATAGTTTCATACAATAAATTCAATCAAATGGTCCTGTTCTGTACACCTTAGTTACAGCTTGGATATTCAAGATACAGAAAGAGAATAACGAATATATTTGGCCATAAAACAAATCAATGTTCGCTCAATTTCTAAACATCAAGCATACTGAAACAATCAGACAAATCATTTGAGAAATTGGGACTATAAGGTTCTATCTGCACAAAGCATAGTTCTGAGATACTGAGCATAAACGTTTTCATATCTCAGAACTGTCTTGTAGTGAATTCTTCGTTCACAAACCGTTAAGGTCCTCACCTTTAAAGGTACCTAAAGTGCAAAGTATCAAAAAAGTCATTACATTCATTTCAATTTAAATAGAAAGGTACAGACATTTAATGAGAATACCCGCCTTTCTTTCTAATCAAATATACTATTTCATGTTCATCACACATTTATTAAAGCGATAATTCCCTAAAATGTGGTAGGTTTGTAATTTTAGTGAAATACCCCTTTTATGGAGGTTTTGGTATTGATATAGAGCAAGACAAAAACAACAAAGAGCTTACACCATGGACATTCTTCTGAAAAGTGAAAAGAGGACCAGAACCTACCATCTGCTAAGTCCCAGATCTCAGAACTGTTTTGTGATGTTTTCCTCTTTCATGAGTCAATAAGTATATCACCTTTCAAACAATTATTTTTGATTGAAAACCCAGCATTGCGTGACTGGATTGGAGATAGAACCTCATAGCACCAAGTTAAAAGGTATTTGCACCAATAGAACTTTCTTCTTATTTTTTTTTATCAGACATATATCACTTGGTAAGGACCACATAAAGAGCAACTCTATGTGAATAACTAATTTTTGACCAAAATGTCACATAGAACCTTATAGTCCCATAAATTCTCTATCGACCTCACAAGAATTCCATGAGTAAGGTATGTCAAGGAGTGCCTACCATACTTTAGTGTGTAAGGTTGCCTAACATAACAGCATATTCTTTAAAAACTAGGACAGCCGTGGTTTATCTCACCAAGTTGTGCAGGGAAATGGGGGAACACCAACGTGCACGTGTGTGTGTGTACGTGCGTGTGAGTTTGTGTGTGTGCGTGTGCATACGTGCGTGTGTAATTCTGAGTGCGTGCATGTGTGTGTGTGTGTGTGTGTGTGTGTGTGTGTGTGTGTGTGTGTGTGTGTGTGTGTGTGTGTGTGTGTGTGTGTGTGTGTGTGTGTGTGTGTGTGTGTGTGTGTGTGTGTGTGTGTGTGTGTGTGTGTGTGTCAGCAACAATTTTGCTGGTCCTTTCAGAGGAGACATCATTTCCTGTTTCTTTCTGTGTCAGAAGAGACTTAAGTGCCACCTTCTGTATGTAATATATACTCACATTTATCAGGCTCCCTGTAGAAATCACTGTACATTTGGATTAGAATAGGGTTTGAGATTCTGTAGGAGAAGTTCTCTTTTCTCTTTTCATGTTTCTGTGCATGCATGCTCCAATGTGTGTGCATATGCACACATTTGAGAGCTCTTTCATTCAGGCTGCCATATTGTTTGGACGTGGAGTTCAATCTAGGCCAACCCTTTCCCTCCAAGTGGGAACAGTCATAAGGGGGCAAAGACAGGTATGGATTAAATCATGCTCATCATCTTTACGCTTTCGTGTGCGGTTTTAACATAAGCTTTAGAGGAACAAGTCTTAACAATGTTAAAGTATTCCCCTCCGGCAGCTCAGAGAACAAATAACAAGTTCTACATGTCCCTCTTCCTTGCTTGAGTGTGTGTGCGTGTGCGCGTGTGTGTGTGCAGTGCGTGTGCGCGTGTGTGTGTGCAGTAAATGTTGAAGGCTCATCATCAAACTAAACCATGCGCAGCCTAGGAAACAGCTATGCTTTCCTAAATTCAAGTGCTGGCCCTTCTCCAGTCTATACACAATGGCTCAATGGACATGGATGTATGAGCTCAGATGTTTGCTCTGTTTCATATTCTGACTCTGGCTGACATAACAGGTTAGTATTTACATTACAGTCGATGCTGGAACCTTTTGGGACTGCAGGTTGGGATATGACTTTCCCTGACACGCTGGCAGTCAAAAAGAGAACAACATCACTCTGTACATCGATTTACACTCAGTAAATAGAGGCGTGGTTTGCATGTTTCAGAAAACATCATGTCACAATCCAAGGAATACAGCTGCAAAGCTTTTCGACCCTCTTCCTCTTGAGGAACTCGGTGGCCTTGTGGTTTGAGTGTCCACCCTGTGATTGTGAGTTCATTCCTGTCTGAGTCATACTGTCAAACTGTCTCTTGGCTTGGCACTCAGCATTAAGGAGATAGATTGGGGGTAAAGCCCTGTAATAGATTAGTATCCGGTCCAGGGGATGTACTTTTCACATCAAGCTGTGTCATGCTACAGGAGATAGGCACCTGCCCTATGAGCTGTTCCGGCTCGCGCAAGGCCACTTAACTCTTGATAATTCCGTTTTGATTCACCTGGTGAAATAGTTGTGGCACTAATGGAAGAACAAACTATACATTTCAGTTCAGCGTTCTGTCATTTCGCTATCATCCCACTACATACTTGTCCTCTCTTGCATTCCTTTGAATTAAATGAGCTCTGGTAAATGCACATAAAACCTTACCTCAACTGTCAATTACGAGGGTTGGGGAGTAACTGGTTACAAAAAAAACTGCTGCTGTAATCAGTTACATTAACAGCTAACATATTGTAATCAGATTACAGATGCTTTGAAAAACTAGATGATTACTTCTTGGATTACTTTTATATTCCAAAAGGATGTTTGCCATACATATTGACACCTTTCTGTTTTCTCAATTACATTCATTTCAGCATTATGAAAAGGCGCAAGTTTAGGTTTGTTCCACCTGAGTGAGTCTGACCATAAATCAGAGATCACTATGATGACACTCCATATGCGTTTGATTAATCATTTTTGTCTTTTTCTAATGCCTTTCAAAAAAGTAATCCAAAAGTAACTGAAAGTGATCAGATTATGTTAATTTGGGTCATCCAAAAGTTATGGTACTAATTACAATTTTGAACAGGTAACTAGTAACTGTAACAGATTACATGTGTAAAGTAACCTACCCAACCTTGTCAATGACCTTTTAAAGAGAGCTGCTTAGCGGCTGATTGGTTTAATGTCTTGTGTGTGTTTTAAGAGTATATGTCTGCATTGTGATGGTGTGTGTGTGTCCTTGCTTGCATGCATGTGCGTTTACACTACGTGGATTGACCTGGAGCTATCACCCCCTCTGCATTTAACATATCTGTCTCTGTAACCTGTTATCACTCTGTAGCCAGCACATTAGATAAAGATACAAAGAAAAGACAAACTTTGCAGAAAAATCTTTCAGAACCGCAAACATGGCACAGAACATGCCAAACACCTCTCTTTATCTCTCTCTCTTTCTCTTACTCTCTCTCTCTCTCTTCTTCCAGTCACCTGTCTTTTTTCTTCTCTGATGTTTCCATTTTGGTGTTGGCTGTCATTTCCACCCCTGGGCCATTCAACACAATCAGAATAAATCCAAACATAAAAAAGAAAACATCTACCTACAAGGATACAGTTACACCATGGTCCAAATAAACAAGTCAAGACCTATCTAGATGTCTCATCAAACATAATTGTTGCAATTCCATCATTCTTTTCCCTCTCTGTCTTTTGCTTTGGGCACTCGTCTGGTGCACATTCATTATCCAGTAAAATAGCAAAACAACAACGAAAGCTGTGACTCTTGTACAAATTGCAACAACATCACTTTCCGAAAGTACAGTGGAAAGTACTCAGACACCTTGACTTCTTCCACATTTTGTTAGGTTGCAGCCTTATTCTAAAATATATATATATATTTTTAAATGTCCTCTTCAATCTTCACACAATGACCCATAATGACAAAGCAGAAACAGGTTTTTAGAAATGTTTGCTAATTTATAAAAAAAAAAATATATCACATTTACATAAATATTCAGACCCTTTACTCAGTACTTTGTTGAAGGACCTTTGGCAACAATTATAGCCTTGAGTCTTCTACAAGCGTGCCACACCTGTATTTGAGGAGTTTCTCCCATTCTTCTCTGCAGATCCTCTCAAGCTCTGTCAGGTTGGTTGGGGAGCATTGCTGCACAGCAAATGTCTGGTCCCTCGAGATGTTCAATCGGGTTCAAGTCCGGGCTCTGGCTTGGCCACTCAAGGACATTCAGCGACTTGTCCCGAAGCCACTCCTTCGTTGTCTTGGCTGTGGGACACACAATACCACATTATGACAAAGCGCCAACAGGTTTTTAGAAATGTTTGCAAATTTATAAAAAATAAAAAACAGAAACACCTTATTTACATATGTATTCAGACCCTTTGCTATGAGACTCGACATTGAGCTCAGGTGCATCCTGTTTCCATTGATCATCCTTGAGATGTTTCTGCAACTTGATTGGTTTCCATCTGTGGTAAATTCAATTGATTGGACATGATTTGGAAAGGCACACACCTGTCTATATAAGGCCCCACAGTTGACAGTGCATGTCAGAGCAAAAACCAAGCCATGAGATGGAAGGAATTGTCCGTAGAGCTCCGAGACAGGATTGTGTCGAGGCACAGATCTGGGGAATGGTACCACATAATGTCTGCAGCACTGAAGGTCCCCAAGAATACAGTGGCCTCCATCATTCTTAAATGGTAGAAGTTTGGAACCACCAAGACTCTTCCTAGACCTGGCTTCTCGGGCAAACTGTGCAATCGGGGGAGAAGGGCCTTGATCAGGAAAGTGACCAAAAAACCCGATGGTCACTGACAGAGCTCCAGAGCTCCTCTGTGGAGATGGGAGAACTCTCCAGAAAGACAACCATCTCTGCAGCACTCCAGCAATCAGGCCTTTATGGTAGAGTGGCCAGATGGAAGCCACTCCTCAGTAAAAGGCACATGACAGCCCGCTTGGAGTTTTCCAAAAGGCACCTAAAGGACTCTCAGACCATGAGAAATAAGATTATCTGGTCTGATGAAACCAAGATTGAACTCTTTGGCCTCAATGCCAAGCGTCACATCTGGAGGAAACATGGCACCATCCCTACGGTGAAGCATGCACACTAGGGTGTGTGTGCATGTACACGTGCGTGCGTGTGCGAGTGGGTTAGTGCGTGTGAGCGCATGTACGTGTGTCCATGTGTTAGAACATTTCTGTCTCTTCTCTTTCTTTAATCTTTGATGCCGGGTTTGCTCTGGACAGGAGGGGAATGTTCTGCCTCACTCCCCCATCACACACTGACCTCATTTCCTGTGGACACGTGAGCTTCCCGTCCTCTTGGCTAAAGGTGCGATCCACATCCTCTCAAATCACAAGATTTTTCTTTCACAGTCTACTTAAAGTGGGAAAAATGGAACTGGAATGAAGTCAAACTTTAACATGACTTTGAAAGTCAAAAAGGTGGTGCAGGGAGATACAGGCCAATAGGATTCATCCATTTTGTCTGTTCAAACTTGATCGCTTCCTCATCATGTTCTTGAGCAGTGGTAAATAATGGAAACAAAAACCACTCTTTGGTGATACTCAGAAAAAAAGTGGCAGAAAATAAAATATATCCAAAGACGGTGTGGGGACAAGTAAAATCGCCTTCTGCTCACATCTGTCAGACTGGGTTTTTGAGAAAAGTGAAACAGAAATTGTGTATTTTGGACTAAAGAAAAACATTGCTCAAGCAGCGCCCTGTGTTGATATACCACACATTATTGGAACTGCAGTGGGGAATATTAAAGGGCCGGCAGCGATTCTCTGTCCCCAATGTCCTGGTTCCCATTATTAATGAAATGACCGTAACAGATCCAAAAACATCTCACTGTGAAGTACAGTGAAGTTATGAAATGTTTTTTCTTCTCCGCACTAGTTCTTACCCCACTAGATGATTGTTTCTAATGACCAAAACTTTCAATCATGCAGGCTTTTGTTTGTGTGTGTTACTTTATGCAAGTAGATGTTAAGGCCTGCCGAACGTGTGTGTATTTTGAGCTCTGCCAGGGGCTGTTAGGGCCTGCTGCAGAGTGATGAAATATTTGCAGAGAGAAACAAAGCACTTCCTGTTTTACCACAGTTTCCTTTGTGTCAGAGCGAAGTGGCTCTGGTCCAGCGCGACTGTTAAGCTGACAGGAAGGCTAACCCTCAATAGAGGGTAGGGCCAGGGGTGAGAGCGGGGGGGGCACGAGCTCTGGGGGCCCTTGCGCCTGTCATCGATCTCTATTTTTTAAATTTAATAAATCATTTTGATAATAACCCTCCAAAATGTAATTCATAAACCTTTTTAAATTCCATATGTACTAGGAAGCTAATTATTTGTTTCTTGGGTTTCAAGAACGTGACTGATCAAAGTGCCTCGGGCCTTGAAAACTGAAGAACTGAACTGATTTAAAGGAAGGGGATATCGGTGAACAAATGCGTGGTCAAGGCTACGACCGTGCCAGTGCAATGAGTGGAGCTTACTCAGGTGTTCAAAAGTGCATATCAGACCGAGAGCCTAATGCTTTGTTCTTGGTAGTTCTTTATGAGTTTTAGTTTAGAAAGCAATCTCTCCACAGAAGCGACAGTTACAGGGATGGTTAAAAACAGCTTGATTGCCGTAGCAACATCAGAAAAACTGGGCGGAAGGGAGTGGTGCAAATACAGCAGTTCTGCAGCCTTTTTAATTGAGCCTCTCGCCTCTCGCCTCAACACGTTAAAGAAAGAGACAGGGGACAGGTCGTCTGGATGCTGGAAAGCCGATAAATTAGCAGATGCAAAAAGGTCATCTTTAGCGGATAACCGTTCTTGAGGGCTCGAACATAAAAAGCGATCAGCGATTTTCTTCATACTGGTGAACCTTTCGTTTGAGTTATATGCTTGCAATATCAATAGTCCCTTATCTCTGGTATATCTCGGCATGCATCAGTCAAGGCTCAGTTTAAATTGTGTGCAGCGCAATGGACATACAATGCACGATGTCTCAGGACGACTTCAGAAGACCGGTGGAGTCTCTCAAGTTTAATTGACCTTGATTGCAGCACATTTTTATAGGCTATTAGCCAGACAAAACCAGTTCAACTGATCCTTTTGTTATTGTATTTATGTTGTTTTGTTTTTATAAGTTAGCCAGGTTGATTTGTGATAAGTAACAAGTGATGTATCGAAAACCTTATTCATGTGTAAGTACGATCTGATCACTGTGTTTAATTTGACATTTTACACTGATCTAGTTTATTTATCTCTCTCACTGCAATTGTTGTATGTAGGCCTATATGACGAGCTAGTACTGGGGGAATAGGGAGGGGACTGGGAAAGGGATGGGAGGGAGCCCTACGTGCAGTTATGGTACTAGGGACTCGGGGAGGGGGATATAGGAATAAATTGTTATTTTTGTGTGTCTATGTATGTTTATATTGGAAAATGTTGAACAGAATGTTAAAAAAAATAGTGGCTAAATGTATTCTCAAGCCGACTACTTCTTTTGATCATTGTTAGGCTATTTGATGTCATTTTTTGTTTTGTTTATGAATCAAATGTTATTGGCCACATACACATGGTTAGCAGATGTTGATGCGAGTGTAGCGAAGTGCTTGTGCTTCTAGTTCCGACAGTGCAGTAATATCTAACAAGTAATCTAACAATTCCCCAACAACTACCTAATACACACAAATTTAAAGGGGTGAATGAGAATATGTACATATAAATATATGGATGAGCGATGGCCGAGCGGCATAGGCAAGGTGCAATAGATGGTATAAAATACAGTATATACATGTGATGAGTAATGTAAGATACAGTGGCAAGAAAAAGTATGTGAACCCTTTGGAAATACCTGGATTTCTGCATAAATTGGTAATAAAATGTGATCTGATCTTCGTCTAGGTCACAACAATAGACAAACACAGTGTGCTTAAACTAATAACACACAAACAATTATACGTTTTCATGTCTTTATTGAACACACCACGAAAATATTCACAGTGCAGGATGGGAAAAGTATGTGAACCCTTGGATTTAATAACTGGTTGACCGTCTTTTGGCAGCAATAACCTCAACCAAACGTTTTCTGTAGTTGCGGATCAGACCTGCACACCGGTCAGGAGGCATTTTGGACAATTCCTCTTTACAAAACTGTTTCAGTTCAACAATATTCTTGGTATGTCTGGTGTGAACTGCTCTCCTGAGATCATGCCACAGCATCTCAATCGGGTTGAGGTCAGGACTGACTAGGCCACTCCAGAAGGAGTATTTTCTTCTGTTGAAGCCATTCTGTTGTTGATTTACTTCTGTGTTTTGGGTCGTTGTCCTGTTGCATGACTCAACTTCTGTTGAGCTTCAATGGGCGGACAGAGAGTCTAACATTCTCCTGCAAAATGTCTTGATAAACTTGTGAATACATTTTTCCGTCGATGATAGAAAGCTGACCAGGCCCTGAGGCAGCCCCAAACATGATGCTCCCTCCACCATAGTTTACAGTTGGGATGAGGTTTTGATGTTTGCTGTGCCTTTTTTTCTCGACACATATAGTAGTGTTGTGTGTTCCTTCCAAACAACTCAACTGTAGTTTCATCTGTCCACAGAATATTGTGCCAGTAGCGCTGTGGAACATCCAGGTGCACTTTTGCAAACTTCAGACGTGCAGCAATGTTTATTTTGGACAACAGTGGCTTCTTCCGTGGTGTCCTCCCATGAACACCATTCTTGTTTAGTGTTTTTACGTATCGTAGACTCGTCAGAGATGTTAGCATGTTCCAGAGATTTATGTAAGTCTTTAGCTGACGCTCTAGGATTCTTCTTAACCTCATTGAGCATTTTGCGCTGTCCTCTTGCAGTCATCTTTGCAGGATGGCCACCCATAGGGAGAGTAGCAACAGTGCTGAACTTTCTCCATTTATAGACAATTTGTCTTACCGTGGACTGATGAAGTCAACACTTCTTAGGTCTTCTGAGATCTCTTTTGTTCGAGTCATGGTTCACATCAGGATATGCTTCTTGTGATTAGCAAACTTTTGTGAGTGTTTTTTATGGGGCAAGGCAGCTCTAACCAACATCTCCAATCTCGTCTCATTGATTGGACTCCAGGTTAGCTGACTCCTGACTCCAATTAGTGTTTGGAGAAGTCATTAGACTAGGGCTTCACATGCTTTTTCCAACCTACACTGTGAATGTTTAAATTATGTATTCGTTATAGACAAGAAAAATACAATAATGTGTGTTATTAGTTTAAGCACACTATGTTTGTCTATTGTTGTGACTTGGATGAAGATCAGATCAAATTTGATAACCAATTTATGCAGAAATCCAGATATTTCCAAAGGGTTCACATACTTTTTCTTGCCACTCTATGTAAACATTATTAAAGGGGCATTATTTAAAGTGGCATTGTTTAACGTGACTAGTGATCCATTTATTAAAGTGGTCAGTGATTGGGTCTCAATGTAGGCAGCAGCCTCTCTGAGTTAGTGATTGCTGTTTAGCAGTCTGATGGCCTTGAGATAGAAGCTGTTTTTCAATCTCTCGGTCCCAGCTTTGATGCGCCTGTACTGACCTCGCCTTCTGGATGGTAGCGGTGTGAACAGGAAGTGGCTCGGGTGGGTGTTGCCATTGATGATCTTTTTTGGCCTAACTGTGACTTCGGGTGCTGTAGGTGTCATGGAGGGCAGGTAGTTTGCCCCCGGTAATGCGTTGTGCAGACCGCACTACCCTCTGGAGAGCCTTACGGTTGAGGGCGGTGCAGTTTCCGTACCAGGCTGTGATACAGCCCGACAGGATGCTCTCAATTGTGCATCTGTAAAAGTTTGTCAGGGTTTTTGGGTGACAAGGTAGTAGTTGTGGAATTGTTAGGTTAGATTACTTGTTGGTTATTACTGCATTGTCGGAACTAGAAGCACAAGCATTTCGCTACACTCGCATTAACATCTGCTAACCATGTGTATGTGACAAATAAATTTGATTTGATTTGATTTAAATACTATATATATGCTATAGATAGTAGGCTACACTGCATAATGAAACAATCCATAGTACACTAGTGTTTTGAGGGTGTTTTACTGTATTATTTGGCATAAATAGACTGGGTTTACGCCAAACAAGTTTCAATCCAAGCTGGTAGAGAGCCGAGGACAACTTATGTCATGCAGGTTCAGACAGGCCATACAGGACATTTGTATTTTTTTTTTTTAATCTATTGGTTGCTGATTAGTATGCTGTTGTATTGAACATTTATTTTACAATAAATGTATTTGGAATTTCCAACTTTAATTACAAAACAAGTAATTCTATTATTGCCGCCAGCCAGCAGTCTAAATCATGGCAGCCTTACGACACCGCGTATAGTAGCTTCATGAAATGTTTGGCTTAACATGAGAAAATTACAACCAAATAGGCCTACCAATAAACATTCATCCATAAGCTGAAGCAGAGCTATAGGCTACATGCCCTGGCACCACAGGAAGCCTATCATCGATTTGATAGGCAGCCACATAGACATGTCGCAATTTCAGGACCATAGACAGCGATCGGTAGTAGTCTACAGGCCTACTGTATAGTGGCTGTCTGGCTGACCATTCTATTTCAGAGAAACTGTGTTACACCAATGCTGGTGTCGCTTATTTTTGGCGGGATAATGACAGAAGTGGTTTTTATCAGTGTCAGTCTCAACGAGCGTTCACAAAAAGTGTATGATTGTTAATGTTAACTTTACGCAGTTCTTGTGTGGATGCTGTATGAGGTTTCAGTTGATTGCACCATTACATGAACAATTTGGAAAGAAAGTGGAAATAACGTTTCCAACATCAAGTTATGTTCAATAAATAACTCAACTTCCTTCAAAATCTCATATCCACAGGAGTTTGGCTGACCCCCTGAAAAACATCCCCACATCTCTAAGCCACTTAACCTGTCATCCTCCGTCATCACAAGTCTGGACTGAAGGCATTGGCTCCCCTTCAGTAACAATTGTTACTTGCACATACACTGAGTGCACAAATCATTACAAAAACAACCCACACCCCCTTTTGCCCTCAGAACAGCCTCAATTCGTCTGGACATGGACTCTACAAGGTGTCGAAAGCGTTCCACAGGGATATTGGCCCGTATTGACTCCAATGCTTCCCACAGTTATGTAATGTTGGTGGATGTCTATTGGGGGGGTGGACCATTCTTGATACACACAGGAAATTAATTAGCATGAAAAACCCAGCAACACTGCAGTCCTTGACACAAACCTGGCACCTACTACCAGACCCCGTTGAAAGGCACTTGCATCTTTTGTCTTGTCCGTTCACCCTCTGATTGAGGGAGGGGACTGGGAAAGGGATGGGAGGGTGCCCTACGTGTCTTAAAGGCCTCAAGGCTTAAAAATCCCCCTTTAATTAACCTGTCTCCTCCCCTTCATCTACACTGATTTGAAGGGGATTTAACAAGTGACATCAATAAGGGATCATAGCGTTCACCTGGGGTGCGTTCTTAAATTCCCTCTGGCTATCTATTCCGATTACAGAGGACTCTCGTCTGAGTGTGCCAGAGCGCATAATAACTGATGAATTTACAAACGCTCAACACCCGTTGAATATGGCCGGTGTTTGTAAACGTAATTAAATTGTTGCCAGCAGCACAGTTACAGTCACCAACGCTCTGGATAACATGAAAACAGCCTAACCAGCTCTGCTATGGTGAGAAAAATGGTCAGAGTGAGGTGTTCTCTCATTAATGTCTGGAAGTAGCTAGCAAACTAGCTAACTTTAGCCGGTTAGCTTGGGTGTTTGACTACCATTGTGCGGTCAGAACGCTTGGATCAACCCTACTCCTCGGCCAGAGCGTCCAGTGTGTGCTCTGAACGTTCCGAGAGCGAATCGCGCTGAATTTACGAACTAACAATCTGACAACGCTCTGAATTTACGAACGCCCAGAGCACACGCTGAGCACAATCTGGCACTCCAGAGTGAATTTACGAACATACCCCTGGATTCACCTGGTCAGTCTATGGCATGGAAAGAGCAGGTGTTCTTAATGTTTTGTACACTAAGTCTCTATTCTCTCACCTTATCAGAAAAAAACGACTTGTCATGTCATGTCTGTAAACTTCCTTACGGAAAAACCACACGATTTCACGTGACATTTCCAAAAGTTTTACACATGTGAAATCATGTGAAACCATGTGTGTTTGGGTCACTACACATGAGATGATATTTCACATGAAGTTTCATATGTGGATTTTCAAATGTGATCACAAAACCTTTCACATCTGATCATATAACCTTTCACATGGGATTCCATAGGTGATGCCCTGCAAACAAAAATAACTATGATAAACACAGTGCTTTTAACATATGTATTTGACACACATCACTACATTGTATATGTATACAGTGATTATTATTCAACATGTTGTTACCTGTGATTTGAACTCACAACCTTTTGGTCCACTGCATTCCAAGCTTCCTGCTACACCACCATGTCTGTGTCAGTAATTGAGTTCACCTGTATTCTAACACTTTGGACTTCAAAGTAAATCTGATCTTTGTTAAAAATACACTTGAGAAAAAGTGATTCAGGAGTAAGATTAAAACAGAAAAATATACCCCACCTAGGACTGTGGCGGTCACTAAATTCTGTCAGCCAGAGATTGTCAAGCATATAATCTTCGGTCTCAATTTACCTTTAATTAACATAAACACATTTAGCATCTTCTGGCTTTCACACAGCCACTGATGCAGACCTTTGGAACATCTACATTTTAAAAAGTCTAATAACTCCATAAAGGTTAAATAAAAAATATTGCCTACACCTTCAAAATGAATGTTTTATTTTAGACAGGTCTAAAGAAGCATGATATGAAGAAAATCTAGTGTATTTCAGAAGAACAGAATAGCATACTCTGCGTTGTCCATATGTTAGGTCCTGATATGGCTGTGGGCTACACTAGTTCATTTAGCAGACAAGATTTGCTTAGACTTCCGTGGCATTATTTTACATTATTTTAGAGTATGACAAATACAATTGAACTAAGCTGAATAAAATACACTGCTCAAAAAAATAAAGGGAACACTTAAACAACACAATGTAACTCCAAGTCAATCACACTTCTGTGAAATCAAACTGTCCACTTAGGAAGCAACACTGATTGACAATAAATTGCACATGCTGTTGTGCAAATGGTATAGACAAAAGGTGGAAATTATAGGCAATTAGCAAGACACCCCCAATAAAGGAGTGATTCTGCAGGTGGTGACCACAGACCACTTCTCAGTTCCTATGCTTCCTGGCTGATGTTTTGGTCACTTTTGAATGCTGGCGGTGCTCTCACTCTAGTGGTAGCATGAGACGGAGTCTACAACCCACACAAGTGGCTCAGGTAGTGCAGCTCATCCAGGATGGCACATCAATGCGAGCTGTGGCAAGAAGGTTTGCTGTGTCTGTCAGCGTAGTGTCCAGAGCATGGAGGCGCTACCAGGAGACAGGCCAGTACATCAGGAGACGTGGAGGAGGCCGTAGGAGGGCAACAACCCAGCAGCAGGACCGCTACCTCCGCCTTTGTGCAAGGTGGAGCACTGCCTGAGCCCTGCAAAATGACCTCCAGCAGGCCACAAATGTGCATGTGTCTGCTCAAACGGTCAGAAACAGACTCCATGCGGGTGGTATGAGGGCCCGACGTCCACAGGTGGGGGTTGTGCTTACAGCCCAACACCGTGCAGGACGTTTGGCATTTGCCAGAGAACACCAAGATTGGCAAATTCGCCACTGGCGCCCTGTGCTCTTCACAGATGAAAGCAGGTTCACACTGAGCACATGAGCACATGTGACAGACGTGACAGAGTCTGGAGACGCCGTGGAGAACGTTCTGCTGCCTGCAACATCCTCCAGCATGACCGGTTTGGAGGTGGGTCAGTCATGGTGTGGGGTGGCATTTCTTTGTGGGGCCGCACAGCCCTCCATGTGCTCGCCAGAGGTAGCCTGACTGCCATTAGGTACCGAGATGAGATCCTCAAAGCCCTTGTGAGACCATATGCTGACACATGCACATTTGTGGCCTGCTGGAGGTCATTTTGCAGGGCTCAGGCAGTGCTCCACCTTGCACAAAGGCGGAGGTAGCGGTCCTGCTGCTGGGTTGTTGCCCTCCTACGGCCTCCTCCACGTCTCCTGATGTACTGGCCTGTCTCCTGGTAGCGCCTCCATGCTCTGAACACTACGCTGACAGACACAGCAAACCTTCTTGCCACAGCTCGCATTGATGTGCCATCCTGGATGAGCTGCACTACCTGAGCCACTTGTGTGGGTTGTAGACTCCGTCTCATGCTACCACTAGAGTGAGAGCACCGCCAGCATTCAAAAGTGACCAAAACATCAGCCAGGAAGCATAGGAACTGAGAAGTGGTCTGTGGTCACCACCTGCAGAATCACTCCTTTATTGGGGGTGTCTTGCTAATTGCCTATAATTTCCACCTTTTGTCTATACCATTTGCACAACAGCATGTGCAATTTATTGTCAATCAGTGTTGCTTCCTAAGTGGACAGTTTGATTTCACAGAAGTGTGATTGACTTGGAGTTACATTGTGTTGTTTAAGTGTTCCCTTTATTTTTTGAGCAGTGTATAAATATTTTCTCCAAACGATTTGAAGGAGTGCACACATGCGGCTATTCTGTGTTGAGCGGTTAACAAAGAAATAGGTACTCCTATATGCTTAATTTAGAGTTATTAATGTAACTTTAGTTGTTCTACAAACGTTGGGCTATATGTTTTGATTTTTAATACATTGTAAGGCTGCATGATGGGACTCTAATGATGATTTGAAAAAAGTTATTTGAAAGGCGCAGGCTGTACACACTTCATCAGTCTCTCAATTTGACAAGCACTTGATAATGCCTAAACTTTCAAGGCGCAATCCCCTTTGTGGCTGTAATGCACCCTAAAAAAAACATGCCTTTTTTACTGCCAGTGTCCGTTGTGCCCTTCTCCCTGAGTGCTATGCGCTCCAAAGCACCTCTCACATGGCTCTCCATCATGTGATCGGGTCTTTCTCACAGGCTACAAGTGAAGACAGACACATCAGGGATGCAACTGCACCCGTCCTTATCAAATTCCGAGGTGCATATTGAAGATATTGGAAGAACTGTCCACATTTGCTTTCCGTCAGCCAACAAGATGAGTAGGCCTAACAAACAGCAAAAGCATTAGCCTATGTCCATCTACTATCCCCCAAAGTACAAAAGTCGACCTATTCTTTACGATAAATAAATATTCCAAACATAGTCTGGGACAGTTGTGGGATGCAATAGATCCCAAATTAATACAACTAGCACTAGCATCCCCAAAACATTTTTACACAATGAGGCTGATGCAACAGTTCAGAACATTTAGCTTAAAATTTTGATAAATTATTAGGCTATATTATTTTATTAGGCTATAAAAGCTCAAATGTTCCATTAGCGGGAAAACATCATCAAAAGTGACCGCAAATGCGATTATGCATGTAATGCTTTTATTATAAAGGTGCATTTTTATGGGGGAAATTATCTTCCCCAAACTTGAAACTAACACGCTGCTTACGTATGGCAGTTAGGCTCTAAACCCCTTGTAAAGTGGACTAATGTGCTTAATTAAGAAGTTATTTGGTTGTGATAGAAACCTTATCGAAACATATAGGCCTATGGGCTAGACAACATGAGGTGTGCGACTAGGATTAGAGAAAGTCGAGAGGAAAAAAGGCCGTCTTCTACGCTGGGCATCATTCACAAGTGATAACATATAATTCACAAGTGACAGGCTAATATTGTCACCCATCAGACTATTCTTGATTTCATCTTGTCTTTACATTAACTAAATAATATATGTGTGAAATTTGTTTTGATTTAGAATGGACCATTATCGTGCACCTGTCTCAAAACAGGGGCAGCGGGGAAAATATGTGTCATCTATGCACTTAAATAGCGAATGGAGCGCGCTTTTCCTGTGGTTCATTTTCATGCCAGCCAGGTAGGCTATACTCCTGCTGTAAAGATAAACAATGAGCTTAATATTGGTCCTTTGGTGGTGGGATTTTCTGTCACATTCGTCATAGTAATCGGACCAAGGCGCAGCGTGCGTAGAGTTCCACATCTTTTAATAAACAGAAACTCACCAAACCAAACAAGAAACGCACAAACGAAACGTGACGCTACTGGTGTGCACACAGGCAACTATCTGTAGACAAGATCCCACAAACACAATGGGGGAAATGGCTACCTAAATATGATCCCCAATCAGAGACAACGATAAACAGCTGTCTCTGATTGGGAAACATACCAGGCCAACATAAACCATTAATCACCTAGATGACCCACCCTAGTCACTATCACACCCCAACCAACATAGAGAATAAACAGCTCTCTATGGACAGTACCACCCCCCCCCCCAAAAGTGCGGACTCCGACGGCAAAACCTGACTCAATAGGGAAGGGTCCGGGTGGGCATCTACGATGAATGACACAGGACGTCGGGGGCGGCTCCGGTGCGGGGTGAAGTACCCACTCTGCTCGCAGATACTTCATCCTCCATGGCGGCTCTGGTGCGGGGATCATCGCAGGAAGCTCCAGACCGTGGGTCGTCGCTGGAGGCACCGGACCGTGGATCGTCGCCGGAGGCTCCGGACTGTGGATCGTCGCCGGAGGCTCCGGACCGTGGATCGTCGCCGGAGGCTCCGGACTGAGAACCCCTGCTGAAAGCTCCGGATTGCCGACCGTCGCTGGAGGCTCCAGACCGTGGATCGTCGCCGGAGGCTCCGGACTGAGAACCCCTGCTGAAAGCTCCGGATTGCCGACCGTCGCTGGAGGCTCCTGACCGTCGACGGTCGCTGGAGGTTCCGGACCACCGACCGTCGCCAGAGGATCCGGACCGCGGACCGTCGCCAGAGGCTCCGGACCGTCGCCAGAGGCTCCGGACTGGGAACTGTCGCCGGAAGCTCTGGACTGGGAACTGTCGCCGGAAGCTCTGGACTGGGAACTGTCGCCGGAAGCTCTGGACTGTGGAGGCGCACTGGAGGCCTGATGCGTGAGACCGGTACAGGTGGCACCGGGCTGATGACACGCACCTCAGGGCGAGTGCGGGGAAGAGGCACAGGTCGTACTGGACTGTGGATGCGCACTGGAGACCTGATGTGTGGGACCGGTACAGGTGGCACCGGGCTGATGACATGCACCTCAGGGCGAGTGCGGGGAAGAGGCACACGACGTAATGGACTGTGGAGGTGCACTGGAGACCTGATGCGTGGGACCGGTACAGGTGGCACCGGGCTGATGACACGCACCTCAGGGCGAGTGCGGGGAAGAGGCACAGGTCGTACTGGACTGTGGATGCGCACTGGAGACCTGATGTGTGGGACCGGTACAGGTGGCACCGGGCTGATGACATGCACCTCAGGGCGAGTGCGGGGAAGAGGCACACGATGTAATGGACTGTGGAGGCGCACTGGAGACCTGATGCGTGGGACCGGTACAGGTGGCACCGGGCTGATGACACGCACCTCAGGGCGAGTGCGGGGAAGAGGCACAGGACGTACCGGACTGTGGAGGCGCACTGGAGACCTGATGCATGAAACAAGTGCACATGGTTGAGCTGCCTCTCGGGCCTCCGTCGTGGTTGCGACTCCCGGAGTCGTCATTGATCCTCCTTCGCTACCTCTGCCTGCTCCAATGGCAGGGTCTTGTCCCCTGCCATAATCTCCTCCCATGTCCATGATGTCCTCCACTCACTTTTCTCCCGAGCCCAGGATCCCTGCTCCTCCTGGCCACGCTGCTTGGTTCTTTGGTGGTGGGATTTTCTGTCACATTCGTCATAGTAATCGGACCAAGGCGCAGCGTGCGTAGAGTTCCACATCTTTTAATAAACAGAAACTCACCAAACAAAACAACAAAAGCACAAACGAAACGTGACGCTACTTGTGTGCACACAGGCAACTATCTATAGACAAGATCCCACAAACACAATGGGGGAAATGGCTACCTAAATATGATCCCCAATCAGAGACAACGATAAACAGCTGTCTCTGATTGGGAAGCATACCAGGCCAACATAAACCATTAATCACCTAGATGACCCACCCTAGTCACTATCACGCCTCAACCAACATAGATAATAAACAGCTCTCTATGGTCAGGGTGTGACATCCTTATATTAAGCAAATTAGACAGCACTTTTTTTTATAGCCAGGGGCACGCTCCAACACTCTTACCTGTCCTGCTAAGTATTCAAAATGTGACGAGTACTTTTGGGTGTCAGGGGAAATGTATTGGGTAGGAAGTACATATTTTGGGGAGGGAATGTAGTGAAGTAAAAGTAAAAGTTGTCAAAAATATAAATTGTAAAGTACAGATACCCCAAAAAAGTACCAAAGTAGTACTTTAGGTATTTTTTATGAAGTAATTTACACCACTGTTTGGCAAATCCAAAACAACACATTACTGAGTACCACTCTCCATATTTTCAAGCATAGTGGTGGCTGCATCATGTTATGGGTATGCTTGTAAGTGTTAAGGACTCGGGAGCTTTTCAGGATAAAAAATAAACGGAATGGAACTAAGCAGAGGCAAAATCCTAGAGGAAAACCTGGTTCAGTCTGCTTTCCAGATTTAGTCACCTTTCAATAGGACAATAAACTAAAACACAAAGCCAAATCTACACTGGAGTTCAGGGGAGGATGGCTCATAATAATGGCTGGAATGGGGTCAATGGAATGGTATCGAAAACATCAAACACTGGATTTCCATGTGGTTGATACCATTCAATTGACTCCACTCCAAACATTATTATGAGCCGACCTTCCCTTAGCAGCCTCCGTTGCTTGAGTTATTTACCAAGAAGACAGTGAATGTTCCTGAGTGGCCGAGTTACAAGTTCGACTTAAATCTAATTGAACATCTATGGCAAGTAATTTCCTTAGTAGAAGACGTCAGTGGTCAGCATGTGGGAGTAGTAAATAGTAGTGGATTCTGCCCACTTGAACAGGAAAAATCCCACTTCCCACTTGGTTACCAACACAGCATTAGGTACAATCATTACTGCACATTGAAATGTAGATGGGCGCTATGTGCTGGCGGGGCTCATTGGCATATTTAGGGACATGGTGTAAAATATGTTGTATTCGTGTCCACAGTGGAAATTTTGTACCAGTCTAAGTCGTTTTTTATTGTTATGTTGATGAAGAGCTACCCTCCCGTAGGTTTTCCTTTCAACCCCAGTTGTAAATAACCTGATTCCGTTTATCAACCAGCTAATTATTAGAATCAGGTGAGCTAGATTAGGGTTGTTGTGAAAACCTACAGGATGGTAGCTCTCCAGGAATAGGGTTGGACAGCCCTGGTTTAGAGGTTACTGTGCATTTTCCAGCAGACTAATGGCATCTGGACAGTTGATGTTTAAATGTTAATAATTTACTGTCAACTAGTTGCAAGTGGGTTATTGATTAATTCAGAGTGACTTATTGTAGGTAATTCTTCACTCACTAACCTGATGGTCTGTTAGTGAAGTGAGTAGTAGAATTTCATGGTGATTAGTTATAATTGAAATAGCTTCAGGTGTATCAGTATCATATTCACTTCAGCCAGCTTTTAATAACAAGGCTGCAGAACTAACAGTGTACACATGTAATGTTTTTGAACAGACCATATTAACTGGGATGACATTTCCTCTAATGGGAGACCAAAAAGAGCTGGTTGAAAGCCAAACCTAGAATAAGCCATTGCCTACAGTCTTCTGACAGGCTGCCGCTGTTACAGTAGGCTGCCAGTCAGCAAGTGATGCGCATGTTGTCAACAGAAGAGTCAGTGATAGGAACAGTAGGTTAATGGCAAGACTGCTATTGGCAGCAAGTGTCCGGTAGGTTACTGTAGACATTTTGCCAGTAAGTTATTGTAACTTTTGCAGTAACTAACTGACAAATAGTTTCCAGTTAAGAAATGACAAATTCACAGCAACTTCTGGCAACAATAACCTCTTCACAGTAAAGCAGTAACGTTACGTTTGATACTGCAGCTCCGATGCATGCGCCGAAATAGCTAAGCAGTGTACTTCAAAGCAGTGTGCCGATGCCTGTATCACTTTATCAGAAGCACGTGATCATCTGAAGCTGTGTTTGGTGGAAGACAAAAAGGCTGCATTGCTCACGCGCTACAGGGTGTGGCACATCATCTACACTTAAACAATAATATAAACGCAACATGCAACACATTCACCAATTTTACTGAGAAAGTTCATTTAAGGAATTCAGACAATTGAAATAAATGTATTAGGCTCTAATCTATGGATTTCACTTGACTTGGCAGGGGCGCAGCCATGGGTGGGCCTGGGAGGGCATAGGCCCACCCACTGAATGCATTTCTCCCGACAAAAGGGCTTTATTACAGACAGAAATACTCCTCAGTTTCATCAGCTGTCCAGGTGGCTGGTCTCAGACAATTCCCCAGGTGAAGAAGCTGGATGTGGAGGTCCTGGGTTGGTGTGGTTATGCATGGTATGCGGTTGTGAGACCGGATGGACGTACTACCAAATTCTCTAAAATGATATTGGAGGAGGCTTATGGTAGAGAATTTAACAATCAAGCTCTGTTGGACATTCCTGCAGTAAGCATGCCAATTGCACACTCCCTCAAAACTTGAGACATCTGTGACATTGTGTTGTGTGACTAAACTGCACATTTTAGAGTGGCCTTTTATTGTACCCAGCACAAGGTGCACCTGTGTAATGATCATGCTGTTTAATCAGCTTCTTGATATGCCACACCTGTCAGGTGGGTGGATTATCTTGGCAAAGGAGAAATGCTCACTAACAGGAATGTAAACAAATGTGTGCACAACATTATAGAGAAATACACTTTTTGGTATGGAAAATTAGGTATGGAAGAATTCTGGGGTCTTTAATTTCAGCTAACAAAACATGCTGCAACTATATCTTTGTTCAGTATATCATTATTTTAACCACCATGTGCCACTAACTTACACTGTATTAATCAAAGCCTTGTGCAATGAATTTATTTTTAACACACCTAGCAGGCTTGACATGCTAGAGCAAAATGTGAATCAAGGGTGTTGCTACAATAACTTCAACATAACCATCAAACACTTACTGACACAATAGTTCCACTGATGGTTGGCACAAATAAACATATATTGAACCACGCCCCAAAATATGCTAATAACACCCACCAGTACATTTCCACCACCTCTCGAAGCACAGTGATGATCGTACCTTATATTCAAAATATTGGGTCGAACAATGTCCCATTATACATACAAGGTACTGAACTATACAATGTGAGTTGATATGTGTGCCTGTGAAGTGTACCTTTGACCTTTTTGTACCGCAGGTTTGTACCCCGGGTTTAAAAAAAACAAACAAATGAAGCAACACCTCACAGCACAACTCCTCTCCCCCATGTGGCTGCTTTGTGTGATGTATTGTTGTCTCTACCTTCTTGTCCTTTGTGCTGTTGTCTGTGCCCAATAATGTTTGTACCATGTTTTGTGCTGCTACCATGTTGTGCTGCTGCCATGTTGTGTTGCTACCATGTTGTTGTCATGTTGGGTCGTCATGTGTTGCTGCCATGCTATGTTGTTGTCTTAGGTCTCTCTTGATGTAGTGTTGTGTTGTCTCTCCTGATGTAGTGTTGTGTTGTCTCTCTTGATGTAGTGTTGTGTTGTCTCTCTTGATGTAGTGTTGTGTTGTCTCTCTTGATGTAGTGTTGTGTTGTCTCTTGATGTAGTGTTGTGTTGTCTCTCTTGATGTAGTGTTGTGTTGTCTCTTGATGTAGTGTTGTGTTGTCTCTCTTGATGTAGTGTTGTGTTGTCTCTCTTGATGTAGTGTTGTGTTGTTTCTTGATGTAGTGTTGTGTTGTCTCTCTTGATGTAGTGTTGTGTTGTCTCTCTTGATGTAGTGTTGTCTCTTGATGTAGTGTTGTGTTGTTTCTTGATGTAGTGTTGTGTTGTCTCTCTTGATGTAGTGTTGTGTTGTCTCTCTTGATGTAGTGTTGTGTTGTCTCTCTTGATGTAGTGTTGTGTTGTCTCTCTTGATGTAGTGTTGTGTTGTCTCTCTTGATGTAGTGTTGTGTTGTCTCTCTTGATGTAGTGTTGTGTTGTCTCTCTTGATGTAGTGTTGTGTTGTCTCTCTTGATGTAGTGTTGTGTTGTCTCTCTTGATGTAGTGTTGTGTTGTCTCTCTTGATGTAGTATTGTGTTGTCTCTCTTGATGTAGTGTTGTGTTGTCTCTCTTGATGTAGTATTGTGTTGTCTCTCTTGATGTAGTGTTGTGTTGTCTCTCTTGATGTAGTATTGTGTTGTCTCTCTTGATGTAGTGTTGTGTTGTCTCTCTTGTCGTGTTGTGTGTTTTGTCCTACATTTTAATTTAATTTATTTTTATCTTTAATTCCAGCAGCCCGACCGGGCAGGGAAGGCCGTCATTGTAAATAAGAATTTGTTCTTAACTGACTTGCCTAGTTAAAGACATGTTAAATAAATACAAATAAAAACATGTGACCTACTTGTGCGTATGTACTGACATGTACAGAATGTGTAACTGATAGATGCACACATACACATCATGTTTTTAAATGTATGTCAATTGTAAAGTATTTTGTCTGTAATGTCTTTTTCGTTACGTGGCGGACCCCAGTAAGACTAGCTGTCGCCACAACTATCGATGCACTCCAAGAGGTTGCAGGTTCAAACCCCCCCAAAATGCATGTACATTCTATGTCCAGTATCCTTGAACACTGCTAGTTTTACATTGACGTGATGTTGGTAGTTATAATAGGACAATTATTGACTCAATTCTGGACTGTTTTTAGCAAAGTGCAGAAATGCATTCTTGCCAATAAGTCTGTGGCCATATCTCTTTCACACTCACAGCTCTGGTAGTCTAGCTGCACTGTAGCAGGACATTTCAGGTTGCGAGCGACCAAGAGGTTACGAGTTCTATTCACATTTAAGGCTGTCCCTAGAGTTGTCACAGTACAAAAGTATACACCATTTTTTAGACTGATTGAAATCAGAATACAGCAGCATACTGTCATTTTATAGAAATAATACCTTCAAGTTGTTGTCCAGTTTATATTTACTTTATTTTTACTGCAACTTTAAAGAAAAGTGCAGAAATGTATTATTGCCAATCTCCGTTATGTCCACAGACCTGGTGGCGCAACAGGTACTTCAGGTAGCTAGCAGGCACTTCAGAAGTTCAAATCCCAAGTGAGGTTGAGTCCCAAGTAATCAGCATACTCAACAATAACATTACACCTGAATTTAGCTGTAAAAATACAGTAACTAGTTGCAGATGTACTGTATTTCCCCCACAACAAGACAAAAACCCCACAGGGGACCATGACACAATGTTTTAAGAATGTATTTTTGGACATCCCTGGAACAAACCGGGACCTAGACAAAACTTGCAGGGGACCTTGACTGTTTAAAATGAATGAATGTAAATATTAGCTTTCAAAGTAAAATATTATAAATTACATTTGATACCTGGGGTTTCACATGTGCTCAAATGTTGTCCCGTGTAGTGTCATGGTATCACATGTTGACATTTTGCATGCCCATGTTGTCATATTTATTTCACGAGATCGTGTTTTCACGTGTTCACATGTAGTTTCATGTTATCACATGTTGAAATTTTGCATCCCTATGTTGTCGCATAAGGGCTTATCTGAAAAGAGCAGAGTTGGTCACGTGCGTCATCAGGTAGATCAACCGTAGCAATCACTAACTCAGAGAGGCTGCTGCCTACATTGAGACCCAATCACTGGCCACTTTAATGAATGGATCAGTAGTCACTTTAAAACAAACCACTTTAATAATGTGTACATATCGTACATTACTCATATCACATATGTGTACTGTATTTTATACCATCTATTGCACCTTGCCTATGCCGCTCGGCCATCGCTCATTCATCTACTTATATGCACATATTCTTATTCACCCCTTTAGATGTGTGTGTATTGGGTAGTTGTTGGGGAGTTGTTCGATTACTTGTTAGATATTACTGCACTGTCGGAGCTAGAAGCACAAGCATTTCGCTACACTCGCATGAACATCTGTTAACCATGTGTATGTGACCAATAACATTTGATTTGATTTGAAGGTGACACAATGGAAAGTCCAGTTTCCCTTGGCAAAAAGTTTCCGTTTCGGGTCTCTGATCTTCCATTGATGCGTTGTAAATAAACACAGCCAACGACCACCCAGCGACAGAGGCCACTGTTCCTTTGTGTGACTGTTGTCATAATGTCCTTGTTTATTAAAGATGCAGTCAGGGATCTTAAGAAATAACACATTTGTAACATATTGTAAGAATTGGAATTCATAACATATGACGTTATGCAACATTTTCCAATGTGGTCTGATTGCGGCAAGTGTCGAGGGGGCGTTCCCTGCCAAGGGCTCCCTGACAATGGCTCCTTGCTAGCTCCTGGCTAGCTGTTCTGTCTTCGCCCCTTCTTTTTTCTCATTGGGTCTACGGCAGACTACGCCCCCAAGACAGACAGACCCTACTCACAAGAGATTGAGGGGATTTGATTAATCTGGGCCATACACCCGGTTCGGCGTGTTTTGCTCCGGGTCAAAGTTGATTGCATTCATTTGATCCAGGTTTTGATCCAGGTGCCCGGTTCAAAGCCCACGGAGAAGTCGACTCAAAACAAAAGTGGCGTAAGTTAACACGTGGACTAATGAGTAGGATTCTGTGTTTTTACATGCAAAAGTGATTGCTTTTGATTTTTTTTAAAAGCTTCAACTGCCTTCCCAATGAAAACTAGTTTGAAAATTCGAACATATTTTATGGAAAAAGGTGTGGTATGTTTCTGGATTAGGCACCGTGCTGCCTTGTTGACAACTGGACAGAGTGGCGCATATTACTCTTCAATGTTCGTGTCACTGGCCATAGACCGGTGCCCCACGGCTAAGCATAATCAACTCTGCTTCTTTACTTTGCTTGTCGTGCGTAATAAGGAAATGAACAAGAACCAGATGGAGGTTGTGTACATTCTTTGCTCATGTAAGGGAAACGAAAAGTAATTCTTACTTTTGTTTATTATCTATTTCACTCGCTTTGGCAATGTTAACATATATTTCCCATGCCAATAAAGCCCTTGAATTGAAGAGAGAGAGAGAGAGAGAGAGAGAGAGAGAGAGAGAGAGAGAGAGAGAGAGAGAGAGAGAGTGTGTGTGTGTGTCCTGGGACTCTGTTCACAAACACAATTAGACCCGATCAACTTATGAGAAAGCAAAAAGATAAATATTTGACCACATTAGAAATCCATATTTCCCAAACATTGATAAAATCACCATGTGCAATCACAGTAGCAAGATTTGTGGCCCCTTGCCATGAGAAAAGGGCAATAATTGGAGCTCAAATAACATTGTAAATACCACCAATATTTATCTATTTATTTACAGTATCTTCCACCACTACAACTATTTGCACATTGATAAAACACTGTACATAGCTGATAATATAACACTTCAAATGTCTATCTTTTCACAAAATAATTTAGTGCAATGTTTACTGTTTATTATTATAAATGTTTTTGTATTTTACCCCCTTTTTCGTGATATCCAATTACTATCTTGTCTCATCGCTGCAAAACTCCAACAGGTTCGGGAGAGGTGAAGGTCAAGTCATGCATCCTCCGAAACCTGACCTGTCAAACTGCGCTTCTTAACCCGCTTAACCCGGAAGCCAGTACAAACCATTCATTTATAAGTTAAAAAATATATATATAATGTAGCAGCCGAAGATTGTCCCTTTAATAAGTGTGTGCTGTGGAAACAATTCCCTTCTGGACGGATGGTAAACAGATAAATCGATTAGTCAGGCTCTTAGCTAATATATTTGTTGTCTTCGCTAACTATCATCACAACCATTTGGGTTGTATGTACCAGAGGTGTAACATTTCTCAGGCTTTTGCAATTCAGATAATGCGTTTTTTTGTTGTTGTGAGATCTAGTTGTTTGTTTATTGACTATAGCGCACATTGCTTGACAGGACATGTAAATTGACACAGCTTAACAATCATCTAGTCAAGACTGTCGCATTATGTTTATTATCTTGCAACATCTGTTAAATGAGTCAATGGGCTAAGAAGACCAGACCCAGCTTATTTCTGTTTCAATGGAAGTCAACCAGGGTATAGCTGTGGTATTGATTTTGTTTCAGTCTATACAGATAGGGAAATATGGTAAATCAGGACACAGAACACAGCTTCTGAGTTAATTAATAAAATGTTCCCATCCTCAGCACGATTGAACAGTTTTTGTGTCAAGAGAGAATTGGGGTTTCCTGGGTAAACATTCCCTTTCACACTTCTATAATAGTGCCCAACAATGGAGTTGTCATAATACCCATAAAATGTAGCGGTCAAACACGGAAATGGTTCCAATTGTTTTTCCACGATAGTTTTTTTTTTGTATGTTTACCCCGGTGTGACGTTTTGATAACTCTCTCAGACACGGTGACTTTTATAAACATGTTCGGCTCTATTTACTCTCAGATTCGAAAAATGCTAATTAGCATCAACACAGACATCGTGCAAGACTACAAATCCCTTCAAGCTCCTGCACGTCATCTCTAGCTGACACCTTTGCTAACAGGTATTGTGTCAATTTTAAACTTGCACAAGACAGTTCACAGAATTGTCAATTAAAGCAATTTAGCCAATGTATTCATAAATGCGGAAGACAGATTTCAGTTGAAGGCGTTCAGTTGTACAACTGACTCGGTATCCCCTTTTCCCTAAAACATTTTGCTTACATTAGATACACTACATGACCAACAATATGTAGATACCTACTCATCGAACATCTCATTCTACAATAATGGGCATTAGTATGGAGTTGGTCCCCACTTTGCTGCTATAACAGCCTCCGCTCTTCTGGGAAGGCTTTCCACTAGATGTTGGAACATTGCTGCGGGGACTTGCTTCCATTCAGCCACAAGAGCATTAGTGAGGTCGGGCACTGATGTTGGACGATTATGCCTGGTTCGCAGGCGGCGTTCCAATTTATCCCAAAGGTATTCGATGAGGTTGAGGTCAGTGCTCTGTACATGTAACACTGCCTTTTATGGAGATTTTTCTTCATCATGTGTTGAAAGTCTTATGAAAGCATTATTAGTTGGTTAGATATTTATAAAGCTAGCTTTAAATAACCTGTATTCCTTTAAATAACATCTCCCGGGGAAAGTGTCAGACGGGTTATGAGTAAAGCAGGTGACGATGACCTGTGGGCACTGTACAGCTACAAGGGGCGGAAGGGGAAAAGTCATAATCTGTGATAGGATTTAGCATTCACACATTTAAAAGGAGTACAGTACACAAGGTCAAGTATTGTTTTCATAGGTGCGTTCAATTGTAATCACAGGAATGTGGAGGTCGAAGATCTGGAAACTTACATTGGTTTGAACTCTTCGTTCTGCACCACACAGAAGAACTGGTGAACAGCAGGTGGGTTTATTTTAGAATCCATCGTGCCCACAATGGTGCTCATCTGAAGAATATACAATTTGGCACAGAAAAACGAATTCTATTAAATTGTGTGATAAATCACCAGTCTTTTCATATTGAATAATTAACTGTTTTTGTATCCTTTAATGTGCTAAATTAAGATATTGGAGAGGACAGCACAGAAATGTAATTTAAAAAAAGATTATTGCATTGAACCTGAATTTGATTTTGTTTATTTATTATGTATCATAGTTTTTCAGAGTTGGTATCGCATGCATTTGTATGTGTTCTGATTGAAATTGAGAAAATGTCAAATTAGTCAAAGTTTCGGAGCTGTATTTAAGACATACAGTATATGAATACACAATAAGACACGTTATTTAAAGGAAGCTTTATAAATGGCTATCCAACTAAAATGACATTTCCTAAGACTATCAACGCGATGAAGAACAAAAATCATAAAATACAGTTTTACAAGTACACAGCATATGAAGAGGATGTGAACATTTGAATGACTCAGAAACTGTGTTCTGTGTCCTGATTAACCATAATACCTGATCTATATACTGTAGACTGAAAAAAACACTACAACACCCCAGCTTTCCCCTGGTGGCGCAGAGGGTTACGGATTTGAACACAAATCCAAAGTAGATGTGTTCAAACCCCACATGTGCAGATTGTCAACATATGAAGATTAAATAATATGGTTGTGTTTCTATGATTACATTTCCCATGAATTAAATTAAATGCTGTGTGTCTACATCACCTTGTACTAATGGGTCTAGAATACCATACTAAATGTGAATTGCTGTTAAAGCTCGAGAGAAACATAATGGGGATGAATTCCAATCGTATTTCTTATGCTTTAAGGAACTAGAAATGTGCATGTGGTAATATTATGTAAAACTGAAATATAACATGTTCCAAATGTTCTGAGAACCTCCAAGACAAGGTCAAATGTATATTGTGTGAACATCAACGGCATATTATGTTAAACCTAAAACAAATAGGTTATGAACATCAGAAGCACTTACTTATTTGGAAAGTGTGGAACATTGCGCAACGTTGAGTGACTTTTCTTTGCTAACACAATATGTGAATATAACAAGAATGTTCTTGCAACATCCCAGACAACTCACATAACTTAATTAAATGCTCTGGGAACCTTTAAAGAACAGGTGTTGTGTCAACAGTTTTACAACATTAAGGGAATATCCTGTGCAACCTAACTTAAAGAATGTCATCATCACAACTGAGTGTATTTTGTGCTTTGGGAACCTATCTCTTGTAATGTACCCGCACTGTTACCACAACCTAATTAAACGCTCTGGGAACAATTAAAGAGCTCAAAGAGGCTGTTCTGTCAACATTCTTGCAATATCAAAGGAATGTTTTGTGCACCCTGATACAAATATTATCTGGGATGTCAGCACAAATGGACAATTTTATTGTTTTTTGAACATATCTCTTGTCATGTCCCGCAATGTTCCCACAACCTAAAGACGTGACTGATGACGCAACACACTTCTGTGTTGTCTCCGTATTGCTGTACTGTTTGTTGCTAACTTTTTTCTTTTTACCATTTAATCAAACTCTGTATTTAAGTTTACCAAGGTCTTAGTTTTGTCCTCACACAACTTTTTAATTCAACTCTTAATCTGGACAAACAGTGCCAGTCAAAAGTTTGGACACACCTACTCATTCAAGGGTTTTTCTTTATTTTTTACTATTTTCTACATTGTAAAAAACAAAAAACATTTGTCCAAAGAAATTAGCTCCCTGGTATACAGAGTCTGTATAGAACTTCCAGGACCTAGGAGTAATGGAGACACTCAAGTTTTCATCCTGTATCTCTTGACACATTCACAAAAATAGTAATGGGGCCTCTAAAACGTCCAGCTGCCTACTGGACCCTATTCCAACTAAACTACTGAAAGAGCTTCTTCCTGTGTTTGGCCATCCTATGTTGAACATTATAAACGGGCTCCCTATCAATAGTCTCTCTAAACTGCGCACGTGCGCGGAGCTCCCTGGGACTGCTGCACAAAGCCAAGAAATATAAGCCCACTGAGAGTTTTCCCTGTTAGTTAACACTATCAACTTTTTTCAACAATCGGCCCATATCACATCTCCCATTCCTCTCAAACATTTTAGAAAAAACTCACTGCCTTTCTGAAGACAAATAATGTACACGTAACGCTGCAGTCTGCTTTTAGACTCCATCATAGTACTGAGACTGCACTCGTGAAGGTGGTAAATGACCTTTTAATGGCGTCTGACCAAGGCTCTTCATATGTCCTCGTGCTCTTAGACCTTGATGCCGCTTTTGACACCATCGATCACCACATTCTTTTGGAGTGATTGGAAACCATAATTGGTTAACACGGACAAATTCTTGCCTTGTTTAGATCTTATCTGTCGGAAAGATATCAATTCGTCTCTGTGGCTGGTTTGTCCTCCGACAAATAAATTGTACATTTTGGTGTTCCTCAAGGTTCTGTTTAAGGACCACTATTGTTTTCACTATATATTCTGCCTCTTGGTGATGTAATTAGAAAACACAATGCCAACTTGCACTGCTATGCGGACGACACACATCTCTACATTTCGATGAAACATGGTGAAGCCCCAAAATTGCCTACCCTGGAAGCATGTGTTTCAGACATGAGGAAATGGATTGCGGCAAATGTTTTACTTTTAAACTCAGACAAAACAGAGATGCTAGTTCTAGGAATCAAGAAACAAAGAGATCTCCTGTTTGATCTGACAATTAATATTGATGGTTGTACAGTCACCTCAAATAAAACTGTAAAGGACCCTGATATTACTCTGGACCCTGATTTCTCTTTTGATGAACATATCAAGAATATTTCAAGGGCAGCTTTTTTTCATCTTTGTAACACTGCAACAATCAGAAACGTTCACTTCTAGACTAGATTAATGCAATTCTCTACTCTCTATCTACCCGGATAAAGAACTAAATATACTAAATACGACTGCTAGAGTCTTGACTAGAACCCCAAAATGTGATCATATTACTCCACGGCTTCCTGTTAAGGCTAGGGCTGATTTCAAGGTTTTACTGCTACCCTATGAAGTGTTACATGGAATTGCTCATACATATTTCTCTGATTTGGTCCTGCTGTACATACACTACATGACCAAAAGTATGTGGACACCTGCTCGTATAAAATCTAATTCCAAAATAATGGACATTAATATGGAGTTGGTTCCCCTTTGCTGCTATAACAGCCTCCACTCTTCTGGGAAGGCTTTCAACTAGAGGTTGGAACATTGCTGCGGGCACTTGCTTCCATTCAGCCACAAGAGCATTAGTGAGGTCGAGCACTGATGTTGGGCGAATAGGCCTGGCTCACAGTCGGTATTCTAATTCATCCCAAAGGTGTTCGAAGGGGTTGAGGTCAAGGCTCTGTGCAGGCCAGTCAAGTTCTTCCACACTGATCTTGACAAACCATTTCTGTATGGACCTTGCTTTGTGCACGGAGGCATTGTCATCAGTGGTGGAAAAAGTAAAAGTTGTCAAAAATATAAATGGGAAAGTAAAGCACAGATACCCCAAAAAACGATTTAAGTAGTACTTTCAAGTATTTTTACTGAAGTACTTTACACCACTGATTGTCATGCTGAAACAGGAAAGGGCATTCCCCAAACTGTTGCCACAAAGTTGGTAACACAGAATAGTCTAGAACGTCATTGTATGCTGTAGGGGCCTAGCCCGAACCATGAAAAGCAGACTCAGACCATTATTCCTCCTCCAACAAACTTTACAGTTGGCACTATACATTCGGGCAGGTAGCGTTTTCTTCGCATCCTGCAAAACCCAGATTAGTCCGTCAGACTGCCAGAGGGTGAAGCATGATTCTTCACTCCAGAGAACGCATTTCCACTACTCCAGAGTCCAACGGCGGCGAGCTTTACACCACTCAAGCAAACGCTTGGCATTGTGCATGGTGATCTTCGGCTTGTGTGCGGCTGCTCGGCCATGGACACCCATTTTATGAAGATCCCGACAAACAGTTATTTTGCTAACGTTGCTTCCAGAGGCAGTTTGGAACTCAGTAGTGAGTGTTGCAGCTGAAGACAGACGAGTTTTTCTCAATACGCGCTTCAGCACTCGGCGGCCCCATTCTGTGAGCTTGTTTGGCCTACCACTTCGCAGCTTAGCGGTTGTTGCTCCTAGATGTTTCCACTTCACACAATAACAAACTGACTTGTTGGAAAGGTGGCATCCTATGACAGTGCCACGTTGAAAGTCACTGAGCTCTTCAGTATGCACCATTCTACTGCCAATGTTTCTCTATGGAGATTGTATGGCTGTGTGCTTGATGTTATACACCTGTTAGCAATGGGTGTGGGTGAAATAGCCGAATCCACTAATTTGGCGGGGTGTCCACATACTTTTGTCCATGTAGTGCACCTACACATACGCTACGGTCACAAGACGCAGGCCTCCTTATTGTCCCTAGAATTTCTAAGCAAACATTTACATTTACATTTAAGTCATTTAGCAGACGCTCTTATCCAGAGCGACTTACAAATTGGTGCATTCACCTTATGACATCCAGTGGAACAGCCACTTTACAATAGTGCATCTAAATCTTTTAAGGGGGGGGGGGGGGGGGGGGGGGGTCAGAAGGATTGCTTTATCCTATCCTAGGTATTCCTTAAAGAGGTGGGGTTTCAGGTGTCTCCGGAAGGTGGTGATTGACTCCGCTGTCCTGGCGTCGTGAGGGAGTTTGTTCCTCCATTGGGGTGCCAGAGCAGCGAACAGTTTTGACTGGGCTGAGCGGGAACTGTACTTCCTCAGTGGTAGGGAGGCGAGCAGGCCAGAGGTGGATGAACGCAGTGCCCTTGTTTGGGTGTAGGGCCTGATCAGAGCCTGAAGGTACTGAGGTGCCGTTCCCCTCACAGCTCCGTAGGCAAGCACCATGGTCTTGTAGCGGATGCGAGCTTCAACTGGAAGCCAGTGGAGAGAGCGGAGGAGCGGGGTGACGTGAGAGAACTTGGGAAGGTTGAACACCAGACGGGCTGCGGCGTTCTGGATGAGTTGTAGGGGTTTAATGGCACAGGCAGGGAGCCCAGCCAACAGCGAGTTGCAGTAATCCAGACGGGAGATGACAAGTGCCTGGATTAGGACCTGCGCCGCTTCCTGTGTGAGGCAGGGTCGTACTCTGCGGATGTTGTAGAGCATGAACCTACAGGAACGGGCCACCGCCTTGATGTTAGTTGAGAACGACAGGGTGTTGTCCAGGATCACGCCAAGGTTCTTAGCGCTCTGGGAGGAGGACACAATGGAGTTGTCAACCGTGATGGCGAGATCATGGAACGGGCAGTCCTTCCCCGGGAGGAAGAGCAGCTCCGTCTTGCCGAGGTTCAGCTTGAGGTGGTGATCCGTCATCCACACTGATATGTCTGCCAGACATGCAGAGATGCGATTCGCCACCTGGTCATCAGAAGGGGGAAAGGAGAAGATTAATTGTGTGTCATCTGCATAGCAATGATAGGAGAGACCATGTGAGGTTATGACAGAGCCAAGTGACTTGGTGTATAGCGAGAATAGGAGAGGGCCTAGAACAGAGCCCTGGGGGACACCAGTGGTGAGAGCGCGTGGTGAGGAGACAGATTCTCGCCACGCCACCTGGTAGGAGCGACCTGTCAGGTAGGACGCAATCCAAGCGTAGGCCGCGCCGGAGATGCCCAACTCGGAGAGGGTGGAGAGGAGGATCTGATGGTTCACAGTATCGAAGGCAGCCGATAGGTCTAGAAGGATGAGAGCAGAGGAGAGAGAGTTAGCTTTAGCAGTGCGGAGCGCCTCCGTGATACAGAGAAGAGCAGTCTCAGTTGAATGACTAGTCTTGAAACCTGACTGATTTGGATCAAGAAGGTCATTCTGAGAGAGATAGCAGGAGAGCTGGCCAAGGACGGCACGTTCAAGAGTTTTGGAGAGAAAAGAAAGAAGGGATACTGGTCTGTAGTTTTTGACATCGGAGGGATCGAGTGTAGGTTTTTTCAGAAGGGGTGCAACTCTCGCTCTCTTGAAGACGGAAGGGACGTAGCCAGCGGTCAAGGATGAGTTGATGAGCGAGGTGAGGTAAGGGAGAAGGTCTCCGGAAATGGTCTGGAGAAGAGAGGAGGGGATAGGGTCAAGCGGGCAGGTTGTTGGGCGGCCGGCCGTCACAAGACGCGAGATTTCATCTGGAGAGAGAGGGGAGAAAAAGGTCAGAGCACAGGGTAGGGCAGTGTGAGCAGAACCAGCGGTGTCGTTTGACTTAGCAAACGAGGATCGGATGTCGTCGACCTTCTTTTCAAAATGGTTGACGAAGTCATCTGCAGAGAGGGAGGAGGGGGGGAGGGGGAGGAGGATTCAGGAGGGAGGAGAAGGTGGCAAAGAGCTTCCTAGGGTTAGAGGCAGATGCTTGGAATTTAGAGTGGTAGAAAGTGGCTTTAACAGCAGAGACAGAAGAGGAAAATGTAGAGAGGAGGGAGTGAAAGGATGCCAGGTCCGCAGGGAGGCGAGTTTTCCTCCATTTCCGCTCGGCTGCCCGGAGCCCTGTTCAGCTGCAAACAGCTGCCGGCAGGGCTTTCTCCTATGGAGCTCAATTTTTATGGAATGATCTGCCTACCCCTGTGAGAGATGCAGACTCGGTATCAACCAAAAGTCTTCAGTAGGTCCTATGATTGAGTGTAGTGGCCCAGGGGTGCGAAAGTGAACGGCAAGGTACTGGACTGACGAACCGCTCTTGCTGGCTTTGCCTGGCTCTGCCTGGCCAGCTCCCCTCTCTACACTGGGATTCTCTGCCTCTAACCCTATTACGGGGGTTGAGTCACTGGCTTACTAGAGCTTTTCCATGCCATCCCAAGGCGGGGTGCGTCACGTCGTGCCAAGCTTTTTTCACTTTACTCGATTTGGGTGGGTTGAGTCACTGACGGGATCTTCCTGTCTGGTCTTGCGCCCCCCTCGGGCTCATGTGGTGGAGCAGATCTTCGTGGGCTATACTCAGCCTTGTCTCAGGTTAGTATGTTGGTGGTCTCTCTCTCTCTCTCTCTCTCTCTCTCTCTCTCTCTCTCTCTCTCTCTCTCTCTCTCTCAGGACCTGAGCCCTAGGACCATGCCTCAGGACTACCTGGCCTGATGACTCCTGGCTGTCCCCGTCACCAGTCCACTTTGTCATGCTGCTGCTCCAGTTACAATTATCTGCCTGCGGCTATTGAACCCTGACCTGTTCACCGGACGTGCAACCTTATCCTGGACCTGCTGTTTTCGACCCTCTCTCTCTCCCTCCCTCCATTCCTCTCTCTCTACTGCACCTGCTGTCTCCACCTCTGAATGCTCGGCTATGAAAAGCCAACTGACATTTACTCCTGAGGTGCTGCTAACCTGTTGCACCCTCTACTACCACTGTGATTATTATTTGACTCTGCTGATCATCTATGAAAGTTTGAACATTTTGAAAAACAATCTGGCCTTAATGTACTCTTATAATCTACACCCGGCAAAGCCAGAAGATGACTGGCCACCCCTCAAAGCCTGGTTCCTCCTAGGTTTCTGCCTTTCCAGGGAGGTTTTATTAGCCACCGTCCCTCTACATCTGCATTGCTTGCTGTTTGGGGTTTTAGACTGGGTTTCTGTATCATCACTTTGTGACATCTGCTGATGTAAAAAGGGCTTTATGAATAAATGTGATTTGATTAAAGAAATGTTTTAGGAACCTTTAAAAACAGACAAAATGTGTTTTGGGAACATTCTTGCAGGCAAATGTTTTATACAAACATTGTATAATCATCAGCACGACTGGACAGCTTTTGTGTTATGAAAACATTTGTTGCTACCAATTTTGGTTTCCTGGGAACATTTTAGTGAATCATCCTAAAGTTAGGTAACATATGAAGCTTAAAAAATATGGTTATGTTTCTATGACTAAATGCTGTTAAAATGAAATGCCATGTGTTTCTATATCACCTTGTAGTGCATCGTAGAGAAATTACAAGATTGTTATAATACTGTTATTGCATCGAATGGTTGTTTTATGCAACAGAATAGGGTTCTTAGAACTCTATTGTGTCTGTGTGAACTTAGAGGAGTTTCTGAGATTCAACTCTAACAACTGATTTATGATGGTCTTGTCCTCTCTTGGAGCTCGCATTCCATAGAATGAGTTGGTGTTTGTGTCCTGGGAGGTACCAGGGTGGAGATGGCTCGGGTATGGATAATGATGAGGGGAACCTTGTTTTGAGGGCCAGACCCTGATTTCCACACAATGCGAACAGTCTTTACAGCAGATACTGTCTGCTGTGAATTATGACTTTCTTTCATATGAATCCAAACCTTGTGACCCATTCCACACATCTGTTGTTTGTTGTGTAGGCTAAGGGGGTGTATCTTTGCTATAAAAGGTGTTTGCATTCTTTCTCTCAGGGCTCTCAACCCAACAGGCACCATGTTGGGTCGACCAGCCATCGTTATTACTCTATGCTTTCCTTATTAATACGTTATGAATAAAGTAATTGTCACGCCCTGACTTTAGTTATATTTGGTTTCTTTATTATTTGGTTAGGTCAGGGTGTGACAAGGGTGGTTTGTTTAGTTTTTGTATTGTCTATGGGTTTTTGTCTTGTTTAGGGTTTTTGTTATCTATGGGGATTTTGTATTGTCTAGGGGTAATTAGGTTGATGGTGGCCTGGATGGGTTCCCAATCAGAGATGATTGGGGAGCCTATTTAGGTTGCCATTTTCCAAGTTGGTTTTGTGGGTAGTTGTCCTTGTTAGTTGCCTGGATGCACTACGTTGGCGTCACGTGTCGTTTTGATATTTATTGTTTTTGTTGGCGACATCGATAAATAAGTATGTACGCTCAAAACGCTGCGCCTTGGTCCACTCCTTTAAACGGCCGTGACAGTAATATCCTGATTGGTGATTGACCTTGTCTCTCCTCATTATTGATTCAAACTTCCATGACAAGTGGGCCTAGAATACAATCTTCAAATGTGAATTGCCATTAAATCTGTAAAGAAACATAATGGGGAAGTATTCCAATCTGCTTTCGTATGCTTTAAGGAACTAGAAATGTGTATGCTGAGAATGTTCTGGAAATATCATGTAAAATCTAACTATAACATAACACCTCCAAGACAAGGTCAAATGTATATTGTGTGAACATCAAATCAAAATGTATTTGTTACATGCGCCGAATACAACAAGTGTAGACTTTACCGTGAAATGCTTACTTACAAGCCCTTAACCAACAGTGCAGTTCAAGAAGAGTTAAGAAAATATTTACCAAGTAAACTAAAGTCAAAAATAATAAAAAGTAACACTAACATAACAATAATGAGACTATATACAGGGGGTACCGGTACCGAGTCAGTGTGCAGGGGTACATGTTAGAGGTAATTTGTACATGTAGGTAGGGGTGAAGTGACTATGAATAGATAATAAACAGCGAGTAGCAGCAGTGTACAAAACAAATGGGGGGGAGGTCAATGTAATAGTCCGGTGGATTAATTGTTCACCAGTCTTATGGCTTGGGGGTAAGAGCTGTTAAGGAGCCTTTTGGTCCTAGACTTGGCGCTCCGGTACCACTTTCCGTGCGGTAGCAGAGAGAACAGTCTATGACTTGGGTGACTGGAATCTCTGATAATTTTATGGGATTTCCTCTGACACCGCCTATTATATAGGTCCTGGATTGCAGGAAGCTTGGCCACAGTGATGTACCGGGCTGTACGCCTTACGGTCAGATGCCAGAGCAGTTGCCGTACCAGGCAGTGATGCAACCGGTCAGGATGCTCTCGATGGTGCAGCTGTAGAACTTTTTGAGGATCTGGGGACCCATGCAAAATCTTTTCAGTCTCCTGAGGGGGAAAGGTTTGAACATTATGTTATACCTAAAACAAATATGCTGTGAATGTCAGAAATTGTTGAACATTGTGCAACATTGAGGGAATGTTCTTTGCTACCTCAAGTACAATATGTGAATATCACACAAATATTCTTGCAACATCCCAGACAACTCCCATAACTTAATTAAATGCTCTGGGAACCTTTAAAGAATTTAGACCAAGTGTTGTGTCAGCATTATTACAACCATAAGGGAATGTCCTGTGCAACCTAACATATAATGTCATCACACCTGGGCATATTTTGTGCTTTGGGAACTTATCTCTTTTAATGTACCCACACTGTTCTCACAAACTAATTAAATTGTCTGGGAACCTTTAAAGAACTCAGAAAGGCTGTTCTGTTGACATTCTTGCAACATCAAACGAAGGTTTTGTGCACCCTGATACAAACATTATATCCAAGTCAGCACAACTAGACAGTTTTAGTGTTTCGCGTTCTGTTGTCATATTCCCGCAATGTTCCCACAACCTAAAGAAACGTTTTAGGAACATTTAAAGAACAGACGAAATGTGTTCCGGGAACATTCTTACAACATCAGGCGGATGTTTTAAACAAACGTATAATCATCAAAATGGCTGGACAGCTTTTGTGTCATGAGAAAATTTGCCTCAACCTAACGAATGTTCTGGGAACCTTAACAGAACCAATTTTAGTTTGCTGGGAACATTTTAGTGAATGTTAGGAGAACAGCTTATCTTCTGGGAATGTTCCCAGTTTGCTGGGTAACTATGTGGGAATACATGGGGAAAAACAACTGTTCTCCAGGAAAGTCTTAAGGCATCTGTACATAGCTACTTGACTCCAATTGACCGTTGAGCACAGATGATGACAAGGGCATGCATGAGGAGAGAGAAAGAGAGGAAAAGATACTGACGTATCATGTATCATATTCACAGCCATATCGTTGGAAAATCACACTTCATCAACCACTCCGATACTCTCTACTACAGATTGCTCACTCATCCTTCTTTAGAAAAGTGCTGTTCATGTGGCTGCTTCCTCATAGCCAGATGAGATGTATCACAGATATTGTGGTGGCTTTGTTCCAACTTTCTCTCCAGCCCAGTAAGTTTTCCTGGAATCTCCCGCTCTCTAACCTCCCATGCCCTCTGTGGACCTGTGACTGGAATTTCGATTTGAGATCACAATTAATGAAATATTACAAGTCCCCTGAGGGTACACAGACAGTCTAAGATTACATTTGGGTCACAAAGTCGCTGTGTTTGCAAATGAGAAATAGATAAATGGGCAAAGTCTGACCTCATCCAACAAATCATGAACGTTCGTTTCAATATTGGGAGCTGGCTAAAGCTATGGACATCTGCTAAATGGATAACAGAAACTGAAAGTTGATTGGCGAGAGAGGTAAAACTCCCTCTGAGTATATTTCCACTGTCATTTGGGATGGAAACGAAAATATAAAATATAAATAGTAAAAGTAATAGTAAATAGTACAGATACCCCCCAAAACGACTTAATAAGTAGTACTTTTTAAGTACTTTACACCACTCCATATTAGTTTGTAGGCCAAACCGTTCGGACACTACAGACAACTTTATGAGAAGACCGATTTTCGGGATATCTCATGGTCTGACAAACACCACTCTCGCTCTGTCACCTGCACCGCAGATGCAGAAGTGTGACATAGACGGATGCGATGGACTGACATGCATCCAAAGCAAAAAAACAGATATATCTAGCTTAAACTGACAGATTTTTATAAGATTTTTATAAGGATTGTTTTATTATGCTAATTCGATTTCCGCACTCATCAACCTTAGCGGGATTTAAGGACCAACCATTTGACCAGCCAGTACCAGCAATCAGCGAAACGGTAGATCTGTATTGCTATAGTCATGTTTAGATTAAGAAAGGCAAAGCAACAAAAAAAATTGAACCGCTCTCTGTATTTCAGGGCTCAAGTTCCTTGTTTCCGTGGGAACGGATAGCGGAACAACAGAGCACTTTGTATGACCTCCCCCCTGGACGACGTCATGGATGCAGGGCTGACACCCAGGTCTCCCCCTGCTGACCTTGCGGTCCAGGCGTTGGCATGACGTACATTGGGAGCTCTGACTTAGAGGGCTACAGGGCAGGGATGGAGTATCCAGGAGAAATGAAGACTATAATGTCCCTAGGAATACTACAACAACTGCTCTGGCACGAGATAAAACTTCAAAATGTGTTGTTCTTTTTTTGGATCTATAGAATTATTTACGGTATTCCCCAGTAGTCAACAAATTCCACCGTAGCCCAAGGGAGACTGTTGTGCTTTGTCCAAGTTATATTGAGAGGATAGGAGTACCCCTGTGTGCCCCTGTGTTTGTGTGTTTGTGTGTGTGCTTGCACATGCGTGTGTGTGTTTCTTCTACAACCTACAGCTGTCTCCAGTTTTCTAAATTCGTTGGTGGCCCTACGCCTTTTGAAATGACCCTAACACTCCCTGTCGCTGGACAGCTGTCTGGCGTAGCGCCTTGCTGCCACTTCTCAAGTATCGAAGCATACCAACGATCTGAAATTGATTTATTTGCCTCTCTATCAACAGTTGGCTTTCAACCACTCTCTTCAGAACCCTGAGATCAGCATACTTTACCATTAGTGAGTTCAAACAAAAGGCCAAACCTGTTTTCAATCTTCAATAACTGCTTATCAGTCTTTCTAAATGACAGTGAAAGAGGAGTGTTTGGGAATAAGCCCGTTTCCCCTATGCCTCATTTCACAAGGCTTTGGTTCAGGCCAGCCAAACACTTTCCCTGAAATCGTATGAGAATCTAAGAGGTTCCGGAATTCCGAAGTCTGTTTGTTCCAACTTCCAAACTTAAAAAAAAATGTAACCTTTATTTTACTAGGCAAGTCAGTTAAGAACAAATTCTTACTTACAATGATGACCTACCCTGGCCAAATCCTCCCCTAATGTTGACGACGCTGGGCCAATTGTGTGCCACCCTATGGGACTCCCGATCACAGCCGGTTGTGATACAGCCTAGGATCTAACCAAGTATCGGACCAGGGTCTGTAGTGATGCTTTTAGCACTGATATTCAGTGCCTTAGACCGCTGCGTAACTAGGGAGCCTTTTGGTGTTGTCACTGTTTCTGCTAATATTATTAACACAACAGGGTTATGTGGTTGCACAACTGAATAAAATGCAAATATGGACACTATTTGTGCACATTCAATCACTAACATACAGAAAACACTACTACACTTTTAGTTAAAAAAAAAATGCTATCTAGAACCTAAAAGGGTTCTTTGGCAGTCCCCACATGAGAACCCTTTGAAGAACCCTTTTTGGTTCCAAGTAGAAATGTTTAGGGTTCCATGTAGAAGCCTTTCCACACAACCCAAAAGGGTTTTACCTGTAACCAAAAAGGGTTCTCCTATGGGGACAGCCAAAGAAGCCTTTTGGAACCCTTTTTCTAAGAGTGTACTACTATTGTTTAAAATGTGGTTGGAAACATAAGTGTTGTTATATAAGTCAAATTAGCCCTCGTTCAACATATAAATACTAGGCTATAAATAAGGATATGTTGAAACCAATATAGAGGAAATTAGAGATTTCCAGCGGTCAAAATGTCAGGAGTTAAATTGTGGGCTATCATATATCTCTGAGGAACTATGTAGATACACAATATGGCTGCTGTATATGTATGGGCTCAGAATTAATGGATTGCGGAGAGCCAGTGTGTGTGTGTGTGTGCATGCGTGTGTGTGTGTGTGTGTGCGCGCATGTGTGTGTGGATTGGGGAACCAGATTAGCTGGGTCTGTCTGCAGATAAAAGCAGATAAGCTTTCTGTCCCTGAAAAGTCCCTCAGACCTCTCTCAGCTCGAGCCTGACTGAGCCAGCTCCCATGCTACCATGCTGTGGTTCTTGATCTTGCTCTGTCTTCAAAAACATCCACTTTAAAAACATTGCCAAAGATATCTGTCCCAGGGACTCTTAAAGCTGGCTTTGCTTGGTTTACGTAAACAGACTGTCCCAAAAAAATTGTGGGTTTGGAAGGTCCATCTGTGACAGCATGGCATAATTGTTGGCAGAGACTGGTAACATTGGCCAGACATAGCCACTGCCTACTTCACACTGTGGAGAATGCACTTACGGGAAGATTCTTGTGAAATACCATCCAGGGAAGGGCTCTAATAGAGCCAAACATGCCGTTTGAGAGAGAGTAGAGAAAATTGTTCACATGCAAACCAGGAAGGGAAATGTTTGTGTTGAAAGATTTTGTTAGTTGAACATCTGTTGTATGTAGGGAAAATTCCAAATAAAGTGTTTAAGTAGTAAAAGCTTTCCTTCTTTGAACCGTGCTGATGATGCAGAGCCTGGACAAGTGTGTATGGTAAGATGCTGGGCAAAGGAGAGGGATATGTGTGTAGGAAGGCAACATACCATGAGGGCAAAATCGGTTGGATCAACCTCCCTAAATACAGCCGATTACTGATACATATTGGGTTAGGATTAAGGTTAGGGTTAGCATGCACCCATGTAAACAATCCAGACCTAGGTTTAATAGTAGCCAAGCTCAACCAAGAGCAAAATATTTGAAAGAAAACAAATACGAGTTGAGCCCTAATTGTATTGACATAATCACCTGTCGTCACTATAGAACATCAAATCAATATAGAAGACACAACGTAGCAAGTGCATTAATTTTTCTCAAACCAACACTACACAGTGCACATATACAGTAGCTACTTAACAAATGATACAATGGGTTTCAAGTTGCACCAAGCTCTCTGTTGAATTCATTAGAATGTTCAGATCTTTTGAGTAATATATTACTCAACATAAGACATGCTCTATTGCAATCTACTTTTTAAAGTAAAAAAAAAAAGAATCTTGTTTGTTTTGTTTGGCGCCCTGGCGGGAGAGGTTCCAGGTGGTTTGTATGTGTGTGTGTGTGCGTGCATGTGTGTACATCTGTGTGTTAGTGTCTATGTCTCAATGTGAGTGGATAGGGTCAGTTGAGAAAATGCTTTGGAAGAACATCAGTCAGTCAATGAGTGGGTAGTAGATAAGCCAGAGCAAGGAGGCAGATAAGAGATGATTGAGAGCTGCACTCACATGAGCTACAGTGTACAGAAGCACTGTGTGAGAGTTCTCTTTGTATAGGACATGACTGCACAGCATCAACCGGTCTTGAAATAGTGATTGTGTTCACTAGAAGTTTCAAAGTACTGACGAATTGAGCTATTGACTACAATCTGATTTGATGGAAATCGGTAATTGTGCCTCTCACAGTCATACAGCTATTATATTTTATGGGCCCATTAGTAGCAAATGGAGCATGAGAGAATGCCAAGAGTGTGCAAAGCTGTCATCACAAGGCAAAGGATAGCTACTTTAAAGAATATAAAATATAAAATACATTTTGATTTGTTTAACACTTTTTTGGTTACTACATGACTCCATGTGTGTTATTTCATAGTTTTGATGTCTTTGTTATTATTCTAGTAAAAATAAAGAAAAACCCTTAAATGAGTAGCTGAGTCCAAACCTTTGACTGGTACTGTATATTGTACTTTTAATACCTGAAAAATTAACATTATATTTTTTACTACTTCTAAATGGCTTATAGATAAATACTGTAGATGTCCAGCTACATTAATAACGCAATTAGACAAACGAATGGTGCCCGACTAAAAGCATAAATCATATCGCGTAATCAAATTATGTTTTTTTATCAAATGGTGGTTGGAGGTTTTTAGAGTGAGTTATGAGAAACCCAATCTCTCCTTATATGTTCTTGGGTGTCCTCCAAAGGCCTGTAGATAGCAGGAGCTATGGTGAGGTCTGAGAGCCACTCAATCACACTGCATGAGGTCATGAGAGCCAATGCAACATCTTCTGCAGTAATACACAAGCCAAATGTCTCTAAAAGTCCTTGAAATCAATAGTGTCGGCACATTAAACCCTTCCCCATATATTTTCTATAATCTCTTAGTGTCACGTTCGTCGTATGAGTGAGACCAAGGCTCAGCGTGAGTAGAGTTCCACATATTTTTAATAAACTGAAAACTCACCAAAACAATACAGCACAAACAAATGCTATACAAAATAGTGCTGACAGGCAACTACACATAGTCAAGATCCCACAAACACAAAAGGGAAATGGCTACCTAAATATGATCCCCAATCAGAGACAACGATAAACAGCTGTCTCTGATTGGGAACCATATCAGGCCAACATAGACATACAAAAACTCTAGATGATCCACCCTAGTCACTATCACGCCCCAACCAACACAGAGAAAAACAGCTTACTATGGTCAGGGCGTGAGCCCCCCAAAGGTGCGGACTCGGACCGCAAAACCTGACTCAATAGGGGAGGGTCCGGGTGGGCATCTAGGATGGATGACGCAGGGCGTCAGGGGGCGGCTCCGGTGCGGGGCGCTTCGCCGGAAGCTCCGGGCCGTGGGTCGTCGCCGGAGGCACCGGACCGTGGATCGTCGCAGGACACTGACATAAAATCAAACAAGGCAATGGTAAACATGTGATCTCCCCATGAATGATGCAGCGTCCCTCCTTGGGCCAACTGAGATATCACGTGTGTGACCACAGATTATCCATTTTATTGACCAGATTATCAAGTGGCTGAGAATGGAAGGCAGTTAGCATGGGTACCAGTCTCTTCAGCTAATCCACTCCCTGTAATCCATGTCATGTGCCAAATACTTTTTGGCAATGACAAGGAGTGGCAAAGAGTGGAATGTTAGCTAAAAAGACTGGTAGTCAGACTAGAAGGCAGTCAGGAGGAGGCAAGATCAGTTGGGACCATTCTAACCAATGAGAGGGCAGATATGCATGTGAACAAGCAACACAACTCCGATATGAAGTGATTTTTTCCGGGATGTCAAGTTCTACTTATCAGTCCACTCGTAACAATCTAAGCACGACTAAACTTCTAATCGAGCAAATAAACCATTCCATTTTTTGTTAACCAAATTCGAAACTCATTGACCTTCATACAAAAAACTCCTTGCTTGAGTGGAAAAATCACCACCTGCTGGAGAATAGACTTTGTGCCCACTCTCTCGCTCTCGCTTCGCCTCTTCCTCTCTGGTGTGACTCACAAATTGTGTCATTTGTTAGTCACAAGTTTTGCCAAAATCAGGCCAGTGCTGTCTGAGATATCGCATGTGACTAACATACGAACAATCGACAGGCCCCTCCCTGGTTTCAATCAATCATATACCATCCATTACATTGTAGTATGATTGGCTGTAATAGCAAACGTATTGCCCAGTAGTGGTAGATAGAGGATAGTTTATTCAGCAAATACATGCCATTTAGCAGACACTTTTATCTAAAGTGACTTACAGTTAGGCATACATACATACATACATACATACATACATACATACATACATACATACATACATACATACATACATACATACATACATACATACATACATACATAAATACATTTTATGTATGTGTGTTCACACCAATCTAACCCACTACCCTGGCATTACAAGTGCCATGATCTACCAACTGAGCTACGAAGGACAGTTTGGTCCTCTCAAGGGTTCTCCCCCTGCTGTTACAACAACAGCCCCATGGCACCACTCTCTGGACACAGCGTGTATATCATCTACAGACTGACTGAAGCACTGTAATACAGCTGGTTATAGTATCCTACTGTTGTTTTGCTATTAAGTTCATTTAAAGACTATAAAAATCCCTCTGTTAAGTTGTGAGAGAGTCCACAATCCTCCTGCTAGCTGAGTCATCAAGGCAAAGTGGTTTGAACAGTCTTCTTCCACGGTATGAAAACAAAACAAGACAGGTCTCAAACAAGCTGCCTCAATAAATACTGCAAGGTTGGATCTTACCTGTTTTCCTCCCTATCTTCCCTGGAGGGGGATAACAAGCCATTGCTTATCGTTTCTCTCTTTAAGTCTCAGGTTGTGGTTCCTGGATGGAGACAGAAGGAGGCTAACATCTTGTAATATACAGCACAGGATTTATGGAGTAGCTACTGTATGTCAGAAGTCAATGACGTCATCTTAAATAGAAGTGCTTATAAGATAGAGGTGTGTGGGTGGCTGTGGAATGTTCACCTGTAAACATTGAAGTGGTATACACACACACACACACACACACACACACACACACACACACACACACACACACACACACACACACACACACACACACACACACACACACACACACAGACAGAGAGAGAGAGAGATTGGGTGGTGTTGGGTGAGAGAGGAATTTTATTTTACGTCCTGTAACTGACTGGAAGTTACTCAGCGGGGTCGTTGGGTTCTAAAGAGGTGAATCAAAGCGAACCTGGGAAAGGGAACCATGACGAAACACTTTGATGTGACAGAAGGCAAAATTGTAGCTGGTCCCATCAGATAACGTACATGTAGCTCACGTTAGCCCTATGCAAGGCATAGCGGAGTTGCCAGCAACCGGATGCATTCGGTTTTCAGGGAAACAGCTAATTTAACCTAGCTTCCTATTCCGCTGAAAACTGGATGTGGGAACTATAAGTGAATTATAAGTAAAATAATCTGTCTGTAAACAATTGTTGGAAAAATTACTTGTGTCATGCACAAAGTAGATGTCCTAACAAACTTGCCAAAACTATAGTTCGTTTACAAAAAATGTATAGAGTGGTTGAAAAATGTGTTTTAAAGACTCCAACCTAAGTGTATGTAAACTTCCGACTTCAACTGTAAATACTTCATAGAGTTCAACTAACAGATACATCTCAACATCAACTGTTCAGAGGAGACTGTGTGAATCAGGCCTTCATTGTTGAATTCCTGCAAAAAAAACACTACTAAAGGACACCAATGAGAAGAAGAGACTTGCTTGGACCAAGAAACACAAGCAATGGACATTAGACCAGTGGAAATCTATCCTTTGGTCTGATGAGTCCAAATTTGAGATTTTTGGTTACAACCTCCATGTCTTTGTGAGACACAGAGTAGGTGAATGATCTCCGCATGTGTGGTTCCCACCATGAAACATGGAGGAGGCCCCAGTGAGTACTGACCATCCGCACCACCCTCTGTAGAGCTTTGTGGTCAAGGTCGATGCTTTTGCCATACCAAGCAGTGATGCAGCAAGTCAAGATGCTCTTGATGGTGTAGCTGAAGAACTTTTGAGGATCCGAGGGCCTATGTCAAATCTTTCCAGCCTTCTGAGTGGGAATAGGCACTGTCGTGCCCTCTTCATGACTGTGCGGGTGTGTGTGGACACCAAATAAATTGAAGCTCTCGACCCACTCCAATATAGGGGCATGCTCTCCCCACTTTCTCCTGTAGTCCATGATCATCTCCATGGTCCTACTGATGTTGAGGGAATGGTTGTTGTCCTGGCAACACACTGCCAAGTCTCTGACCTCCTCCCTGCAGGCTGTCTCATTGCCGTCGGTGATCAGGCCTAACGCCGTTGTGTCGTCAGCAAACTTGATGATTGTATTGGAATTGTGGAATGCCACGCAGTTGTGGTTGAACAGGGAGTACAGGAGGGGACAAAGCACGTACCCCTGAAGGGCCCCTGTGTTGAAGGTCAGCATGGCGGAGGTGTTGTTGCTTATCCCTGCCTGTCAGGAAGTCCAGGATCAAATTTCAGAGAGAGGTGTTCAGTCCCAGGATCCTGATCTTGGTGGTGAACTTGGAGGGGACTATTGTGTTGAACGCTGAGCTGCAGACTATGAACACCATTCTCACATAGTTGTCCAGGTTATTAACAGGCACACCCCTCCCACTTTGTACTTGCCTGAGGCTACCGTCGTCCGATCATGCCACTGCATGGAGAAACCACAGTTCTCTGTTTCTATTTTGAGCCGGCAAGGTTTCTGGCAAGGCATATAATATTGACGTTTTTCAAGTCTCTGATAGGAGACTCTGGAATGTAGCTCATCAATCTTTTTCTCGAGTGACTGGTAATTTGCCAAAAAAACGGTGTGTGCCAGTTGTTTTTCTCTATGTCCCAGTCTCACAAGGATGCTGGCCTGTCTACCGCGTCTACGCCTGCAGCGTTTTGGTAGCCCATGAAACAAATGAATAGCAGCTGGTGTGAACAAGCTGAGTCGGAGTTGAAGTCGGATTTGATGTTGAAATCGAGGTTAGTAACTGCCGATCTGATGTCCAATAGTCCTTGGTGCTCATACAGTATGTGATAATAGTAAGAACTTTTTGAACAAAAAAGATAAACACACAAAAGTCACGAAAGCAAAGTCGGGTTGGAACCTTTTCCATCGTTGCCGTCCTATATCCTATTATATCCTATAACAAATTCTTAATCAGCCTATCAAAGATCTTTGACTTCCACCAACCACTGGCACTTCTTAAAATGGATCAATCCTGGCCAGTAGAGGGATATTTCACACCTACAAATTCAAGGTTTACTTTTGTTCCGTTGGTCTGTAACAAAATGTTGTGTGCCAATATTGCATTGATGCATCCTTGGCTACTTGATACTAGTACTAACTTTAAAGAAAATATTCACATTTTCACACGACAAAATCCCACGTTTGTGCCTATCTGTTTAACACACGTTTGTGTGCTTTCCTAGCAATAAAGATGTGGGAGGATTATACAACATGTAAGTTAATTGGTGCACATTGGTGCAGCTGGCTTCCGGGTTAAGAGAGAGGGCGTTAAGAACGGTTTGGCGGGTCATGTTTCGGAGACAAGCTCGATAAGACAAGATTGTAATCACGAAAAAGGGGGTAAAAATGACAAAAAAATGAAGAAAAAAATGTAATTTACCCTTACTGCTATTACTAATTGGTGGTGTAACTCCACTAAACTGGCAATCCCAAAGACAAGGTATAGCAGCCGCTGGTTCAGATTTTCCTCGGGGTAAGGTTTTTATTTAAGGAACAGTGCTCCACTGTTGGTCCTCGAGTCAAATAACGCATAACCAATGTTATAAGTGAGCGATTTAGGTTGTTTTGCAAGTATGGTTTTGGGTAGGCTATTACGGTACTTGTAATAGGCTATTTGGGGGGGAAAGCTTCTCCTCTTGAGGTCTGGAAGCGCAGCATCCTGAGCGCATACAGTGTGATTTGTTTATCTGATAAAAAATGTTTTATTACTGTGTAAATTGACTCGATATATTCACTGCAGTGTTAAGCCTAACATTAAGCTAATGAATTATGGGCTAACATGCATAACGCTACATCTCGAGCCTTTCTCTGTCTTCATGGTTTTGTTGTGTAATTACGCACCTGGCCACTCCGCTGCCGGCTATTCCTCTTAAATATTGTGGAGTCCCAGGAAAAGCCAGACTACAAGGTTGGCCACTTATTTTGAGTTATTCTATTTTACTAATAGCCTAATTGAAGAGAGATGCACACTTACTCTCGCTTGCTGAATGTAAAATACAATCAAAAATGAGGGTACCTTCAGGGTTCTTTGGGAAGGATAATAGTTCTATGTGGAACCATAATGACTCAAGAAACCTTTGAGCTCTTCAATGGTTCTTTACAGTTCACAAAAGGGTTCTTTGCTCTTTAAGTGAGAATTCAAATGTAGGGGAGGCATCTCATTAGAATAAAAAAAGAATGGTTCTAAATAGTATCAAATAGGGGTTATTTGGCTTGTAGCTATAGCAGAACCATTTTTGGTGCTATTTAGAAGTCTTTTTTGAAGGTTCAATAAAGAACCATGCTCAAGTTCTAAATGGAACCTGTACGGTGATATAAAGTACCCATTCCTAAGGTTCTATTAAGAACCATTAAAAAAGGCTCTATATACACTCTAAAAAGAAAAGGTTCCTGGAGGATCCTTTAGAGGTTCTTCAACTTGAAGCTGTGGGGGAACCCCTATAGTTCTTCAAAGAACCCCTATTAATGGTTCCTCTAAGAACATTTTTGACCCCCCCATTATTTTTTCATTATTATTAATCAGCATATCAATTACAACAATAACCCTATTTTTTAGTTCTCAGTGTTTATTATGATTTTAGTGGCAAAGCAGAATTATTTTATTTTAAATATGAGGAAAACTCCAAGCCCCAAGTCAAATGTATCCTCTGGCATGTGGATGTTGATAATTATAATTATACAGATGGGTAACAAAACGTGGACACAACGGTATTCTTACCTTGGTTTTTGTGGTAAAAAACGATTTTCATCTACTTATCTTGTACATAATGTAGATCCTCTGGGATCTTCATTGAAGAGGTAAGGGAAGAGCTGCTGTGACTGAATCCTATAAGGTTTTAGAGAAACTATTAATTAACATTTATTGTGGATGATACATATGACCTGCATAACATTATGCAACAAACCAATACCAATTGTACCTTTGTGGGTGTCACGAGAGTTATGTTCTCGATGTTCATAAACCCAATTCAATGATCTACTCAGTCTGAAACCCAGGAATTGTAAGAAACTGGTTGAAATGAATCAGACGGAGGCCCAGCTACGATAGTCAGAACGTTTATTTACGAGAGCGCTCCTTAGTTGTACAAAACCATTCATATTATACCGGCTCCTTCCGCACATACTCTTGCACACAAACAGAATTCATACGCACATACATTTGCACACAAACAGTAGGTATCCTCCGCACACACTGTCCTGCTACCCAGCCGACAGAGATTAGGGACCGTGAGAATCACTCCCTGTCCTTTACCCAATCTCTCAGTGGCCACTAGCCAAGGTCGGCACCGAATCTTGCTCAGACAGTCTGTGTTTAAGACACTTTAGAGACATATTGTACAGTTTATATTGTTTTACCCTAATTCTGACTTAAACTACACACCTCATTAATTATACTTTTACTGACTAAACCTAAACAAACCCATCAGATAATAAATGTATGATTCTAATCAATTTCATAAGGTTTCAGAGTGGGAATTATTTCATCATTATCTTTCAACATTTAAATTACTTTAACAGTGGGCCTCCTCGTCAGTATACGTACAGACACATAAATATACTACATGACTGAAGTATGTGAACACCTGCTTGTCGAACATCTCATTCCAAAATCATGGGCAATAATATGGAGTTGGTCCCCCCTGTGCTGCTATAACAGCCTCCACTCTTCTGTGAAGGCTTTCCACTAGATGTTGGAACATTGCTGCGGGCACTTGCTTCCATTCAGCCACAAGAGCATTAGTGAGATCGAGCACTGATGTTGGGCGATTAGGCCTGGCTCGCAGTCGGCATTCCAATTCATCCCAAAGGTGTTCGATGGACCTTGATTTATGGACCTTGCTTGTCATCCACAAAGTTGGAAGCACAGAATCGTCTAGAATGTCTTTGTATGCTGTAGCGTTAAGATTTCCCTTCAATGGAACTAAGGGGCCTAACCCGAACCATGAAAAACAGCCCCAGATCATTATTATTATTCCACCAAACTTTACAGTTGGCACTATGCATTTGGGCAGGTAGCGTTCTCCTGGCATCTGCCAAACTTAGATTAGTCTGTCGGACTGCCAGATGGTGAAGCGTGATTCATCACTTCAGAGAACGCATTTCCACTGCTCCAGACTCCAATGGCGGCAAGCTTTACACCAGTCCAACCGAGGTTTGGCATTGCGTATGGTGATCTTACGCCTGTGAGCGCCTGCTCGGCCATGGAAACCCATTTAATGAAGCTCCTGACGAGGCAGTTTGGAACGCGGTAGTGAGTGTTGCAACCAAGGACAAAAGATTTTTACATGCTACACGCTTCAGCACTCGGTCCAGTTCTGTGAGCTTGTGTGGTCTACCACTTCGCGGCTGAGTCGTTGTTGCTTCGAGACGTTTCCACTTCACAATAACAGCACTTACAGTTGACCAGGGCAGCTCTAGCAAGACAGAAATTTGACGAACTGACTTGTTGGAAAGGTGGCATCCTATGACGGTGCTCTTCAGTAAGGCCATTCTACTGGCAATGTTTGTCTATGGAGACTGCATGGATGTATGCTAGATTTTATTCACTATTTTTATTATTGGTTCCTGCAAGAACACCCAAGAACACACACCTATGGAATTTTAACAATATAATATGGCTGATCAGAATAACAAACCCTGCATTGCTCTTCAAAATGATCTACAAAGAACCTTTCAGATAAAGAAAGGTTATAAAATCCCCCTCTATAAAGATTCTATAAAGAACCATAGAAAAGGGTTCTATATAGCCCCAAAAGCGCTCGTAGCCATAGTGGAACCCTTTTTTTGGTGCTACATTTAAAAAAATGGGTTTAGCAAGGGTTCTTCTAAGATCCTCAAAGTTCCTCAAAGAACCTTATGGTTCATGGCACTGAAAATTGCCCCCAGAAGGTTATTCCAAGAACCCCAGATGAGGTGGATTTAATCGAGGAAGCAGGCAGATTGGACACCAATTATCGAGGAGAAGCAAGTCTTTATTGGGTTTAGGGATTAATGTAATCAGACCTTGAGTTAAACTGGGAGGGAGAGCATTATTTGCCATGCTTTCAGAAAAGAGCTCAGAAAAGGGGCTAACTGTTGAGAAAAAGTTTTGTAAAACTCAGCAGATATACCATCAGTCCCAGGAGACGTATTCTTTTTAAGGTGTTCAATAGAATAAATTATCTCTTCAACTATAATAGGGTCATCACACTGTTCCCTCTCAGCCTCCCAAATGTATTGTTTTTTTTTAACCCATATTTTACCAGGTAAGTTGACTGAGAACACATTCTCATTTACAGGGGAGAGGAGGGGGGTGAATGAAATAATTTCACACACCCCCCCGAGAATATTTTTTTGTTTGTTGAGGACACCTCACAATACTTAGAACTATACAAATTCCTGTAGAAGTTGCAACTAAAGATAGAGATTAATTTGGGATGATCTGTGATGAGACCATTCATATGTAATTGTTGAATTTGATTATTTTTAGAGTGGTATTTTTCCAACATGAAAAAATAAGATGAATTTTGTTCACCCTCCTCTAGCCATTTCTTCCTAGATCTGACAAAGGCTCCCTCTTCTTTCAGTTCATACATATCATCCAACTTGTGTTGTAGATCAAACAGAACAGATGTGTCCTCCTCTGAGAGACTTTCTACAGGCTTTTGAACAAGAGAGGATCTTTGTAGTTACAATTTCTTCTTCAGCTCTCCTTGTCTTGGCAAGAATACTCCCATATTTTCTTAAGTACTTTCCAACCTCATATTTAAAAAGCTCCCAGTTATTACTGTATGAATTGTCATTCATAGCTTTGTTCCAGAAGTGTGTCATTCAATTGTTTATCTCCATCTAGACCAACTCATGTTTTAATATAGAGCTATTAATCTTCCAGTAGGATGCTCTGCCAAGGCCATTATCAGAGATAAAACGTTTAATGTCAATATAAATAGCTATATGATCAGTAAGGGGAGTGACCAGGATGTTAACATAAATATTCTGTTTATTAAAACATTTAGACACCAGCCAAAAATCTACGCGTGATTGTCTGGAGCTTGCCTTATTACTCCAAATGAAAGACTTGTCATTAGGAAACTTTACTCTCCAAATATCTATAATATCAAACCTTTCCATAAACTGCCTCAAACTTGTATTCATAGAAGTGGACTGTCCCGGAGGCCTCTATCAATAAAATTATTCAGAGAAATATTCAAATCCCCACCTACTGTAAGTAAAATATTAAGGAACTTGGTTAGCCAATGGAGAAAACGCTTTTCCAATGATTCAAGTAACTGATCATTTTCAAGTTTGGAATTGTAACCATAAATGTTGGTAATAATAGTAATGATGTTGTTACAGTTGATAACAAGACAAAGAAAGTGACCAAAAGGGTCACAGTCGGAGTGCAAAAAACGTCCATTGAAATGATTCTTTAGAGTGGTAACTCCAGCAGAGCGTTCAGAACCATGGGAGAGACATACATCATTACCCCACTGAGATCTTCAGAAGTTGACGTCGGATGAAATTGAATGAGACTCCTGAAAAAAACATAAATCTGTTTTGAACTGTTTGGCAAATAAAAATAATGCTTTGCGCTTACCTTACGTCTTAACCACCTGGCATTGAGTGAAACTGGAATATAGAACAGAAGTACTACGAGCTAAACAACAATCGCATATCGAGTAAAAATGTAAAGAAACCAGAGCTACACACCATATGGATTTAAACGATTGAGTGTGTTACGGCTTTCATATTCCTCCTCCTCGGACGAGGAGAAGGAGTAAGGGTCGGACCAACACGCAGAGTGGGTAGTGCTCATGATAATTTATTAAATCGAAACGAAACTGAACACTTACAAATACAAAAACAACAAACGTGACAAAACCGAAAACAGTCCCGTGTGGCACGAACACTGACACGAGATACAAGAAAAAGGAAAACAGGTCAGGAACGTGACAGAGTGAGAATAGTTTAAGCATAACAAATATAACTGCCAGACCAAGAAACAGTAAAAAGCTTGCTCACTGCCTATAATGCAGGTAAAAATAGCAAAAGTGAGAGAAAAAACTAAATAATAAATAGACATTACTCCAGTAGTCCTGTACAGTTAGAACGAAAGTGAAATCACCTAACATGCTGACCACACTGCTCGTGTGCGCGAGCGTTGCAAAATAAATGTACACATACATGTTATTCAATCATTGCACCCACACTGCTCTCGCACGCCAACGAGCGTCAAGCGCTAACATAGAAGTCAGTTCTATTTGTGACACTGAACCCGCCTCTGCCATTTCCTCATTGGTTTATAGAAGCAGATACCCATGTGCCAGCTCCTCATTGGTTATACCCACGTGGGTGATTGAAAGATGAACTGAGGTCAGTCGGTCAGTTGTGGTGGTACACCTTATTATAAAAGTTAGATGCCAATCGCCATATAAAGTCCAAAGAAGAAAAAGCCTGGAAGGAGGAGAGATGACTAGAAACGATTCGGTTGACCGTTTTATGTGTGGATTAATTGTCTGAGTAGAGGATCTTGTGCATTTCAGGTAAAATAACAACTCAACGTTTAAATCCAAGGACAAATTAGCATGCAACAGAAAGCTATCTAAATAGGACAAATTAACTAGCAACTGCAAGCTAGCACGCTAAATTGCCATAAATGTTTAATGCTTTTCGACATGTCCCCAAATTAATATAATTGGTTCAGAGTTTGTTCTGCTTATCGTGATCGCGTTTGGTGTGAGGTGACAAAATCAATTTGTGCACGATGGCGCACGCGGTTTGGGCATTAATCAGGCACAGTCTACGACAGTCCTCAAGGAGGAAGGATGATTTCGGATCCTCCCATGAAGTAAGCCGCTTTCCCCTCTTTTCGTGCTTTTCCATTGCTGGCCACAGTTTCTCTCTCCTTTCTCTGTCTGCTTTCGAGAGGTCTTCAGCAAACCGCATGTTATTGTCGTGTAGGAAGGTCGATTTTTTTGCTGCTTTCCAAGTGGCTTCCCTGTAGATCCATGACGTGAACTGGAGAATAACACCTCTGGGCTTGGAGTCACCCTGCCTTCTCGTGCTGAGGTGATGTACAGTGTCAACAACATCTGCTAGCTTAGCCTTCTCCTCAGGTAGGACAGTGTGGTAGACTTTGATGGTCTCTTGCCGCACGTTCCCCCCATTTGCCTCGGGAACTCCATACAGTCTCAGATTCCCTCCTCTTTTTCGACACGCTTTCGATGTGGGCAACCTTCTACTTAACATCCTTGATTTCCATGCTTGCAAAATCAAACGTTTTTAAGCCCTCGATTTTCATTGTGTTGTCACCGACCATTTTCTCTATGGCATCGGACCTTGTTTTGATGAGCCTGGAAAGAGTGGCAATAACATCATTATTGGCAGTGGCATCAGGGCCCAGTTCAAACATGTGTTTCTTGGAAGCTGGAGGTTTGCTTGGGGTTATAGACAAAGAAGGAAATTCCTGGTGTTTTGGATCCTCCCCGGATCAATGGAAACCTTCCTAGTGGTTCACTCGCGCCGGGTCATCACTAGTTACCACCACCACAAAGTCAGAAACCCTGCCCAATTCTAAAATGTTACTTCTTAAAATGTGATTTTAAACCTAATCCTAACCTTAACCCCCCTGCTAACCTTATGCCTAACCCTAACCTTAAATAAAGACCAAAAAGCTAAATTCATAAATTTCGTTTAATTTGGAAACGCTTTTATTTTAATATTTACCACTGTAGCAGTATAAATAGCAATACAGTGCATTTGAAAGTATTCAGACCCCTTGACTTTGTCCACATATTGTTAAGTTACTTCCTTATTCTAAAATGCATTAAACAAATACAAATTCTCATCAATCTACACACAACACCTCATAATGACAAAGTGACAACAGGTTTTTAGAAATGTTTGCAAATGTGTATATATATATATATATATATATATATATATATATATATATATATATATATATATATATATATATATATTAAAAATATGTAAATACCTTATTTACATAAGTATTCAGACCCTTTGCTATGAGACTCGAAATTGAGCTCAGGTGCATCCTGTTTCCATTGATCATCCCTGAGATGTTTCAACAAGATCAAGATCAACAAGATTCTCTGGTCTGATGAAACCAAGTTTGAACTCTTTGGCCTGAATGCCAAGCGCCATATCTGGAGGAAATCTGGCACCATCCCTACGGTGAAGCATGATGTTGGCAGCATCATGCTGTGGGGATGTTTTTCAGCGGCAGGGACTGGGAGCCTAGTCAGGGTCGAGTGAAAGATGAACGGAGCAAAGTACAGAGAGATCCTTGATGAAAGCCTGCTCCAGAGCGCTCAGGACCTCAGGCTGGGGCGAAGGTTAACCTTCCAACAGGATAACCACCATAAGCACACAGCCAAGACAAAGCAGGAGTGGCTTCGGGACAAGTCTCTGAATGTCCTTGAGTGGCCCAGCCAGTGCCCAGACTTGAACCGATCGAACATGTCTGGAGAGACCAGAAAATAGCTGTGCAGCGACACTCTCCATCCGACCTGACAGAGCTTGAGAGGATCTGCAGAGAATGGGAGAAAATACAGGTGTGCCAAGCTTGTAGCGTCATACCAAGAAGACTCAAGGCTGTAATCGCTGCCAAAGGTGCTTCAACAAAGTACTGAGTAAAGGGACTGACAACTTAAGTAAATGTAATATTTCACGTTACATTTTTTACAATGAGCAACATTATCTAAAAAGCTGTTTTTGCTTTGTCTTCATGGGGTATTGTGTGTAGATTGACAAGGGGGAAAAAATGATTTAATCCAGTTTAGAATAAGACTGTAACGTAACAAAATATGGAAAAAGTAATTAGGTCTGAATACTTTCTGAATGCACTGTATATACAAAAGGATGTGGACAGGCTGTAATCGCTGCCAAAGGTGCTTCAACAAAATACTGAGTAAAGGGTCTGAATACCTATTTAAAATTGATAGTTCCTTTTTTTGTCTGGCCCCAGAAAATTTTACGTGTTTTTGCTTTGTCCTTATGCAGTATTGTGTGTAGATTGATGAAGATTTTTTTGAAGTACATTTTAGAATAAGGCTGTGATATAACAAAATGTGGAAAAAGTCAAGAGGTCTGAGTACTTTCTGAATGCACTGTAGCAGAATGATTGAATTAGCATTATTTAGGAACCCCCCCATGCATTTGGGGGGACTCATGTCCAGTGGCGACCTGTCTTTCTGGGACCCACCTGTTTTGAGCCCCACCTGTTTAGCTGTTTTGCATGTTATTTTGTCATTAATTTGTGTTCCATATCAGTTTGCAAACAATGTACAAAAAAAATATCCCTGACTTAATAAAGCCGCATACCAATATGGTCTCTTTCTTTAGTAAGGCAGCTCCAAATTGCAGGTGTTTCAGCCTAGCTCAGTGCTTTCTGTGGTGGAGGGGCAGCCAGCGAAAATACAGAGCATAGGCGTTGGTAATCTTCTCTTGTTGAGCCATGATTGGCTCAGTGTTCTATCACTCATGGGGACACTACGTCACTGCAGAATCTACAGGGCGAGCTGGGCAGTTCAACCCCCCTGTTGGGTGCTACCATAGATTTACATTAGAAGTGTCCATCCAAGAAGGCTCAAGGCCATTGGCCACCGATAAAATGATGTCAAGTCACGGGATATCTACCATAGCTTTGATTGGACTGATCATGTCAACATCATACTTTCAAAATCTTAGCTAACATACTATACATGCGTTATACTTAGAGCTAAGTGTTAATGATTTAAGAATAAACATTATGAATTTACTGAACATAAATGTGATAATGTTTGCGTGTGGTTCAAAAGTCAAAACTCATGGTGACGTTTGTTAATATTGAAGGAGAATGCAATTCTTATCGACTTGCAGAAATCCACAAGGAGTCAGTAGATACCATATTTCTTTAAGCAAGACAGCCATATCAGCTATGGTTTTTAAAAAGACAGTAAATGAGGATGAATGAATTGTTTCGCTGACAGACAAGGCTCCGCTGATAGCCAGGTGTAGCGGTGGTAAGGATTCACTCCATGGTGCTGAAAGGAAAGCTCTGCTGTTGGGTTAGCTTTATGTAGGCCTGACTGCGGGCAATGTCTGTCACTGTTAAAGAACAATTCATATATTGTTTAGTGTTGTGTAGTGGCTTTGCAGGTATGCATCTAAAAACAATTGGCTGAGTTTGCCCCACCAAGATTTGCATGCTAAAATTCCCACTGCTCATGTCTCATTCAGGGGGTCTGAGATACCCTGGGCCCCCACAATTTGCACTCTGAGCTAAATAAATGGAACCGTGTTACCACTAGAGGATGCTATCACTCAGTTTGATGCAGAGCTCCCTGGTCCTAAACCAGACCGCTCTCTGTGTAATTCAAACACAAAACACCCATTCTCTTACTTAGCTTATTAGAAGAGTTCTCGCAAAGTTTTTAATTGTGATTTTCTATTTACCTCAGTGATCGTAATGAGTGTGACGCACACTTTTTACATTTGAGTAATTCAGCAGATACTCTTATCCAGAGCGACTTACAGTAGTGAGTGAATACATTTACACACACACACACTCTCACACACACACACACACACACACACACACACACACACACACACACACACACACACACACACACACACACACACACACACACACACACACACACACACACACACACACACACACACAAACACCCCCCTCTCTCTCTGCTTACCGCTCTCTCTCTCTCTCCTCCCGCTGCCTCTCACTGCTGGATATCACTTAAGCAGAGTAAGAGCCTCAGTGTTGTGTCTATAGATGCTATTGACTTTGCAGTGAAAGAAAGAGAGACTGCTATGCCATGCTGCCCCTGCCAAGTTTCCCCTCCTCAACATCACTGGCCTGTCCTCTGGACTAATAACAAATGACCGCTCCATCCTGGTCTGACATGGACAGACAGGGAATATTTTATGGTTCCTTAAGTAGTTTTTGCAGGTATCTGAACTTTACTTTACTATTTATATTTTTGACAACTTTTTACTTTTACCTCACTACATTCCTACAGAAAATAAATTATTTTTATACATTTTCCCTGACATCCAAAAGTACTTGTTACATTTTGACAGGAAAATGGTCCATTTCACACTTATCAAGAGAACATCCCTGGTCGTCCCTACTGCCTCTGATCTGGCGGACTCACTAAACGCAAATGCTTCGTTTGTAAATTAATGTCTGAGTGTTGAAGTGTGACCCTGGCTATCCGTAAAAAAAAATTGTGCCGTCTGGTTTGCATAATATAAGCAATTTGAAATGATTAATACTTTTACTTTTGATACTTAAGTATATTTGAGCAATTCCATTTACTTTTGATACTTAAGTATATTTAAAACAAGACTTTTACTCAAGTAGTATGACATTTGAGTACTTTTTCCACCACTGGTTGAAGCGTACATCATCAATAGGAATGACAACCGTTTTGTTCTCAGATCTTCAAAAACGTGTCTTATGAGAGTAAGAGAACAAGAAAAAAGCCATAGATATTATAGTTCGGAGGAAGGGAAGGGAAAGGGGATACCTAGTCAGTTGCACAACAGAATGCGTTCAACCGAAATGTGTCTTCTGCATTTAACCCAACCCCTCTGAATCAGATGTATAGTAGCTATGCTCTATTTTTTTCCAGAGTCAGTGTCAGCTGAGGTAAAATAACTAGAGCAGCTCATAGCCCAGCCTTCCAACCAGTCAGTCAGTCAGCCTAGCACAGTCTCTGCCCAGAGCACAGTCAGCAGTGGTGGAAAATATATACTTAAAATATGCTTACGTATCAAAAGTAAAACTATGAATCATTTCTAAATTCTTATTATTAAGCGAGGCAGGTGGTACTATTTTCTTATTTTTTAAATGTACAGATAGTGGCACACTTCAACATAATTTACAAAAGGTGCATTTGTGTTTAATGAGTCCACCAGATCAGAGGCAGTAGGGATGACCACATATTCTTTTGTTTGTGAATTGGACCATTTTCCTGTCCTGCTAAGCATTCAAAATGTAACAAGTACTTTTGGGTGTCAGGGAAAATGTATTGAGTAAAACGTACAATATTTTCTTTAGGAATATAGCGAAGTAAAAGTTAAGTAGTCAAAAATATAAATAGTAAAGTAAAGTACAAATACCCCCAAAACCCACTTAAGTAGTACATTAAAGTGTTTTACTTATGTATTTTTACACCACTGCCAGTCAGTCCAGCCAAACATAGCTCAGCCCAGTGGAGACATGTTCCCAGCACAGAAAGATGTGCAGACACAACACTGAGTTCAGCAGGAGGGTGGACTAACACTGAGGGTTTGCCTTCAACACACACACACACACACACACACACACACACACACACACACACACACACACACACACACACACACGCACACACACAAATACACACAAACACACACACACACACACACATACATACATACATACATACATACATACATACATACATACATACATACATACATACATACATACATACATACATACATACACACACACACACACACACACACACACACACACACACACACACACACACATACATACATACATACATACATACATACATACATACATACATACATACATACATACATACATACATACATACATACATACATACACACATACACATTAAAGGGCAGGCATAGCGGGGTGCCTGTGACTCATGCCTTGATAAAACAGGTCTGACAATGTAATGGGAAATTATTTGATTAATTATTTTGCCGGATTTTATTTACTGTTGATATTGATTGATATGGAACGACTAGGAGCAACAACGGCTCAGACGCGAAGTGGTAGGCCACACAAGCTCACAGAATGGGACCGCCGAGTGCTGTATGCGTGTGTAAATCGTCTGTTGCAACACTCACTACTGAGTTCCAAACTGCCTCTGGAAGCAACGTCAGCACAATGTTCGTCGGAAGCGTCATAAAATGGGTTACTATGGCAGAGCAGCCGCACAAAAGCCTACATTTGGTGGAGGAGGAATAATGGTCTGGGGCTGTTTTTCATGGTTCGGGTTAGGCCCCTTAGTTCCAGTGAAGCGGAATCTTAACGCTATAGCATACAATCACATTCTAGACGATTCTGCTTCCAACTTTGATGCAACAGTTTGTGGAAGGCCCTTTCCTGTTTCAGCATGACAATGCCCCCGTGCACAAAGTGAGGTTCATCAGAAATGGTTTGTCGAGATCGATGTGGAAGAACTTGAATGGCCTAACCTCAACCCCATCAAACACCTTTTGGATGAATTGGAACGCCCGCTGCGAGCCAGGCCTAATCGCACAACATCAGTGCCTGGCCTCACTAATGCTCTTTTGGCTGAATGGAAGCAAGTCCCCGCAGCAATGTTCCAACATCCAGTGGAAGGCCTTCCCATTAGAGTGGAGGCTGTTATAGCAGCAAAGGGGGGACCAAATCCATATTAATGGCCATGATTTTGGAATGAGATGTTCGACGAGCAGGTGTCCTCATACTTTTGATCATGTAGTGTATGTAATAAACATAATTGTATGTGGCGGAAGACGCAGACAAGATGCAGACAGACACATTCCCTTGGGCCAAGGGAAACAGGAGTTAACCACATAAGTAAAATATTTTATTATATCGTTTTCACTTCACAGTTACATTGACATTTTAGTAATTTAGCAGTTGCTCTTATTCAGAGCGACTTAGAGTTAGTGCATTCATCTTCATCACTTGTTAGTCTATAAGTACTGATGTTCCTACCTTTGACCTATTTAACTGCCAGTATCAAATGCCTGCCATTTTTGAAGACTGAGCCGTGGGCACATTGATGATGTATTGAAATCTGGAATAATTTGGAAAAAGTGAAGGGGTCTGAATACTTTCCGAATGCACTGTACTTAATGAAACCACAGTAGCAGGGCAGGAGCTCAGCAACCAATGAAATAGGCTACAGATCTGAGGTCCTTACTGTGCAAGCATTAGACAGCCTTGCATTGTGTTTTAATATCTCAACATCGTAATAACTGAAAGTAGAATATCGTATATAAGTCTTCTTACTGCATGCCTACTGTTTCTGCCTGAACTCTTGACCTGTAACAGACCCATATCCTCATCAACATTAATCACAGCAGGATACTGTCGAGACCTCCTCTCCATCACCGGCACTTAGAGATAACTTACTACTACCCACAAACCCCTCCTCTCTCTCTAATCGTCCTGTTGTGTGTGGCGCCATGGTGATGAGGTTTAATCTCTGACACCACGCTAAAGCAGGACAGATGGCCACCACCTGACCAAGGAACCATAGAAACAACACCCCGCCTCTGAGGTCAGATATGTCATTCAACATGGACACTGGAGAAATCTACCGCAATCCACCTGATAAGGAATCTAAGGTGCAGGAAGGTCAGAGAGTAAATGACATCATATAACTTTTCCTGTGTATAACTTCTCTAAATGTATGATCCCATTTGCCCATTTAAAAAAAAATGATTGTTCAAAAATGTATAAAGACCAAAGACCAAAACATTCAGTCCAGGTGCCCCTTTATTGTATTTTTTTATTATTTTTTAGCAATTCTCAATAAGCCTTTTAGGGGCTCTGACAGTCCTTTTTGGTCGCTCTGCTGAAGTGCTTCCTGAAACAGTTGGACAGCGTTTGTTGTCAGTCAGGGTGTTCTGACTGAATTGTCCATTTCTAAAGGCATTTGACGCTTCAGCAGTATCCTCCTGATGATCCTCAGTCCCTTGAGTGAATGGCTGCAGCCTTAGATCCACTCTGTTTCGTCTCAGTTGTGATCCCTGCTCTGTTTGGATCTCCTAGGATCGCGGTGCAACTTCTCTCTGCACACACCCTTGCTGCATCCAGGTTCCTGTAGTGATGTCTCGGAGTCGTACATGATCTCCAGGTTTCAGTTCAGGCAAGTATCTTGCACTTTTGTCGTGTCGCTGTTTTTGTTTGTCTTTCTGTTTTTCCTTCGCGAGTTTGACTTTGTGAGCACCTCTGAGTGTTAGCAAGTTCTCATGGATGGGTAGGTTGGTTCTGATGCGACGTCCCATCAACATTTGTGCAGGTGAAAGTCCGTTCTGCAGCGGTGCGCTGCTGTAATCATCAGATTTTTTAGGAAATACTCCTTTCCATCATGTGCCTTTTTCATCAGACAATTTTGACTGAACTCTCTGCTAAGCCGTTGGACCTTGGGTAGTTGGGGTTGGAGGTGTTGTGTCGGAATCCCCAGTTGTTAGCGAAGGATCAGAATTCGGAACTTGAGAACTGCGGGCCATTGTCCGAGTACAGTTCAGACGCAACCCCATGTCTTGCAAAGACTGATTTCAGGTAGGTGATTACAGCTTTGCTGGAGGTAGTTGGCAGTGTTGCTACTTCAGGGTAGTTTGAGTAGTAGTCGGTAACAACAATGTGACTTTTGCCATTGCAGTCAAAAAGGTCAACTCCAACTTTGTAGTAGGGTCTGTTGGGTACTGGATGAGGCATTAGCGGCTCTGCTTGCTGCTTTGGCCTGTAGGTCAAACACAGTTCACATGAAGCAGTGGTCTGGCTGGTTTCCTGGTTCATTCTTGGCCAGTACAATACTTCCTGTGCTCGTCGTTTGCATTTTTCCTCACCCAAGTGGCCCTCGTGTATTTTCTGTAGCATTTATTTGCATAGTGTCATGGGAATGACAATCTTGTTGCCTTTGAACACTATGTCATCCACAACGGTGAGCTCTGCTCTGCACATCCAGTAATCCTGTATTCTCCTTGGACAGTTGTTTTTCTGTGCGGGTCATCCTATCAGTGTTGTTTCTTTCAACTCTGTCATTGTTTGGTCAGCTGCGGTCTCTCTTTTGATCTGCTCCATTCTCTCAGAAGACACAGGCAGTGATGCTATGATCATGTCGGCGTAGGCCTGAATCTCAGTGTTTTTCTGTGTGTCGAAGCTCTCTTTCTTTGCGACTGCTCGAGAAAGAGTGTCGGCGGTGAACATGAACTTTCCCGGGGTATAGATCATCTTCACATCATACTTTTGTAGTCTGATAAACATTCTCTGGATTCTCATTGGACAATCATTCAGTGGCTTAGATCAAGGCTCTGGACGCATAAGCGACGGGTTGCCATGTGTCGTCATGCTGTTGCAGAAGAACTGCTCCCAGGCCAAACTGTGACGCGTCTGCAGAAATCCTTGTGCTTTTCTCTGGATCATAGAACCTGGGCACTGGCTCTTCTGTGATTGTCTTCTTTAGGTTTTTGAAGCAGTTTTCCTGTTCATGGGACCATTCCCATTCATTTTTCTGTTCCAGAAGACATCTGAGTGGAGCGGACTGTGCTGACAGTTGAGGTATGAACTTTGCAAGGTAGGTGATCATGCCCATGAAGCATCTCACGTCGTCCTTGTTCTTTGGGCGCTCCGTGTTGTTGATGGCTGATGTTTTCCTCGGGTCTGGTTTGACTCCATCCTCTGAAAGTACGTCTCCCACGAAGGTAAGTGTTTTCACACCAAACTCGCATTTGTCCTTGTTTAGTTTTAGGTTGACTTTCCGTGTCAGGTCCAGCACTTGCCTCACTCTCGCATCGTGTTCTTCTTTTGTGGACCCCCAGACGATGATGTCATCCATCATGGTCTCCACTCCAGGAATGTGCTCGAAGATCATGTGGATTGTCTTGTGGTAGACCTCTGGCACTGAGAGAATCCCATATGGTAGACGAAGAAATCTGTACCTGCCCTCAGGTGTGTTGAATGTGCATAGCCTTGAGCTTGCATCGTCTAGCTTCATTTGACAGAATCCTGATGAGGCATCAAGCTTACTGAACCACTTTGCTCCAGCAAACTGCAACATTATGTCTTCTCTGGTTGGCAACTTGAAATGCTCTCTTGATTGCTTTGTTGAGATCTCTCGGGTCTAGACATATCCTGAGATCGCCGTTCTTTTTCACCACAATAACCAGTGAGCTTAACCAGTCTGTATGTTCATCCATTTTTGTGATGAGGTCCATCTTTTCCATGCGTCCGAGTTCCTCCTTGTATTTTTTCTTCAGTGCAAATGGAACTTTTCTGCATGCATGCACAACTGGAGTAATTTTGTCATCAGTACATATTTTGCGTTCTCCTGGTAAACATCCAAGACCCTCAAACACGTCCTCATACTAAGCCAGGATCGATTCTTGGTCATTTTCAGTCTGTGATGTCACTACATACACTCTTTTCAACAAATTGAGCTTTTCACATGCATTGATTCCTAGAATAGGCTGTACACTCTTTTCCACGATCAGCAGCTGTGCTCTGAACTGTTTTCCTTTGTGCTGTAAAGTTACTATGCAGCTTCCTCTGACCGGTATGTTCTCCCCAGTATAACCAGAAACCTTAATTTTCACCGGGTGTATTTTGCTCTTCACCTTCAGTGTTTTGTAGTCATCCAGCGACAACAGGTTTACCTGTGCTCCAGTATCAAGCTTGAATGGTATTATAGTTTCATTCACAGTCAATGGCACAATCCATTCAGCTTTTACTGCATTGCATATTTCCACAGAATCAACAAAGAATTCTTCAATCTCCTCCTTGACTGTGTGAACCTTTTTCTTTGTAGCCTTGGCTTTGCAGAATTTTGAGAAAGTATTATTTTTCCCACAGTTGTTACATGATTTGCCATATGCAGGGCAACGTTTTGGCTTGTGGATGAATCCACATTTTCCACATGTAGTGTTTTGATTTCTCTCTTTTGCTTGTTATTGTTTTGTAAGGCCTTGTGTGTATTGCTCCTCTCTTTTTATTGCATACACTGACTTCTCATCCCTGCACAGCTCTTTAGCTTGTGCTCTGGTGGTTCAGCTGCTCGACACATATTCACTGCTTTATCCAAAGTTAAATCTTGCTCACACAGCAATCTCTCCTTGAGTCCATTATCAAGTTTGCCACAGACTATCCTGTCTTTCACTAGTGAGTCTTTCAGATCTTCAAATTCACAAGTTTTGCTCAGTGTGTTCAGCTCAGCCAAATACTGGTCAAAACTGACTCCCTGTTTCTGATCATGAGAGAAACTTGTATCTCTCAAACATGACCTTTCTGGCTTGGTACAAAGTACTCCTCAAATTTAGCCATTAGCACAGTCAATGTCAAGTTTGCCTCGTCTTGCTGAAAGCTATTGTAAATGTCCAATGCATCCTCTCCAATAACATGCAGAAAAATGGAAGCTTTCAATTTGTCATCATCTCCCCCTGCTCCACTGGCTGCTAGGTAGATATTGAATGTCTGCTTGAAACATTTCCAATTGTCGGCTAAATTGCCTGTTAACTGCGTAGGAGTAGGAGGACTAAGCCTATCCATGACGGAGAACAGGAACAGTGTCCATTTCTCTTACTTCAGTATGTTGCTCATCAACTTGCTCGTCAACAGATTCCAATGCAGCCTCGCTCTCGCTGCTGTCACTCTCGCTGCTGAGGCTCGTTGTCCTCGCTCTTGCAAGCTAGCATGTACGCCTACTCACGTCACTTGACTTGTGGTAGAATGTTCAATTTTCGTGGCGGAAATTTGCAGTTACTCCTTTCTTTTCTCTGTCTCGTCATAGCGACTACCAATCTGACACCATGTTATGTTTGTTCCTTGTATAATGACAAACCGGGGCGTAGGTTTAACTACTTTTAATGAATATATACTTCAGCTAGAAAACTCCTTGTTTTGCCATGCAAGGCCTTCTTCAACCACTTTCCCCGCCCGCATAGCCTGCTGGGTAACGTAGTGTAAATGTTATTATCACATAACAACACACACCCTACCTCTACAGTGCACTCTCTTATTGTGTAACCAGGACAAGGGGACATGGCAAGACAAGGGATTCTTGTAAGACAAGGGATTTCTCTCAAAACACAGAAATGTCAATTCACACGGGACTACTTTGCCCTGAAAAACAGTAGGTCATTCTGGCTGGAATTGTTACTCTCCTGCCATGTAAAAATTACTGACATGGCAGATTCGGACCGGATTAAAATTACAGATGTGGTGTTTTGTGCTCGTGTGCGTAAATACATTACTCCACCTCCCCCAGTAAAACTAATCTTGTCCGAATAGGGTTTATGTCATGGATAGATTATGTGTTCTTAATTTTTGTACACTCCATTTATGTGTGTGTGTGTGTGTGTGTACATTGTACAATCAATTGGTGAAAGAGAGCCTGAAATACCACATTAATTTGTACATATCCACTGTATACATGAATTGCGGCAAAGTTGGTTCCTCTTTCAAACACGTCTTTGGTCACATTTGTGTGGGTCAATCAAAAATACCCTAATGATTGGATGACAATAGAGCCGCCCACAATGCAGGTGATGGCTGCAGAAAGAACTTGGAGAAGAGCAACTGCAGAAACGTGCAGTTGACTGCAGTCAAAACTTCATTACCTTTGATCACATGATTTTTTGATCAAGTTCATGCACTCGACATGTAGGCACAAGTTGGACCATTTTTAACCCATCATGCAACACACTTTGAAAGGCGGTGACCAACGTGTCCACTGATTTCTCATCTCCTTAATTCACTGTAAAACCAAGTAAGTTCTGGCTACTCAAACATTTTGATGAAAGCGATTACCCCCCCAAAAAATCTGTTAAGAAACGTATAACGCTGAAGTGAGCAGTAATACCTTAATATGAGTAATACAAATGTTTTTTTAGAGTAAGGTATATGTAAATTTAACGACCCCACTAAGCCACGCATGCAATAATTTCCCAGTGTGCCTTGCCTTTTCGATTGAATTGTAGAGTTACCACCCATGACTGTATTTGTTAGTGACAGAGACATCCTTGTTGAATTCATATGTCATCAGTTATGTGGCCTTCACCAAGTGAGACCTATCTAATCGCACTTAATATAGCTGGGTACATTTATTTAAAGTGATTGTGTAGTCATTACTCAAATTGATAGTGTCACAGTGGGTCCAAATTTGAGTGGTGTCAGCTGTAAAAAAAAAAAGAAGATATATATATATATATATGCCCCCACTACGCCACGCCTCAAATATATACTGTGTACCTTGTCTTTTTCGAGTGAATTGTAGTTACCACCAGGAGCGCAACTTTTACTGAAATTGCATTTTTGTCCCCCCCTGTTTTATCATTGCAAAGTGATACGAAACGACACCAAGGTGTGCTTTAGGACCATGCGGACGCCTCCAAGCGGTCGGGTAGGCTGTTTGGAGTGTTTATCCGACTGGATAAAAGGAATATATATATATATACATATAAGTTAAGTCCCCCCACTTCTAAAACCACAGTTGCGCCCCTGGTTTCCACCCATGACTGTATTTGTTAGTGACAGAGACATGGTTGTCAAATTTGTTTAGTTTCAGCCATGTGGCCTTCACCGAGTGAGTTCCTAGATGGATGTTATCATTATAATTAAATTCTTTATGACAAAATATTACATATCTCATAAGGCCTTATTTTGATGCCTAGCTTTACCCTAATAGAGTGGCCTGAAACTCATAGTTTACATGCCACATCAGGACTGTGAGTTGGGTTGCAGAATTCTGTTCATTTTCCCCAAATTCCCAGATTTTCAAAACATCCTGGTTGAAGGATTTCTGGGAATCTTCCAACTGGGATTTCTAGGACGCTTGGGAAATTTATAAAAATGTTTCAACCCTACCTGCAAGTCACGTTATGCTGATTTGCAAAGTGATGTGTAATTCCTATTGGAATTAGTGACGTTACATTTGATACCGGAGCTCCGAGGCATGCGTCGAAATCGCTACGCAGTTTACTTTGACGCAATGTGCCGATGCTTGTATCACTTTATCAGAAGCGTGTGATCAATGATGTCCGAAGCTTAATTTAGTCAAACAACCACATATTTGGCTTTGTATTGGTTTCAGTAAAAGACAAAAAGGCTACACTGCGCATGTGCTGCGGCATTGCGATGTCATCTATAATCATTTGGACCAGTAAGTGCCACAAAATAAAAAACGTTGTTTTCTAAACTAATCTAATATGTTGGATTTAATGCACCCGTTACTGTGATGGTTGTTCCAGTTTAGATGATTGAGATAGTCTCAATATTTAATCTTCCTTACTCAGTCAGTCATTTTTTTATGCAGGTTGTGTGGTGATTAACAATGCTACTTGTTGGACATCCTAATTCTGGTTGTATTTCAATAGGACTTACACATCACTTTGCCAGCCAATATAATGTGGTTTGCTGGCCTGATGTGGCTTTTAAATCAGGAGATTCCTAACACCGCTGTGTTAGGTTATAACTAGGTCCTCAAAGAAAGGCCTTATGACGTATGTCATGTATTGTCATAAATAATACAATTATAAAGACTAATAAGGCTGGTGAAATTGTTCATTGAGGGTTCTAGGAAGAACCCTCCAAAGATAAAAGGGTTCTCGGTACCACACCTTCATAGACGGTTCTATGAAGAACCTTTAGATGATCAAATGTTTCTTGGTAGAACCCTTCATAGTGGGTTCTAGGTAAAACCATATACAGGGAATTCTCTAAGAACCCTAGATAGAGGGGTCTAGATTGGACCCTCTGTAAAGGGTTCTACCCAGCACCATAAAAGGTTCCCCTATGAGGACAAACCAAAGAACCCTGTATGGTTATACTTAGCACCTTTTTTTCTAAGAGTGTAGCTGTCTGGCTTTCACTTCCTTTTCTTTTGAATACTCCTTTCATGTCAAAAGCTTATTTTTTTAACAGAATTGTCAGACAGTCAAAGATAGGCTTTGTTCTAATTAATATGCACAGATCTGATTTTTGTGATGTATCTTACCATGTCAAAAACTGGGGAGCCACAATGAGCAACAAAGAGGGGAGCTGGAGAATGTAATTAAGGGAATACTTGGGAATGCCGTGATATTATCAGATCAAATCAAATGTTATTTGTCACATGCGCCAAAAACAACAGGTCATTTGACTTAAGTCACTTGGAAATGAACGGCATATATGCGGTTGAAAAAAAAATCTAATGCAATATATCGTTTTCCAAATATAACTAAAAAGGTGTTTGTTTGTGGATAGCGAATTGCATTTGTGGAAAGTGATTTACATTTGTGGGTTGATGATTTACATTTGTGGAAAGTGATTTACATTTGTGGAAAGTGATTTACATTTGTGGATTGATGATTTACATTTGTGGAAAGTGATTTACATTTGTGGATTGATGATTTACATTTGCGGTAAGTGATTTATATTTGTGGATTGATGATTTACATTTGCGGAAAGTGATTTATATTTGTGGATTGGTGATTTACATTTGGCATGATATTGATCCCATAGTTTGATTCGCTGTGGATGGGAGCGCGAGCGCACCAGAGCACCGATTTATCGTGTCCCTCTCCTCCTCCGGTTGCAAATCATGACACAATGTCTGGAGGTATAAAAGCAGGGCCACTCCTTTCACCGCGCACTGTAAGTCTGGTGACGATCACTCAACTCCGTAGCCGGACAAGGGTGTGTGCTGCCTGGTGTGAATGCGAGGATGGCGACGCTTGTGGAGTCCGCAGATATTGAGACTTTAAGCAGCTCCAGCAACGTTATGGCATCCCCGATGTCCGCGAGTCTCTCGCACCGTTTTGTTGACAACAAATTTTACCTGCTTGTGGTTATTGGGGAAATGGTCACGGAGGAGCACTTGAAGTGTGCCATTGCCGATATAGAAAAAGGTAAGAAGATTGAGGAATGCGATATCCTATTACGATGTTGAGGATGTGGTGTAGGCTAGCCTATGATGGTAGCGGCAGCAACAACACTATGTGCTGAATGCTTTGTCATAGGCTACAACTAGACTCTATTTTATTTGGAATATTGTGAGAAGAACTAGCCTAGGCCTACATCATGCGCCAAGTCTGGATCCATGTTTTTGTAACTTAGGCTACTTTACGCATAACACTATCTAATTTTGGATACATCCACTTCCATAGGCATTAATGGCAATGAAGCTCTCGGGCAACCAGAACAACGTGAACATGATTGTGTTGTTGTTAGTGATGTGATATTGCATGCTGCGCGCACGGCCCATCCCAGTGTGGTGTCTGCAAATCTGTGGTTAGCGCAAATCAAACAGATGGCATCGGTCCACACCTCAACACCCTTTCCCCCTCACCTTCCTCCATACACCATTTCTATAGAACAGAATATATTATGTTATGGAAAGGTAAAGCCTACCTTTCCATAACACAATATCTTCTGCAGTGTTACTTTAAATCAGTCACACACGTGGAAAAGCTGTCGGGATTCGGGAATGATTCAGCATTCTTATTGTGCGTCAATAAGACATGTTTTTGCTTTTCTTGGGGATGTGATGCGGATCAGGGCCAGGATATAGACCACCTGCGTCAATAAATTTTTTCATGTTTTGGTTTAGTGCATCCGTTGTTTAGTTGTCGGAAATGTATTCATAGGCCTACTGTTATAGAGGGGCCCGAGCCTATATTGTGCCCTTTACACACACCTAAACCATAAAAAAAATTATATATTTTTGGTGTTATATAGCATTGCTACACTTTGCATTCGCACTTACTGAGACAGCTTTTGTTCCACTGTGTCACATTTTGCCTACTGAACAACAAAGGAGGGTGTAGGCTAGTCTACTTATTGGCAGGTGCGCGCACTCCAATAGTTCCATATTTTGAACATGATGTTGCTTTATGTACATGCGTGATAACACTCCTATTGCTGCTGCATCTTAAATCATCCACCGTGCCCGCCCCAACAAGACCCATTCCATTCCTCATCCTTGCTTTCTCATTCCTGTATCATGGTCTCTCTCATCCGACACCGGCATGTAGGCGTGGCCCACTCCGCACTGCGGTCCCTACGGAAAGTCGTAGGGAGCACTATTCAAACATAAACGTAAAGGCGTTTGGGAATGACGGTGCTTGTTTCGTCTGTCAGCATTGGTTGGGTCCTGGGTGGTCATACAGGTTGGCATGACAAGAAGAAACTGTGGCGGAAGAAAAAATGTGTGGGCGGATTACAGCGTCATGTTTCGTAAACTTGTGGAACATTGAAAAACCTGCTGAGGCCTACTGCATAGGAGTGACCAATGAAAATTCATGCTATGGTTTTCTCCTGTATTTTATCGTTTACAGTAAAAACACACTATTAACAGAATTGCATGGATTATAAAAACAACATATGATGGAATTCGACATGTTCATATTTTAGGCCATATTCACTAAATTGTTGGTTATGCTTAGTAGATTTGGCCTATATTTTGAAGAGAAATGTATTCATTATGATGGCAAATCTGTTCATATGCCTTTGCAAAGAATGCATGCTTTACATTAATTCCCTAAGGGATTTTAAAGGGAAAACTAGACATTTGTTTTGAAACCTATTATAATATTTATTTATTTATTATTATGTGTTTGGTTGCGTAGCCTATTATGTGAAAAAGAACTTCATCGAAGTTCTTCATCGAAAAACGTACTTAGGTTGTTGCATGTGTTGTTGAATGTCTGGTTTGAATGGGTCATGTCAGATATCAATCAGGAATTGGGACACAGCTGCATCATGCTGTGCACACAGTTCCAGTAATACTTCATCATCTTCTAGGAGGGCATTTTCTCTCCTGATGAATCAATCAGCACAGGCCCAGGCTTCACCCTTTGGTTTTCTACTGTTTGTGTCTTCATCACCTCCATGATGTTATCCCAGGCCCTGACCGTGTCCAGACTGCTCGTCAATGCGTTGCACCTTATTTTGTCCTATAGGCCTACTAGTTGTTATCTTGTTATCTGCACTTTGGGGTCAATGTTGTTACTGCCTAGAGGTGTGTTGGGTCATTGTCCTGTTGAAAAACAAATGATAGTCCCACTAAGAGCAAACCAGATGGGATGGCGTATCACTGCAGAATGCTGTGGTAGCCATGCTGGTTAAGTGTGCCTTGAATTCTAAATAAATCACAGACAGTGTCACTAGCAAAGCACCATCACACCTCCTCCTCCATGTTTCACGGTGGGAACCACACATGCGGAGATCATCCATTCACCTACTCTGCGTCTCAGAAGAAGTGGGTTTTTGCACTGATGTTTTTCTGTTCCTCAATCTTTTTGTTTTGTTTTCTGTGCAGGGATTCGCTCATGGGACACCAACCTCATCGACTGTAACCTAGACCAGGAACTCAAGCTCTTTGTCTCCAGACATTCAGCCCGTTTCTCTGCAGATGTACGAGGTAAGGTCAAGCACAAAACAAACGTGAAGATGTGACAATGCACTATTGGCAACTTTACAGTCTATGCGTGTTTAATGTTGAATATTCACCCTATACTTCACTTCTTTACATTTTCAGAGGATACCTCTCGCTCTCTCTCTCTCTTGCTCTCTCTCTCCTTCTAACTCTGTCTCTGTACCTTCGTTAGGTTCTAGGTGCAGTAACCCCCAGCAGTGTTTAGTGTGTGATCTCTGTGCTGTCTGTGATTGTATTATGTATCCCTGGATCTGTAGTGTCAGCAGTGAGCTTGGCTGTCTCCCTATAGCGTGGGCAATAAAGGAGTGGTCCTGATGGACTAATAGCTAGCAGGACATGTGGCATGGCAGTGGACAGGGTGACCTTGACCGGGAACAGACGTGCAGCCGACCTTTTGGCTTCACAAGGTGTCCCATTTTATAGGCCTTATTCCATACGGATAATCTACCTAATATCCATGTTATTACATTGGAATATACAGCTTTTATTATTATGGAATATTGTCTCTGTATTGTAAAGTATAACCCATACAGGTCATGATCAGCTAGGCTGCCCATTGGGCTGATGGCTCCAGCCAGAAGAGAATAGATGGCAGGTGTCGTGGTTTGTGTTAATTACAAGCACACACCTACCTGGTGTAAGTTTCAACTGCACCTAGACAGTATACATAGATTCATATTTTTACTGTCCTTGGAAGAGAACATTTCCCACATCTCCACGAGTACAAAGGCTATTTTAAGCTTAGGGGTTAGGTTTAGGGTTACAATTAGGGTTACAATTATGGTTAGGTTTAGGAGTTAGGGTTATGGGTCACAGGTTAAGGTTAGGGTTTAGGGGTTAGGGAAAATAGGGTTTTGAATGGAAATCAATTTTAAGTCACCATGAGGATAGAAAACACAAGTGTGTTTGTTTGTGTGTGTGTGTGTTTGCCTTTATGATCTCACATCTCTGACCTTGGGTTGTGTCATTGTCAACTGACAGCTGGTGAATCAGCAGCAGTTTGGATATTTACATACCTAGAGGTTTGCATATTCAATTTGTTTTGATTGTTCTTGTCAATGATTGTGTGATGTTGGGGTATCCTTGGCGGATACAGTGGTATACACTGAGGCGTGCTACATTCAAATAATATGAAATCCTCGCAAACAAACCAAAATGGATGCCAAATATAGATGAAAACCAAAGCCATTTATTACCATGGTGGTCGAAACTGGATTCTAGCTGTGCGGATTCTAGCTGTGTGTCTAGCCAAAATACACTTTGACACTTCTAATGTCGACCGCTAAACAGTGACACAGCAGGGGTCAGTAGCCATTTTACGTTCACCTCACTGAGCATAACAGCCTTTAAGTGATGTGCACTGTCCTCCTCTTTATTCCTCCTGTTATCCCTCTCGCTCCTCCAGATAGCGTCTCCCTCGCTTTCTCTCCTCCGGCCTCGCCCTCTCTTCCTCTCTGTGTGTGTGTTGTTGCTGAGCAACGCGGCCCGGATGCAGATGCACAGGAGACCCGTGGGTAATTAGCTCGATGAACCCCCCCAGTGGCCTGGGTCTGGGACTCACAATGAAGGGAGGGATAGAAGGAGGGAGTCGGGGGAATGAGCGATAGATGAACTCCTCAGTAGCCTGGGTCTCACAATAAAAGGAGGGATGAGAGGGATGCACTGTAAAAAAAATAATAAGAAGAAAAAATAAACATGTTGATTCAACGTACAATACGATTGTGAGTTGGCTCAACATTTGGGCATATAGCTGACCCAACATACGTGTTCAAGTTAAATTGTATGTTCACTCAACTTTGAATTTTAGGTTGAGTGAACATACAATTCAACTTGAGAATGTGTTCTACCTTATTTGCATATTTCCCAGAGTGCCTTTCCAGTGAATTGTAGTTACCACCCATGACTGTATTTGTTAGCAACAGAGACAGGATTGTTGTATTCGATGCAATTTTGTACCTTAGCCATCACCAAGCAAGTGCCTAAGTAAAACCTGGGCAAAGGTTGACCTGGGGCCTATATGTGGACTGCAACTTGATTCATTGTGGCCTGTGGAATTATGCCCAGATCACATAAAGAATTTGGTTTACTAAAGTTTTGAGAAATGTATTCTTATTCAAATTAAAAGACCATTGAATACTTGCCTTTGTGTAATGATTAAACTCCCGCGGCTTGTGGGACATTTATTTTGAAGGAACGTATAAGGACAGACAGTGACTGACAGGCTGACACACACGTCACGGTTACAAATAGTAGCTAGCTATAAATTGCGCAAAAATTAGTTTTTCAAAGATTTCAAAGAAAAGGAAAGTAGACAATGAATGTAGAGTGTTCCAGCAAGAGTGGACATCGACATATTTCCTTATTGAGTTATCAGGGAAAGCTGTGTGCTAAGGGTGCAAAGAGAACATTGCTGTCTTGAAAGACTACAATTTGTCCCGACACTTCCAGATGAGGCACGCAGAGAAATATAGGAATATGTATATTTTGCAGATGGCAAGTGCATCGAAAGAGTTGCTTTCTCAGTTGCAAAAGCAGCAAGGACTTCTCACAAAACTGCATTCATCACACAACGGAATTGCGAGAGCTAGCTACAGTTGAAATCGGAAGTTTAGGTAGGAGTCATTAAAACTAGTTTTTCAACCACTCCACAAATTTCTTGTTAACAAACTATAGTTTTGGCAAGTAGGTTAGGACATCTACTTTGTGCATGACACAAGTAATTTTTCCAACAATTGTTTACAGACAGATTATTTCCCTTATAATTCACTGTATCACAATTCCAGTGGGTCAGAAGTTTACATACACTAAGTTGACTGTGCCTTTAAACAACTTGGAAAATTCCAGAAAATGATGTCATGGCTTTAGATGCTTCTGATAGGCTAATTGACATCATTTGAGTCAATTGGAGAAGTACCTGTTGATGTATTTCAAGGGCTACCTTCAAACTCAGTGCCTCTTTGCTTGACATCATGGGAAAATCAAAAGAAATCAGCCAAGACCTCAGAGAGAAAACTGTAGACCCCCACAAGTCTGGTTCATCCTTGGGAGCAATTTCCAAATGCCTGAAGGTACCATGTTCATCTGTACAAACAATAGTATGCAAGTATAAACACCATGGGACCACGCAGCCGTCATACCGCTCAGGAAGGAGTCGCGTTCTGTCTCCTAGAGATTAATGTACTTTGGTGCGAAAAGTGCAAATCAATCCCAGAACAACAGCAAAGGACCTTGTGAAGATGCTGGAGGAAACATGTACAAAAGTATCTATATCCACAGTAAAATTTGTCCTATATCGACATAACCTGAAAGGCCACTCAGCAAGGAAGAAGCCACTGCTCCAAAACCGCCATAAAAAAGCCAGACTACGGTTTGCAACTGCACATGGGGACAAAGATTGTACTTTTTGGAGAAATGTCCTCTGGTCTGATGAAACAAAAATAGAACAGTTTGGCCACAATGACCATCGTTATGTTTGGAGGAAAAAGGGGGATGCTTGCAAGCCGAAGAACACCATCCCAACCGTGATGCACGTGGGTGGCAGCATCATGTTGTGGGGGTACTTTGCTGCAGGAGGGGCTGGTGCACTTCACAAAAAAATGGCATCATGAGGTAGAAAAATTATGTGGATATATTGAAGCAACATCTCAAGACATCCGTCAGGAAGTTAAAGCTTGGTCGCAAATGGGTCTTCCAAATGAACAATGACCCCAAGCATACTTCCAAAGTTGTGGCAAAATGGCTTAAGGACAACAAAGTCAAGGTATTGGAGTGGCCATTACAAAGCCCTGACCTCAATCCCATAGAAAATTTGTGGGCAGAACTGTAAAAGCGGGTGCGAGCAAGGAACCTACAAACCTGACTCAGTTACACCAGCTCTGTCAGGAGGAATGAGCCAAAATTCACCCAACTTCTTGTGGGAAGCTTGTGGAAGACCTACGCTTGACCTATGTTTGACCCAAGTTAAACAATTTAAAGCAATGCTAGCAAATAGTAATTGAGTGTACGTAAACTTCTGACCCACTGGGAATGTGATTAAATAAATAAAAGCTGAAATAAATCATTCTCTCTACTATTATTCTGACATTTCACATTCTTAAAATAAAGTGGTGATCCTAACTGACCTAACACAGGGAATATTTACTAGGATTAAATGTCAGGAATTGTGAACAACTGAGTTTAAATGTATTTGGCTAAGGTGTATTTAAACTTCCGACTTCAACTGTATGTACTATCCCACAAAATTGCTAGACATAGCAAGCCATTTGCTGAGGGCGAATTCATTAAATAATGTTTAATTGACTCTGCAGCAATACTTTGCCCCGACAAGAGAGCTGTTTGAAAATGTTTCCCTGTTAAGACGAACAGTGAAACGGCATGTTGAGGACATTGCAGAGAATATGGAACAGCAGTTGAAAGACAAGGTAAATGATTTTGCGGTTGTTGATATTCTTACGAGGCATAACCCCAGACTTTGAAACTACAGAGGAGCTTGCTTCAGTGCAGTTAATGACGAGCACAACCACAGGGAAATATTTGTTGTAGGAGGTTAGTAAGTGTGTGGCAAAGCTGGGACTGAGTTGTGAAAAGTTATCCAGTGTGACCACTGATGGGTGCCCAAACTTGGCAGGAAAAAACATTGGCCTTTTGAAAAGGATACAAGATCAAGTAGCTGAGCTGAACCCAGATCAGAAAATTATTTTCCTGCATTGCATTATTCATCAGGAGGTGCTCTGTAAATGTGTTCTGAAAATGAGCCATGTTGTGGATACAGTCACTAAAGTGGTAAACTTCATAAGAGCAAAATCTTTAAACCACAGGCAGTTTGTCTCACTGTTAGAAGAGACAGAGTCGGGTCATGCAGATCTCCCCTACCACACAAACGTGAGATGGCTGAGTTTGGGGAAGGCGCTTGAAAGGGTGTGGGACCTGAAGTCGGAGATTGCTGAGTTTTTGCAAATGAAAGGAAAATATGTGGATTTCCCTCAACTGCAAGATAAATAATGGTTGGCTGTTTCTGCCTTCACCATGGAAATCATGTCCCTCATGAATAAACTGAATTCCGAACTACAAGGGAAGGGCCTTTTTGCACAGCCTTGTCAAAGCCTTCAAGGAAAATTACTCCTCCTGACCCACCAAGTAGAAACCAACAATCCCACCCACCTTCCGACTCTACTAGTCTGTTCCCTATCAGATGACCAGTGGGAGAAGTATACATCGCTGCTGCGTGCTTTGAACAGTGAGTTTTCTCAGTGTTGGAAAATGACATGCTGTTGGTTTCCTCTCCTTTCACCTTCAATGTGGATAACCCTCCCACTGACCTGCAACTTGAGCTTATCGATCTTCAGACTGATGCAGTGATTGGAGAACTATTCAAAACAATGTCACTGACGAGGTTCTATGCATCTCTCGATGAACAAAACTTTCCAAAGATTAGGAGTCATGCTCAGAAGATGTTTGTACTGTTTGGGTCAACCTATGTATGTGAACAGACATTTTCAGTGATGAAATATAACAAGTCAAGGCACAGATCATCTCTTACTGACTCTCACCTCTCAGCAATCCTGCGCATATCGACGTCAGAAACTATACCTGACTTCACTGCTCTAGTCAATGCCCATCAGAGACTTCACTCCCCACACTGATTGAGTAGTTTAAATGTAATGTTGAGCTCTCTCTCTCGTTCTTGTGTTGTTGTGCATACCCATTAACAAGGGTTCTGTCCGTGGTGCTGAATGCACAGTGTACTTTTCCCTCCGTGTAGTTCATTGCATGTTTAATAATGAAAATACCTACCAAAAGGAGAATATGGATGTGGTTTATTTCTGTGCATGTTAAAAAAGTATAATAAGTAGCATATCTGGAGGTGATTTACAGTAGATATATCTGTCAACACAGTCACACACATGATGTATAATCCTGTAATATGATTCTGGCCCGCAATGGCAAAAATATATTCTAATGTGGCCCACCATGGAAAATAATTGCCCAGGCCTGGCCTAAGTGAACATGGTATCTTTAAAAATAAACACTTTATGACATTACATTTATCATAAGGCTTTTCTTTGAGAGTTACACCCTAACACAGTGGGTTGAAACTCTTGGTTTACAAATCGCATTATGCTTGCTTGCAAAGTGATGTGTATTTCCTATTGGAATTCAGCCACAGAGTGGATATCCAACTTTTTTAATCACCCGCAACCTGCATTCAGAATGACTGCCAAGGTAGAGAATATTGCTTATTGAGACTACCTTAATCATATAAACTGAAAAAGCCATCTCAGTAACAGGTGCAATAAGTCCATCTACAAACAGATTATAATTTTTTTTGTTATTTATGTTTGTGTAGCATGCAATTAATCAACCAATCAAAGTACATGCAAAAATACAGATATTGAAACAAGCAATTCTGAAAATCAACCTGCAAGATAGCATGCTGGGAAATATGATAATAGTGGAAAAGGTTGAGTTGTTTTAAGCATACATGAATTTGTAATTTCACTCAACAAGCTTGTTTAAATTCAGCTGATTTTGAGGGGAGTTTGTTGACACTAACACATTATCTCAAATTCTTGTCCTTCTGAAGTCCACTCAACTCGCAAAATTACGCTGATTAAGCAGTTGGTTAAGTTGGCTTTTTTACAATGTGGAGGAAGAGTAATAACAATAAAATAGATAACAATAAGCTGTGTAAAGTCTTATAACATAGTAAGGATGATTTATGAGAAGCTTCTCATCTAGTATTCCCCACAATCAAAAATTAATTAGATATGATGTAAATAAATAATATGCTCCTAGGAGATAATTGACTAGAAATGTCATTACCATTTTGCATAGTGTATAAATTATGGCGTTATTCATGTTGAGAAATGTACTATGCTGGTGTGCTTTTAAACTGTCTTCATTGTGCTGTAAATTGGCCTGGTTTTAACACCGCTTCCCCAATAAGCACAAATATTAACAAACATAATTAAGCAAGTGCATCTGTTCTCATGTTGATCCTCAATTAAAAGCTTTGAAAACATCAAAAGCCTACCATACTAACAGCGTTATCACACACGGTTAATAAAAACTATTTAATCCTGGGCAATGCCATGATAACGGAGTGACACTGAGACTCATAGTTTTCCCTTTAAAATGTATGTCCAACCATAACCAATGATTGCAAAGTTAAACAAACTATACAAGTCTATGCACAATTACTACTTTTAACAATTTCTACAGAACATTTTACAAAAATACATTTACTTTAAGAACAGTAGAGATGCAAAGTTTAGTAACAGAATGACAGTTTGTGCACAATACCGAAAGGACACTTCTCACCAAAACCACTAGTTATTGCTGAAAGGTTTAGGTTCCACAGAATAAATAAGGAATAGGGAGAATCAGTGACGATGGTTGCTGCTGCATTAAATAAACTATCAGAGCACTGTGAGTTGAATGATGTTCTAAATGACACCATTAGAAACAGACTAGTATGTGGGTTATGGAGTGAAGCTATACAAAAGAGACTATTGACTGAAAGTAATCTGACCTTGGCAAAGGCCATTGAAGTCAGTGTGTCCATGGAACTAGCTGCTAAAGAGGCTCAGCAGTTGAGTTCATCAGTAAAAGTGCACAGAGTTGCAACTGAAATCAGAGACAGAGAAATCAAGGCACATTATTATTATATCTATATATATATATTTAATTTGACCTTTATTTACCTAGGCAAGTCAGTTAAGAACAAATTCCTATTTATAATGACAGCCTACACCGGCCAACCCCAGACGACGCTGGGCACTGCCCTATGGGACTCCCAGTCACGGCCGGTTGTGATACAGCCTGGATTCGAACCAGGGTGTCTATAGTGATGCCTCTAATGCTGAGATGCAGTGTCTTAGACTGCTGCGCCACTCGGGAACCCCTGTGGTAACGTGGGACATCAGGCGTGTACATGCTGCTGTAAGGACATGGATTTCTGAGCCTGTGATAAAAAGGGCCACATCAAACGAGCCTGCAGAAACAAAAAGAGCTCAGAGAAAATGTCAGACTGAAAACAAGAACGAGACATTCCAGGAGCAGATCATGCATTCTGGTGGAGAGAAGCGGATTGCTTTCGCATCGAGGACATTGAACGAAGCAGAAACTAACGCACAGATAGGACGAGAAGCCCTAGGCATCATCTTTGGAGTGTTTCAGTTTCACCAGGATCTGTACTGGAAGAACTTACAGATTATCGTCCACTGACCAGCATCTTTGGACCGCATACTGGGGTTCCGTCACTTGCTCCAAGCATATCAAATAAGAATTGAATAATATTTTAAACAACAGGTGTAGACCAGCATAGACTACTGAGGGGAGGACAGCTCATAATAATGGATGGAACATAGCAAATGGAATGGCATCAAACACATGGAAACCATGTGTTTGTGCGGGTAACAGCCCTAGCCACGGGATGTTTCTTCCACACTGTCAATGCCATTGAAACTATTTCTTTGAAGTTTTTCAATACATTTGAATACTTGTAGCTACTTTTTAAGTAAATACCTGCAGTCGACTTGTGCAATACGTTAGGAGATTAAGCAGATCGCGTTCTTCATTTCACTTTATTTTACATTATGACGCTTACTGTGGTTCCCCAGTTGAGTATTGACAGGGGTCGTGTTTTATATTGTAAGTCAAAGTGTTTTTTTGATTCATTAGAGTAATCAGGGTATGCAACTATAGTTTTCCTTCGCAGAAAATATATTAGTGCAACACATTCGGCAGGAAATAGCTTCATTTTCATCAGATGACAACAGAAGTGCAACGCTATTTGGACTGCAGCCACACAAGTAAATGAGTTTACAATGAAAAGTCAAGGTCTTTTTTGCAAAAACGATGCATGGCCATCATATTTCTAATGTTTATCATCGAAATAATGTAGCCAGCTACATTTCCTAATATTTTGCTTAAAGTTCATCTCGCATTTTACCAGAGAAAAGTAGGCTGGGTACATTGAGAAATGTACCAGAGTAGAGTAACTACACATCAGTCAGAGCGTTGTCTGCTGATAGAATTGTCACGACTTCCGCCGAAATTACATGTTGTGTATTTAACCCTCTGTTTCCCCTCATGTCCTTGTCGGAGATTGTTTATTGTAAGTGTTTGTGTACGTCTGTACTGGTGTGCGTCGGGTTATGTTACCCATTGATATTTATTATTATGTTTTCCGGTGGGTTTTTTTGTAAATAAACTGCGCCGATGGAAACACAGTTATTTCTCTCCTGCGTCTGACTTCTCTGCCGCCAGTTAAACACCCCTTACAAGAATGCTGTTCATGAATTCTCCTACCCCAACTTCTCCGGGCAGAAAAGTCAGGCCCATTGCCCTAGCGACTCCAGACTCCACACAGAAACAGCGTGAACACACTTTGCGGTACTGTTCTTCCTTCAGACAAGCATGCGTCAAAACTTTGTTCATTTGCACAATGTCTCTCGTTCACATATGCTTGTAAATGTCCAAACTCACCAAAAATGATATTCGGTAGTTCCTATCTATATATGTATAACTTTATGAGCTGGATTGACTGTCTTTGCAATTTGTTTATTTTCTTATGCATATTTAGCTAGCAGCCTCTGTGGAAATTCGCTCTTACTTGTGCTAATTTTGTTAGCATTCTGGTAACAGACACCCAATAGTATTTCCTTTATTGTTATCTCTTTCTTTTAAGGGGTAAAGTAAAGGGATAAAGTAAACAGAGGCATTTTCCAAGGTGCACAGGATGGGTGTGTTAGTTGTGTTTATAGAAAATGAATGCTGGGACTGTGGCCTAGTACTGCATATAACTGAGTTTTAACATTTTCTTTTTGGGTTGAACTGTTCCCTCTGTTCTCTGCAGAAAAGTAAAGTAGGGCACTAACCAAAGCATTTGATCTACATAGAAACCCTGAAAAAGGGGACAAAACACCCACTTTTTCATTCCATTAGCTGCAGGGCTGTGCACAGTCCTTTTGGGGGGCATGTCCTCAGCCCAACAAAAAAACAACACTCAAACGCTGTCACAGACTCGTTAAGCAATTATTACAAGAGGGGAATGCAGCACAATCTGATGAGTAAAGCATTTTGCTAAACTATTTTGAAGTGGAAATGCTGCACTTATTAATAATGACCAACACTATTCCAGTTAAAATAGACGATTGTAATAAATACTGTAACCTACTATTACTATTTCCAACCCAACTCCACTTGTTGCCATGCGCAAACAATCACTGTGCAATTGTAGCCTGTCATTACAGCCATAAACGGTTATGCATTTTCTAAGTGCAAGATAGGCTACAGAAATAAACTGTGTTTTATACCTGCATTTGGCGCTGAAAGGCATTCATGTTAGCAGCCAATTTCAACTAGGGATATATCATGTCACTTCTCTGGAGTCCAAAGCAAGCAAAATCATACGGCCTAATTGGAACGGAGGTTGCAGGATTGGATGGAAAGCATGTTCTGTCTGCATCAGCCTGCCTGCAGTATGCTCGTTGCCAGCGAGGTAGTGACAAAAACTTTGTTGAATCTCAAGCTAACGATAGCAACGCCACAGCTAGCAAGATTAGCATTAGCTCTGAGAGCACCGACGACAGTTCAACACTGTTCCTCTCGGCAGCCACTTCCAATTCTTCTGGCATGCTTGCGACTCTCCTCCGGGAAATTCAAGATGGTAAAAAAGGTCTTTCACTAAAAATGTACAAGAAATCGGCTGAACTTCATTCTTCCTTTGATGGCCTGAAATCCTCCCTGAATGATCTGCTTTTGAGAGCAACTGAGGCTGAGTTGCACACCAGCACCATTGAAGATACCATCACATGACATGACCAGGTGATCAAACCCCTGCAGAAGGACAATGCCTATCTCAAAAACAAGGTGGACCAGATGAGAACCAGAGCAGACGTAGCAACATCCATGTGGTGGGATTGAAGGAGGACAGCGAGGGCCTTGATCCCATCGTTTCTTCACTAAGTGGATCCCTGATGTCCTTGGCATAAACAACTTCACCAAGCCACTAGAAACCGAACGTGCCCACAGAACCTTGACGCCAAAACCCACACCAGATAAGCCCACACGGTTCCTCCATTTCCAGGAAAGCGAGAAGATACTGTGACTTGAAAGAGCCAAAGGGGACATCACCGTTGCTGGCAAGAGGGTCTGTCTTTTCCCGGATATGAGCGCGGATCTCGGCAGTCGTCGCAAGCAGTTCACGCCAGCCACCATAGAGCTGAAGGAGAAGAATATCACTGACTACCTCATTCTCCCCGCGCGGATGAAAGTTCAGTACAATGGCCGAAGCCATCTCTTCGACACGCCGAGAGAAGAACTGAACCGCGTTTGAATTACAAAGGTCTATCGGTGGAATTTGACGCAGTTTAATGGATTTATCTTGTTTTTGCTGTCCTGGGACTGAACTGCTAATGTCTATTTTGAATTTGGAAGTGATTACCCCACGATTCGGCCGCTACAGGTGAGTGGGACAATTTCAATTAATGTTACTGAGTTCTATTATGCTCGTTATTAAGGGATATTTATGGGAGAGTATATTTTGGTGTTGATATTCACTGGGCGACGCAAAATCAGTAGGCCTAGGCCTATTGCTTTTTCCCTCATTTATGTTTCTCTTCTTCTCCTGAAAAGAGACTGAAGCAGCCCTTATTGTTGACAGTAAAATATTCGGCATAGAGAGCTCGTAGGTTTTAGTTTATGTCAAAGATTAGCTAGTAAGAGCAAGATGGAAAGCGAGCAACAAATATATCTCCACAAATGTTTTTATGATTGATTGTTGTTTTAGTCTAACAATCGGGTTGGGTTTTTTCTATGGTAAATGTTGTTTCCTTCCTAAAGAGACACATAGGTCACTTCTGTGTTACCTCATTATTTTCATAATAGTGTATACCATTCGGTTATCTGTTTGAAACCCAGCCCATGCTTAATCCACTAAAATAGGTCACATTATACGTAAAAGGTCTTAACAGCCCGGTTAAGAGAAAAAAGAGTGTATACATACTGTACCTTAAGAAATGAAAGGCGGACATTGTGTTCATCTTACAGCCAGTGAACACAAGAAATTAAATGGGTGGGACAAGTTTTTGCGTCTTCATTTTAACTCCAAAGCAAGAGGAGCCGCAATGTAGGAACATCCCCTTTTGTGTCAGCAACACCATATTTGATCACTCAGGCAGGTTTGTTTTGGTGCAGGGACATACAGTATGTCTTCGAAGTCTTGGACCCTATTGAATATTTATGCTCCCAAACTTTGATGGCCATATGTTCATTCAGAATGTCTTCCTTCAGATTGCTCAAGCACCAGGATGGCTACTGGCTGGAGGAGATTTACATTTTTGTTTAGATACAGTTCTTGACAGGTCCTCTGATAAACCCTCCCCTCTTACAAAAGCCGCCAAACTCATCATGTCATTCATGAAGGATCTCAATTTACTAGACGCTTGGAGATAGAGGCACCCACAGGATAGGGACTACTGTTTTTATTCACACCCACACAACACACATAGCTTTTTTGCTATAAACCCAACTGTTTCACAAATTGTTAGATACTGAATATCTCCCCAGATTGCTTACTGACCATTCTCTGGTATTATCACTCTCCATCCCTACCAAGGTAAATGGAGCATATCAATGGAAAATAAATTATACTCTTGAAGCAACCTGAATGTTGTGCATCCATCGAAGAGCAGATTCATATTTTTTTCAAAGACAAACAAACCCTTTACGAAAGGGTTGAAGAGAAAATACGGTGCCGGAATGAATGTCCTTGAATCTGACATTCCTGAGCTCGATAAAAACCTACCAAAGAGGCCCGACTAAAGACCTATACAGGCTCTTGGTAAATAAAAAACTGCAATATAGTACGCTGAACACATATCAATCTGAGAGGGCTTTTACTAGATCAAAACAGTGATCCTACGAACTTGGAGAGAAAGCCCATATAGTATTGGAATGGCAACTGAAAACAGAGGAAAGTAAGACAATTCATGCTATAGAAACTCTTACTAATGAGATATCCTTACACCCTACTGAAATGAATGATACTTTGAAGAAATACTCTATACTTCCCAATCAGAGATCAACTCATTTCTCTCCTCTCTCAACCTCCCATGCCAGAGGAGGACAGAGAGTGCCTGAGTGATCATTTCTCAGTCCCAGAATTGTTGGATGTTTAATGTTCACCTTCTAATAAATCTCCTGGGGCGGATGGTTTCCCCCCAGAGTTCTATAAAGAATTTAAGGAGCTATTGGTACCCTACCTTATGGAGGTACTTAAAAAACCCGGGAACCACAACTGCTTTTCAGAGTCTTTTTCTGAAGATGTGATTACAGTGATTCACAAGAAAGGGGAAAACCCCCTAAAGTGCACCTGCTATAGGTCACCAAGATGCTATCTAAGAGACTGGAGTCACGCCTCCCTCTGCTGGTCAACCCAGATCAGACTGGCTTCATAATTAATAGATTGTCCTCCAATAATCTCAGAAAAGTATTTGATACAAAAACAATACCTAGTGTTGCAGTGTCCCTCAACACCGAAAAGGCCTTTTCTTTCACTTTTTTACAAAAGTTTGGTTTAGGCATCGTGTTTTTAAACTTGATAAAATCACTCTCGTAAAGATAAGATCTCCTAAAACTAGGATTGCTATCAATGGGATGACTTCCTCTTCTTTCCCTCTCTATAGGGGGAACAGACAGGGTTTCCCTATTATCCCCCACCTCTTCGCCCTCGCCATTGAACCGTGGGCTGAGGCTATTACATACAGTGCCTTCAGAATCTGTGCTTTGAAATTCACTGCTCGACTGAGGGACCTTACAGATCATTTACAGATAATTGTATTTGTGGCGTACAGAGATGAGGTATTCATTCAAAAATCGTGCTTATCTTATCATGTGACTTGTTGAGCACATTTTTACTCCTGAATTTATTTAGGCTTGCCATAACAAAATGGTTGAATACTAATTGACAGTTCAGCTTTTCATTTTTAATTAATTAAACATAATTCCACTTTGACATTATGGGATATTGTGTGTAGGCCAGTGAAAAAAAATCTACATTGAATCCATTATACATTCAGGCTGGAACACAACAACATGTGGAAACAGTGAAGTGGTGTGAATACTTTCTGAAGGCGCTGTACATGGCTTTGAGTTTGGGCTACCAGTTTTTGTGGACGACCTTATCTTGTTTCTAACAAACCCAGAACATTCCCTCTCTCACTTGCAGAACCTATTAGAGTGTTATAGTTAATTTTCTGGATATAAAAAAAGTTAAATTTGACCTTTGTCTGTGTTTGACCATCATACCATCAAGCATAATGGTTTCAAATATTTGGGCATATTGATGGATGGTAACCTGAAGAACCTCTATAAACTCAATTTGGCCAGCTTGTTGCCAAAGGTGGAGGGTGACCTGTGTAAATGGAAGGACTTGCCACTCATTTTACTGCGTAGAATTCATGTAATTCAAACGAATGTCCTGCCCATGTTTCCATATTTGTTTAAATCTCTCCCCATCCCTGTACCCGCAGCATTCTTTTCCTTTCTCAACAAGCTGACTAGAAACTATATCTGGCACAGTAAAACGCCTAGGGTTAGCCAGGACAAACTGACCCTTGTTTACGGTCAAGGGGGCTTAAACCTCCCCAATTTTAGAATGTATTAATGGGTTGTGCAGTCTAGACAATGGCCCTTCGCCCTCATGGTTGAACATTCAAAGGTTTCATGTACATGAGGACACTGGGGCATATTTGTTTTACAAATGGGACATGAAATCTATAAGAACTATCACAGACAACCCTTTAATTATACATTCCGTGCTGACTTGGTTTAAACTGCATGAGCTGTTCAGACGAGAGGGAGTTATTTCCCCTGAAACCCCTCTATGGAACAATAGATTGCTTCCAATGTTTCTCCAGAACAGTAACTTTAGATCATGGCCTGATAAGGGTATTACTCTTCTGAAACATTGTTATGAGGAGGGAATTCTTATGTCCTTTGAACTGCCGAAACAGCAATACCACTTGTCTAACAAGGACATCTTTAGTTACCTACAACCTCATTTTATCAGGGTGAATCTCAAGGGCTAGTGGAACCTACCTAAGATGTCACCCATTGAACAACTCTGCCATGCAGACCAACCACTGTTCAAGACCATTTCCTATGTTTACGATCTATTTATGTCAGGATTACCACTGCCTGGGTTAACTAAACCCTGAATTAGATGGGGAAAAATATCTGGGTATCAATCTTGATGAGGGGTTATGGAGTGACCTATGCAGGGATGGTGTTACATCCACATTGAACTCCAGATACAGACGGATACAGTTTAACTTTCAGCCATCAGCTCTATATCACCCCATCTAGACTGCACAAGTTCCACCCTGGTATCTCCTCCCAATTTTTTAGATGAACAGTAGATGAAGGAACATTCCTCCATTCAACTTGGCAGTGTTCAAAACTACACCGTTTCTGGCAAGGGTATGGTGATGCCATATCCTCAATCCATGGGGTTGCATTCCCCTTAGACCCGGAGGTTTGTCTACTGGGTAACTTGACTAATTCCTATCTTAAGCAAAGCCACACTATAAAGCAGAAATATTACTAGCAATTGCCAAAACATGTATTGCCTTGAAATGGAAAGCAGATACCCCGCTGCCAATTAGAATGTGACTATCCAAAGTTAATAGTTGTATCCCACTGGAGAAAATGACTTATTCGTTGAGGAACAAGTCAGAGACATTTTACAGAATTTGGCAACCCTTTATTGATTTTATGGAGAATCTCCCCTCACATCTCATTGATTGCATCTCTGTATAATCCTCATCTAATGTTTCACACTCAATGTGCAATATGTAGCTTCCTGCATGTGACTGTGTGAGCCAATTCTGTACGTTCGTTGTCTTGTAAGGTTATTGTCACATTGTTGTCAAATGTCTTTTGAAAAAATCAAAAATGGTATATATTGTACTTTTTTTCATTTTTTGAGTCAATTATACCACCACCGAAAAGGGGCATTTGCTCAACATAGGTAGAGTCCTATCTGTGCACATGCCTGATTTAGCCGCAACCTGCTAAGAAGACGGGGCCGGTAGAGAAATAGCCTGTGTTTGTGTATGGAGATTGTGTTTCCCACAGTCAATTATTATTCTCATACAGAAACACTGAGGCTCCAGTTCTAGGCTGCAGGGTTCTGCTTATCAATCTCCATGAAGACTGTGGGGTTGAAACATTTCCCCTGGACTTTAAAGTAATACATCTGATGCTGTTAAGCCGACCTTTGAAAATGAATGAATACACGGCAAGAGACTACAGTATTAGCTCCAGCTTTGAACTGCGCTAAGAAGTACAACACAGCGTCAAAGAGACAACCAGTAATTTTGAACATGAACTGAACTAAACTTGTTCTGCAAATTTTAAAATCACAGATCTCTCCCTGGAATAAAATAAACACTGTGGGTTTCCAATAGCGGTCTGAGTGTCAGTATCAAAAGCTGTAAATCTTATAGGCAGCTATCCAAGACAAACAACAACTCAGAAATTATGGATATCTGCATTTCCCGCCATAACATTTCCACCATGAATTAAAAAGAAGTCCTTCGACTAGGAACCACGTCTGCTTAACCTATTCCTCCTTTCTAATTTGGAGTGCCTGATCCATTGGCCGTTGAAGGTTTTAAAAAAGATATACATTACAATATACATTGAGTGACAGCCCTCAGGAGGAGGGTACAGCAGGTGTGTTAATGGGTAGGAGGATCTATCTGGAACATGAAATATGTATGGCTAAATCAGCCCTGAGGCCAGAACCTACTGCTGTACGAAGCCCCCCAGACATTCTCCTTCTCTCTGAGATAATCACGACTGGTAGTCTTTCTATATACCAGCAGAGCAGATCCCCAACCCCACCCTCAACCTCCAAGAAAGCATCATGCATTTCAGTTATTTCTGTTCTGTTTGCAATCACGGTGTTAGTTTTACAAATCTGGCCTGGTTTTCCAGCAGTGAGAGAACTTAAGCTTTTACGAGTGTTGGCATGTTATGATAGGTGGTAAATCAAGCAGAGTTTTTTTTGTAAATTATGAGGAACATAAACACCAGTCTCTTGAATCAAGTAATGTAGCAGCAGTATACCATGGCTGTAGAACCTCTTGGTAAATACCACCACGACTCACCACGATGAGTGAAAGGAGGAGAGGAGAAGGAGACAGAGAGAAAGATCGATGCCCACTGGGCACACGCTGGTTGAGTCAACATTGTTTCCACGTCATTTCAATGAAATTACGCTGAACCCCGTGTGGAATAGACATGGAACTGAAGTCTGTGCCCAGTGATGTGGGATGCCACTCAGGTGATTTCAAGGAAGGCATCACAACTACTGTAGGTGAATGATGACTCTGTGGTTGCCCTCAGTGTGTTGGTGCAACTTGGACCAGAGGAGCACAAACAAAAGGCGGAGGCACACAGTCAGATTAAATAGAGACTACATGACAGTTTTGTATTGTTATATTCCTAATGCTGGATTGACTCACTCCTTGCTCTTGATTGGGTAGTTATCAGGAAGCACCGGTCCTGTTTTCTCATTAAATGATGTGTGGCGTAAGAACACTGAATTCATGCATTAGCATGTTGAAGGGTTACCCAGTTGGTTCTTAATATATAATAATGGTGAAGGAAACTATTCAGATAAAGCAAGCTGCTGAAAGTTCATAAAACAGTGATTTCTGGTTTTGTCAGATTCTGAGTAGCTGGGCTGACTCTCGGGTTCCAGCCATTGCATGGCTATATTGGACAGGCAGTGATAAAGGCCACCTCTGGAGGAACATTACCATTTACATAGTCACATTAAGACTGTCAGAAACGTCTGTATCTGAACAGTTTGATTAATAATCTGTAGCCTAATGGAGATAGATTGACAGTGGAGAGAGAGAGTGAATACATGAGATTCCACAATAAATTATTAATGATTGCCTTTTGATATTAAAGGAGAGAATTATGAAGTTGGAGTTACATGATGAACGATTTAATGAAGAAACACTGGATTCATAAGATTCATACTGAAACAAATAGACTACAAAGAGATGTTTCTTTCTCACTGATTCCCTGGTTGAATTGGGAGTGACTGGTGGTAATGGCTTCTTGGTGACAGTCTGTGGCTGGTGGTAGGTGGGTGATTAGTAGGCTGTGTGGGTAATTGGGTGTGTGCGGCCTTGATGATTGAGTAGAGGAGACTACTAAGAACATTTCTTCTCTGGAGGGCCGACATGCCATACTGGCCTGACAGGGCAAAGGAAAAAATGATCTGCTGCAACTGTAGCCTCTGATTTAATAGGGCCATTGACATTTTTCAGCTATTTAAGGCATGCTTTTACATGCAAAAAAAATGTACCAATCAGGAAAAAAAATGTAAGCATTTCATTTATATATTTTCCACAGCACACATTGATTGAGTTATACTTTTTCCCTTTGTTGTTTTCAGGGCAGAGAATTCTTCACCACAAAAGCAGCGTTCTCGAGACAGTGGTGCTTATCAACCCTTCAGATGCAGCTGTCAGCACTGAGGTAAGTACATTCCATAAGTACATAAATGGTCTAAGGCACTGCAGTGCTTGAGGCGTCACTACAGATCCGGGTTCGATCCCAGGCTGTGTCGCATCCGGCCGCAACCAGGAGACCCATGAGGCGACACACAATTGGCCCAGCTTCGTCCGGGTTAGGGGAAGGCTTGGCCGGCCTGGATGTCCTTGTCCCATTGCGCTCTAGCGACTCCTGTGGTGGGCCGGGCGCATGCACGCTGACACGGTCGCCAGTTGTACAGTGCTTCCTCCCACACAATGGTGCGGCTGGCTTCCAGGTTAAGCGAGCAGTGTGTCAAGAAGCAGTGCGGCTTGGCAGGGTCCTGTTTCGGAGGATGCATGGCTCTCGACCTTCGCCTCTCCCGAGTCCGTACGGGAGTTGCAGCGATGGGACAAGACTGTAACTACCAAGTGGATATCACCAAATTAAGGGGGCGGAAATATATATATATATATAAATAAAAAGAAGTGGGGGGGCCATAATACAAAAATGTTAACAATTATTATTCATTATTTTAGTGGGTAGATCAGCTTTAACATTGCAGATATATTGTGGCTTCCATCAATGTAATTGTCTGCATCATTTCCCATATAGATTTTTGTAAATATATACATTACATTGGACACAAAAGTTTGGACACACCTACTCATTCAAGGGTTTTTCTTTATTTTTACTATTTTCTACATTGTAGAATAATAGTCAATACATCAAAACTATGAAATAATACATATGGAATCATCTAGTAACCAAAAAAGTTATATTTTATATAATGTAGTAACCCAATTTTTTTTTTATATATTTGAGATTCTTCAAAGTAGCCACCCTTTACCTTGGTGACAGCTTTGCACTCTCTTGGCATTCTCTCAACCAGCTTCACCTGGAATGATTTTCCAACAGTCTTGAAGGAGTTCCCACATATGCTGAGTAATTGTTGGCTGCTTTTCCTTAACTCTGCGGTCCAACTCATCTCAAACCATCTCAATTGGGTTAAGGTTTTGTGTTTGTGGAGGCCAGGTCATCTGATGCAGCACTCCATCACTCTTCTTCTTGGTCAAATATCCCTTACACAGCCTGGAGGTATGTTGGGTCATTGTCCTGTTGAAAAACAAATGATAGTCCCACTAAGCGCAAACCAGATGGGATGGTGTATCACTGCAGAATGCTGCGGTAGCCATGGTGGTTAAGTGTGCCTTGAATTCTAAATAAATCAAAGACAGTGTCCCAGCAAAGCACCATCACACCATTCCATGCTTCACGGTGGGAAGCACACATGCGGAGATCATCCGTTCACCTACTCTGCATCTCACAAAGACACTGCGGTTGGAACCAAAATTCTCAAATTTGGACTCATCAGACCAAAGGACAAATTTCCACCAGTTTAATATCCATTGCTCGTGTTTCTTGGCCCAAGCAAGTTTTTTCTTCTTATTGGTGTCCTTTAGTAGTGGTTTATTTGCAGCAATTCGACCATGAAGGCCTGATTCACGCAGTCTCCTCTGAACAGTTGATGATGAGATGTGTCTGTTATTTGAACTCTGTGGAGCATTTATTTGGGCTGCATTTGGGTCTTTTACCAAATAGGGCTATCTTCTGTATACCACTCCTACCTTGTCACAACACAACTGATTGGCTCAAATGCATTAAGATGGGAAAATGCCAAGAGTGTGCAAAGCTGTCATCAAGGCAAAGGGTTGCTACTTTGAGGATTTGTTTTTGGTTACTACATGATTCCATATCTGTTATTTCATGGTTTTGATGTCTTCGCTATTATTCTACAATGTAGAAAATAGTACAAATAAAGAAAAACCCTGGAATGAGTAGCTGTGTCCAAGCTTTTGACTGGTACTGTATATACAGTTTTATATATTACCCTTTATTATTTTCTCCTAACCCTACCATCCCTCCCCTAATAGGAGTAAACTAATGGACAACAACACTTAGGCTTCTACTTCCATCTTATACATAATATATACAGTGCATTCGGAAAGTATCCAGACCCCTTGACTTTTTCCAAGTTTTGTTAAGTTACAGCCTTATTTTAAAATGGATTAAATAGTTTTTTCCCCTCATCAATCTACACACAATACTCCATAATGACAAAGCAAAAAAACTGAAATATTACATTTACATAAGTATTTTTTCAGTACTTTGTTGAAGCACCTTTGGCAGCGATTACAGCCTCGAGTCTTCTTGGGTATGACGCTACAAGCTTGGCACACCTGTATTTGGGGAGTTTCTCCCATTCTTCTCTGCAAATCCTCTCAAGCTCTGTCAGGTTGGATGGGGAGCGTCACTGCACAGCTAGTTTCAGGTCTCTCCAGAGATGTTCAATCAGGTTCAAGTCTGGGCTCTGGTTGGGCCACTCAAGGACATTCAGAGACTTGTCCCGAAGCGAGTCCTGCGTTGTCTTGGCTGTGTGCTTAGGGTCGTTGTCCTGTTGGAAGGTGAACCTTCGTACCAGTCTGAAGTTCTGAGCGGTCTGGAGCAGGTTTTCATTAAGGATCTCTCTGTACTATGCTCCTTTCATCTAGTCTAGTCTCCCAGTTCCTGCCACTGAAAAACATCTCCACAGCATGATGCTGCCACCACCATGCTTCACCACAGGGATGGTGCCAGCTTTCCTCCAGATGTGACGCTTGGCAATGAGGCCAAAGAGTTCAATCTTGGTTTCATCAGACCAGAGTATCTTGTTTCTCATGATCGGATTCCTTTAGGTGCCTTTTGGCAAAGTCCAAGTTGGACTATAATGTGCCTTTTCTTGAGGAGTGGCTTCCGTCTGGCAACTCTACTATAAAGGCCTGATTGGTGGAGTGCAGCAGAGATGGTTGTCCTTCTGGAAGTTTCCCATCTCCACAGAGAAACTCTGGAGCTCTTTCAGAGTGACCATCGGGTTCTTGGTCACCTCCCTGACTAAGGCCCTCCTCCCCCGATTGCTCAGTTTGGCCGGACGGCCAGCTCTAGGAAGAAGAAGGCCACTGTGTTCTTGGGGACCTTCAATGCTGTAGACATTTTTTGGTACCCTTCCCCTGACCTGTGCCTCGACACAATCCTGTCTCTGAGCTCTATGGACAATTCCTTCGACCTCATGGCTTGGTTTTTGCTCTGACATGCACTGTCAACTGTGGGACCTTATACAGACAGGTGTGTGCCTTTCCAAATCATGGCCATTCAATTGTATTTACCAAAGGTGGACTCCAGTCAACTTGTAGACACATCTCAAGGTTTATCAATGGAAACAGGATGCACCTGAGCTGAATTTAGAGTCTCATAGCAAAGGGTCTGAATACTTATGCAAATAAGGTATTTCTGTTTTTTATTGTTAATACATTTGCAACATTTCGAAAAACCTGTTTTCACTTTGTCATTGTAGGGTATTGTGTGTAGATTGACGAGGGAAACAAAATGTAATACATTTTAGAATAAAGCTTTAACATAACACAATTTGGAAAAGGGGAAGGGGTCTGAATACTTTCCGAATGCACTGTACATTTTCTACGAACCCAGTATATTTTACAATAGTTATGTTTTGTTTGTTTTTAGTCCCATCCTTCAGCTCAACTCCTCCCATCTATCTCTAAACACAATCCAGTTTTGATTTCTATTTGCCATATACAGTGGGGAGAACAAGTATTTGATACACTGCCGATTTTGCAGGTTTTCCTACTTACAAAGCATGTAGAGGTCTGTAATTTTTATTATAGGTACACTTCAACTGTGAGAGACGGAATCTAAAACAAAAATCCAGAAAATCACATTGTATGATTTTTAAGTAATTAATTTGCATTTTGATTTGCATTTTCATAACTTTTGATTGTCTTTAAAACATCCTCTATATCAAATTTCAGCCAGACTGCCCAGCCAACCCGAGCCACCTACACGCCCGACCCCCACCAGTCTAGTCAATAACTCAACTTTCTCCCCAACACAACTTCCTTCCCATCTTTTTTTTAATGCCTCAAAGGAAAGGTCTGGAAAACACCTACACATTAACACACAGAAGCAGTACACCCTCCATATAATTCATATCATAGGCCTAATAGTACTGTGGTGTTCTTTTTACTTGCACACAATATAGCTGGGTCACCCCGTCCTGCCCCGAGGGGTCCACGGCCCTGCAGCGCCCCAACCCAACACACCCCACTCAGCTTTAGGATCTTAGTGAAACATTCATTATTGGTTTCAGGTGTGTTAGCAGGTGTGTTAGCAGGTGTGTTAGCAGTACAGCAGACTCCCAGGGCCAGGACTGAGCAGCCCAGCAACTAGGAATTGCCTAAATCTCCCCTGATGTGGGCATGTTTTCAATAGACTCCTTTTGCATTACAGTATTCCATATATGACATCCAGACCATATGAAAGTTGCACAGTATACCCTTAATCTCAAAACAAATCTAGTGATACTTGTAACGGGTGTCGTCGTCTGAAGAGGAAGAATCGGACCAAAGCGTAGCGTGGTAAGTGTTCATGACTTTTATTTAAACTGAACACTAGAACAAAATAAGAAAGTGCAAAACGAAACCGAAACAGTCCTGTCAGGTGCAGAAAACACTAAACAGAAAATAACTACCCACAAAACATAGGTGGGAAAAAGCTACCTAAGTATGGTTCCCAATCAGAGACAACGATAGTCAGCTGTCCCTGATTGAGAACCATACCCGGCCAAAACAAAGAAATACAAAACATAGAAAAAAGAACATAGAAGGCCCACCCCAAATCACACCCTGACCAAACCAAAATAGAGACACAAAAAGCTCTCTAAGGTCAGGGCGTGACAATACTGTACATAACTTGACATTTCTTCCATACATTGTGGGTGGATAACCAACCTTCCAATTAATTTTGTATATTTTTTTCTTTATTTAACGAGGTAAAACCCGTTGAGGGTTTTCTTGGATAATATAATGTATAAATGTACACCAAGGTAATTCTTTGAAAACCCGACTGAAATGGAGATAAAACTGAGTTATTACAAAGAAAGTCTTTCAACTGTGAGTTCACCAGGTTTTCCAAAACCTTCGCCAGTACAGACAGTTCATAAATGATAGTTTACACAGTTTCTTCTGTCTCCAGTATCAACATTTCCACGCAAACAAAAACAGGGAGAAGGGAGAATCTGTAGACATGCTGAGATTAAAGAATTGAGCCAGCCTTCAAGACCCCAACATATGCAAATATGTCCCCATTTGTGCTTTACACCTCCAGCAGAATAATACAATTTCTGAGTGCATGATATTCAGTTTCACTGGCATATTGTACATTCAATGGATGGTCTTAAACTGCAGTAATTTATGTCTGAGATTATATGAACATTACTGGGCATTCTAACATATCTGTATACGTTCATCATCATCAATAGCGTCTCCCAGGTCTTCCTCACATTTTTGTTTGACATGTTTTGTGTCACCGGGAAAAACCTCCATCAACCCTTAATACAGTTTGGAAATCAACTTTAGAGGTTTGTCAGACTGCCTTAAAATAGCATCTGGCTAGTCCAGTGTTTGCTGTATAGAGAGAATAAAGTATTGTATCTGCAAAAATTCACCTCACAGACTCTTCCCTGGCTGCCTGACTCTGCTGAGACCCCCGTCACCATATGATCCTACTAAAATGAGGCATGACAAAGAATTACCTTGGTGTACATTTATACATTATATTATCCAAGAATGTAATCAATGGCTCATTAATTGAAATGACCATTATTCCCAGATCCCAGACTCTAGCTTTAATCTTAAACTGCTACTGTAGGTCTACCTATCAATTCAAGATGGAACTTTATATCATTCACTGAATATAATGCAAAATTCACTTGAGCTCCGTACACTGGTCTTCCCTGGCTGTCTGACCCTGCTGGGACCCCTGTCACCATCTGATCCTGCTGGGACCCTTGTCACCATCTGATCCTGCTAAGACATGATGAGCATAGTGTTGTGTACTGACTGCACTAGAGGGCTGCATTCCCGCGGGAAGCCTGCGGGACATGCGGGTCTCGACAGAGATCATTGCGGCGCGACTCAAAAGTCCTCAACTGGCACCTTCATTAAATAGTACCCGCAAAACACCAGTCTCAACGTCAACAGTGAAGAGACGACTCCGGGATGCTGGCCTTCTAGACAGAGTTCCTCTGTCCAGTGTCTGTGTTCTTTTGCCCATCTTAATCTTTTCTTTTTATTGGCCCGTCTGAGATATGGCTTTTTCTTTGCAACTCTGCCTAGAAGGCCAGCATCCCGGAGTCGCCTCTTCACTGTTGACGTTGAGACTCCCATGATTACTCGGCTACGCATGCCTCTCCCTAACGTCAATATGCCTTGTCCATTGCTGTTTTGGTTAGTATTTATTGCCTTATTTCACTGTAGAGCCTCTAGCCCTGCTCAATACGCCTTAGTGAACACTTTAATTCCACCTCCAACACATACGGTGACATCACCTGGTTTAAATGATATTCCTAGAGACAATATCTCTTTCATTGTCACTCTATGCTCAGGTTTACCCCCACTGTATTCACATCCTACCATACCTTTGTCTGTACATTATGCCTTGAATCTTTTCTACCGTGCTCAGAAATCTGTTCCTTTTACTCTCTGTTCTGAACGTACTAGGAGTCCAGTTCTTTTAGCCTTTAGCCGTACCCTTATCCTACTCCTCCTCTGTTCCTCTGGTGATGTGGAGGTTAACCCAGGCCCTGCAGTGCCAAGCTCCACTCCCATTCCCCTGGCGCTATCATTTGTTGACTTCTGTAACCGTAACAGCCTTGGTTTCATGCATGTTAACATTAGAAGCCTCCTCCCTAAGTTTGTTTTATTCACTGCCCTAGCACACTCTGCCAACCTGGATGTCCTAGCTGTGTCTGAATCCTGGCTCAGGAAGACTACCAAAAACCCTGAAATGTCTATCCCTAACTATAACATTTTCCGACAAGATAGAACTGCCAAAGGGGGCCGCTTGCTATAGGCCACCCTCTGCCATCAGCTGTGCCCTGGACACCATATGTTAACTGATTGCCCCCCATCTATCTTCAGAGCTCGTGCTGCTAGGTGACCTAAACTGGGACATGCTTAACACCCCGGCCATCCTACAATCTAAGCTTGATGCCCTCAATCTCACACAAATTATCAATGAACCTACCAGGTACAACCCCAAATCTATAAACACGGGCACCCTCATAGATATCATCCTAACCAACTTGCCCTCCAAATACACCTCTGCTGTTTTCAACCAAGATCTCAGCGATCACTGCCTCATTGCCTGCATCCGTAATGGGTCCGCCGTCAAACCATCACCCCTCATCACTGTCAAACGCTCCCTAAAACACTTCAGCGAGCAGGCCTTTCTAATCGACCTGTGCCGGGTATCCTGGAAGGATATTGACCTCATCCCATCAGTAGAGGATGCCTGGTCATTCTTTAAAAGTGCCTTCCTCACCATCTTAAATAAGCATGCCCCTTTCAAAAAATGTAGAACCAGGAACAGATATAGCCCTTGGTTCTCTCCAGACCTGACTGCCCTTGACCAGCACAAAAACATCCTGTGGCATTCTGCATTAGCATCGAATAGCCCCCGTGATATGCAACTTTTCAGGGATGTTAGCTAGCTTTTTCAAGCAGAAATTTGCATCCTGTAGCACAAACTCAAAAAAGTTCTGGGACACTGTAAAGTCCATGGAGAATAAGAGCACCTCCTCCCAGCTGCCCACTGCTCTGAGGCTAGGAAACACTGTCACCACCTATAAATCCACGATAATTGAGAATTTCAATAAGCATTTTTCTACGGCTGGCCATGCTTTCCACCTGGCTACCCCTACCCCGGTCAACAGCCCTGCACTCCCCACAGCAACTCGCCCAAGCCTCCCCGATTTCTCCTTCACCCAAATCCAGATAGCTGATGTTCTGAAAGAGCTGCAAAATCTGGACCTCTACAAATCAGCCGGGCTAGACAATCTGGACCCTCTCTTTCTAAAATGATCTGCCGAAATTGTTGCAACCCCTGTTCAACCTCGCTTTTGTATCGTCTGAGATTCCCAAAGATTGGAAAGCTGCCGCGGTCATCCCCCTCTTCAAAGGGGGTGACACTCTAGACCCAAACTGCTACAGACCTATATCTATCCTACCCTGCCTTTCTAGGGTCTTCGAAAGCCAAGTTAACAAACAGATTACCGACCATTTCGAATCCCACCGTACCTTCTCCGCTATGCAATCTGGTTTCAGAGCTGGTCACGGGTGCACCTCAGCCACGCACAAGGTCCTAAATAATATCATAACCGCCATCGATAAGAGACATTACTGTGCAGCCGTATTCATCGACCTGGCCAAGGCTTTCGACTCTGTCAATCACCACATTCTTATTGGCAGACTCAACAGCCTTGGTTTCTCAAATGATTGTCTCGCCTGGTTTACCAACTACTTCTCTGATAGAGTTCAGTGTGTCAAATCGGAGGGCCTTTTGTCCGGACCTCTGGCAGTCTCTATGGGGGTGCCACAGTGTTCAATTCTCGGGCCGACTCTTCTCTGTATACATCAATGATGTCGCTCTTGCTGCTGGTGATTCTCTGATCAACCTCTACGCAGACGACACCATTCTGTATACTTCTGGCCCTTCGTTGGACACTGTGTTAACTAACCTCTAGACGAGCTTCAATGCCATACAACTCTCCTTCCGTGGCCTCCAACTGCTCTTAAATGCAAGCAAAACGAAATGCATGCACTTCAACCGATCACAGCCCGCACCTGCCCGCCCGTCCAGTATCACTACTCTGGACGGCTCCTACTTAGAATATGTGGATAACTACAAATACCTAGGTGTCTGGTTAGACTGTAAACTCTCCTTCCAGACTCACATTAAGCATCTCCAATCCAAAATTAAATCTAGAATCGGCTTCCTATTTCGCAACAAAGCATCCTTCACTCATGCTGCCAAACATACCCTCGTAAAACTGACCATCCTACCGATCCTCGACTTTGGCGATGTCATTTACAAAATAGCCTGCAACACTCTACTCAACAAATTGGATGCAGTCTATCACAGTGCCATCCGTTTTGTTGCAATCCATCCAAAGCCCCATATACTACCCACCACTGCGACCTGTACGCTCTTGTTGGTTGGCCCTCGCTTCACTCTCGTCGCCAAACCCACTGGCTCCAGGTCATCTACAAGTCTCTCGTAGGTAAAGCCCCGCCTTACCTCAGCTCACTGGTCACCATAGCAGCACCCACTCGTAGCACGCGCTCCAGAAGGTATATCTCACTGGTCACCCCCAAAGCCAATTCATCCTTTGGCCGCCTTTCCTTCCAGTTCTCTGCCGCCAATGACTGGAAAGAACTGCAAAAATCACTGAAGCTGGAGACTCATATCTCCCTCTCTAGCTTTAAGCACCAGCTGTCAGAGCAGCTCACAGATCACTGCACCTGTACATAGCCAATATGTAAACAGCCCATCCAACTACCTCATCCCCATACTGTATTTATTTATTTATCTTGCTCCTTTGCACCCCAGTATCTCTACTTGCACATTCATCTTCTGCACATCGACCATTCCAGTGTTTAATTGCTATATTGTAATTACTTCACCACCATGGCCTATTTATTGCCTTAACTCCCTTATCTTACCTTATTTGCACTCACGGTATATAGACTTTTTGTCTTCTTTTTGTTCTACTGTATCATTGACTATGTTTTGTTTATTCCATGTGTAACTCTGTGTTGTTGTATATGTCGAACTGCTATGCTTTATCTTGGCCAGGTCGCAGTTGCAAATGAGAACTTGTTCTCAACTAGCCTACCTGGTTAAATAAAGGTGAAATAAAAAAATAAAAAATTAAACTTCTGAAACGTGACAAAACAAAGGCTACAAAACATGTCCATACAAACATCTGCTGTTAGATAGCAACTAGAGGCTAGAGTTGACCTGGCTGTGATAGCTACTCACTAGCGTAGCTTATTCATTCACCTCAGTCGAGAGTGTATGAAACATTAGCTAACGTTACATGCGGGTTACAATACTAGCTCAGCACTGCGAATAAACACTAGTTTAGTATTTTTTTCTGTTAAGTCAAACAGCAGTTACCTTGCCAGATACATCAGTCAACTAAAGAATAGCCAGTTTCTATTCCTTTTACAAGCCGGTGAACGAGCGCAACGCGTACACTGAACTATGCTCAACTCTCCCGTGCTGGTCCAGCCAGCCTTCCAGAAGTGTTGCCTTCACACAGCCCATCAGCCCGCTCTGTGGCGTCAGAGTGGTCCTAAATCCAGTCGGATAAACACCCAAAACAGCCTACCCCACCGCTGCCTTTGATAAAACTGAGGAGGACAAAAATGCAATTTCAGAATGTGGGGGGACATGTCCTGTCCGTCCGTCCGCACCTCCCGTCCCCAGTGAAAGTTGCATTCCTGTGAAGACTACTGCCTTGGTTACAGCTAGCTAAGACAACAAAAGCAACAACCTTTGGTTTACTCATGTTAACCAACAGATCCCTGTTTCGCTGATTCTAGCCTGGAATATAAACTAAATAGTGACTGAATAGTAAAACAATAGCGAAACAGAATTATATTCAGTTTGGATTCTGGGCTACTGTTGTCCCTACATATTTTAACATTACAGTGAAGCATTTTACTAAGTCAGTTACTAGAAGGTTCCACATTGAAAAGAGAAATCGAAGGTCGTTACACAAGGGCAGATCTGTCAACCCTTCCTTTCATTCTTCCAGCTTCCCTCCCTGCCTTGCTGTGTCTGCAATCAGACTGCATTTATAATATCTCACAACACTGCAGCAGCCCAGAACAGTCCATGCCTGTGGGGCGGGAGAGAGAGGGAGAGAGAGATATGTAATAGATTTGATTCAAGTGAAATAGGTGATATTTCTAATCAAGTGGGCATTGACATGACAAATTCACTTTGAAATGGACTATAAGGATTACACGCAGACTACTTCACATACAGTACAACATGACACTTGAGGGATAGTCATACAACCCCTTTTCATTTTCCATTGCATCTGACTTTCTCATGTCTGTTTGTTTTTTTTACAGCTAACAGTATTTTCCAAGCATAAGTATTGTCTCTGAGCATAAGTTTCAAGTTGTAATGTCACAAGTACAGTGAAATGCCTTTTTTGCAAACTCAAAACCCAACAATGCAATCATCAATAACAATGTATTGCTAGATAAAAACACAGGAGAATAAGAATAGGAAATATGAAATACACAATGAAGTAAGTAAGTAAGTTTACATGTGCAGGGATACTGGAGTGATGGAGGTAGATATGTATAGGGGTAAGGTGACTAGGCAACATGATATAAGATAAACAGAGTAGCAGCAGCTTGTATGTGAGTGGGTGTGCGGGTGTGTAGAGTCAGTATAAATGTATGTGCATATTATGTGTGAGTGAACAAATTATGGAGTGTTTGTGTGTGTGTTGGAGTGATAGTGTGTGTGTAGGGCCCTGTGAGTGTGTATAGAGACAGTGCAAAGATAAAAGGTCAATATAAATACAAGGTAAACTCAGTCTGTGTAGCTATTTTGTTAGCTATTTATCAGTCGTATTGCTTGGGGATAGAAGCTGTTCAAGAGCCTGTTGGTGTCAGACTTGATGCACTGGTACCTCTTGCCGTGCAGCAGCAGAGAAAATAGTCTATGACTTGTGGTTGGAGTCTGACGATTTCCCGGGCCTTCTTTTCACACCACCTGATATAGAGGTCCTGGATGGCAGAGAGCTCAGCCCCAGTGATGTACTAGGCTGTCCACACAACCCTCTGTAGCGCCATGCGATCGAGGGCGGTGCTATTGCCATACCAAGCAGTAGAAAGGTACAGCTGTAGAAACTTTTCAGGATTTGAGGGCCCATGCCAAACTTGTTCAAGTCTTCTTCATGACTGTGCGTGTGTGTTTTGACCATTTTAAGTCTTAAGTGACATCGAGGAACTTGAAGCTGTCTACCTGCTCCACTGCCGCCCCTTCAATGTGGATGGGGGCGTGCTCGCCCCCCCCATTTCCTATAGTCCACGGTCAGCTCCTTGGTCTTGCTGACGTTGAGGGAGAGGTTGTTGCTCCGGCACCACACTGTAAGGTCACTGACCTCATCCCTGTAGGCTGACTCATCGTTGCCGGTGATCAGGCCTACCACCTTCATGTCGTCAACGAACTTGATAATGGTTTTGGAGTCGTGCATGGCCACACAGTTGTGGGTGAACAGTGGGTGCCCCTGTGTTAAGGGTCAACGTGGCGGAGTTGATGTTGCCTATCCTCACCACCTGGGGTCAGCCCGTCAGGAAGTCCAGGATCCAGCTGCAGAGGGAGGTGTTCAGACCCAGAGTCCAAAGCTTGGTGACGAGCTTGGAGGGGACAATGGTGTTGAACGCTGGGCTGTAGTCAATGAACAGCATTCTCACATAGGTGTTCCTCTTATCTAGATGGGTGAGGGCAGTGTGGAGAGCAATTGAGATTGCTATGGATCTGTTGTGGCGGTATGCAAATTGGAGTGGGTCTAGGGTGGCTGGAATGGAGGAGTTAATGTGTGCCATAACCAGCCTCTCAAAGTACTTGATTACAGAAGTGAGTGCTACAGGGTGGTATTCAATGTGGCATGAAGCCTTAGAGTTCTTAGGAACAGGAATGATTGTGGCCATCTTAAAACGTGGGGATTACAGACTAGGACAAGGAGAGGTTGAAAATTACCATGAATATGCCTGCCAGCTGTTTTGCGCATGCTCTGAGAATGTGCCCTGGAATACTGTCGGGGCCCGCGGCCTTGCGGGTGTTGACCTGATTAAAGACCCTTCTCACGTCAAGAGCGAGATCACACAATCCTCTGGGTCGGTGATGGCCCGGCTCAACATTGTTTTTGTCAAAATTTAAATGCATTTAGTTTGTCTGGTAGAGAGGCATTGTTGGGCAGATCACATTTGGGTCTTCCTTGCAATCCGTAATGGATTGTAGCCCCTGCCACATGCTTCGGGCATCGGAGCATGTGGCAGGGGCTACAATCCATCACTGGCAATATGATTCCACCTTTTTCCTATATTGTCCTTTTGCTAGTTTGACTCTGCAGAAGTCATAGTGGGCCTTCTTGTATTTATTCTTGTTTTTGGCGGTAGCATAAACTACGATTGCAAAAGAGATTCATGTCACAATTGCACTGAAACTCCAATGAAACATGTCTTTCTGACATGTTTGATACCTTTTTTCTGCCTAGGTTTGCCAAATGATCTCAGACACAGCCAGACACAAGCTGCTGGTACTTTCAGGACAATGCTTTGAAAACACAGGAGAGCTGATTCTGCAGTCCGGCTCATTCTCTTTCTTCAACTTCATAGATATATTCACAGACCCCGAGGTGAGTCAAATTGAGCAAATTGTTTGCTAAACAATTACTATACAATTATAATTGTATAGTTTGTAATGCTATCCTTAATCTGCTGAAGATTACTGACCTATCAATGAGCAACCCTCATCAATACATTTGTCGTCTGTTATCTGTCATAATTGTGTTAATAAATATATTCTGTTTGATCAAACAGTCATGATTTTTATCTCAAGTCTCCAAATATCTCTCTCTTCCCCAGATTGGTGAATTGCTCATCACTATTCACCCAGCAAACAAAGCAAGCCTAACCCTCTACTGCCCTGAGCAAGGCGACTGGAAAAATTCAAACCTGGACAAACACAACCTACAAGATTTCATCAACATGAAGCTTAACTCACCCTTGATACTCCCAGAGATGGAAGGTCTCTCAGAGTTCACAGAATACTTGTCGGAGTCAGTAGAAATCCCATCGCCATTTGACATGTTGGAGCCACCAACCTCTGGTGGTTTCCTGAAGCTCTCAAAACCATGCTGCTACATTTTCCCCGGCGGCCGCGGCGACTCGGCCCTCTTTGCGGTGAACGGGTTCAACATGCTTATCAACGGGGGCTCCGACCGTAAGTCCTGCTTCTGGAAGCTGGTGAGACACCTAGACCGGGTAGACTCCATCCTCCTGACCCACATCGGGGATGACAACCTGCCTGGCATCAACAGCATGCTCCAGAGGAAGATGGCTGAGCTGGAGGAAGAGCAGTCCCATGGATCCCAAGCTACCGGCGACTGGGTGAAGAATCTCATATCCCCAGACATGGGGGTTGTGTTCTTGAACATCCCTGAGAATCTAGGGAAGCCTGCTGAACCCAACTTCAGGGTGAGGAGAAACATTGAAGAGGTCTCACAAACTCTCCATTACCTGAGCAAGCTGAATCTGAGGCCCGAGCCTCTGCAGAGGCCGGTCGGGAACACTATCGAACCCATCATTCTGTTCCAGAAGATGGGCGTGGGGAAGCTTGAGATGTATGTGCTTAACCCATCAAAGACCAGCAAGGACCTGCAGCAGTTTATGAAGCAGTGGACAGGTAGTGAGAAAGACAAAGCCTCTGTTCTTCTGCCCAATGGAAAAGAATCAGAGCTCCCAATCTCTTACATGACCTCAATATCTTCATTGATCGTGTGGCACCCATCAAATCCTTCAGAGAAGATAGTGCGAGTTCTTTTCCCTGGAAATGCCACTCAGTATCACATTCTTGAAGGTTTGGAAAAACTAAAACACTTGGACTTCTTGAAGCAGCCAGTTGTCACTCAGAAAGAGCTATCTTCTAACTTGGCTCCAGCCTTGAAGCAGGCAAAGTTGAAACATAAAACTGACAGCAAGGAGAGTCTGAAGTCAGTCTCAAGGCCATCACCGAGCAAAAGTTTCAAGAAGGAGTCAAAGGAGGAAGCTCCAGAGAAGGCAAAGACAGACGCAGAATCAGCTCGAGAAAAGAGCCAAAAACTTGAGAAAAAAGAGAAAGCTTTGGTGAAAAAGGAAAAAGCGAAGGCACTGGAAAAAGAAGTGAAGGCTAAAGCAGAACCGACACCTGAAACTCCAGAAAAGAAGAAGCCTGAAATTAAACCAAAAGCTCTTAAGGAGAAGATTACCAAGAAAGAACCCAGGAAGTCTGTAGAAAAGAAAAATGATGAAAAGGAGGTAAAGAAAGGAGTAGCGAAGGAAGATGAGAAGCTAACATCTAAAAAGGAGGAAACACCCAAAAAGGAACAGAAGGTAAACAAAGAAGAGGTAAAGAAAGACATTTTAAAGAAAGACAAAGATTTCAGGAGAGATTCCCCAATGAAGGTAAGGAAGGAAGAGAAAAAGGAGCAAAAGAAAGAAGATCTAAAGAAAGACATAAAGAAGCCATCCAAGGATGTAAAAAATGCTTCATCTGCATTAGGTGAAGGGAAAAAACTTGCACCAAAACCAAAACCTCTGAAAAAAGATGACACTACAAAGAAAGACTTTGGAAGCCCTTTTAAGTCCAAGGGAAAACCAACAGTCATCAAGAAGGACACCAAAACCACGGATGCTAAATCTGCTGCTGCAGGAGCTGCAGCTGTCACAGCAGGAGTGGTAGCTGCCGCCACTTGTGCTGCGGAGGTCGTTGAGACAGAAAGAGCCATGATGTCTTCTCCAGAGGACCTCACCAAGGACTTTGAGGAGCTCAAAGAAGAGGAGATCGTTCAGGAGGAAGAGCCGGTGGTGGTCCACAGAGAGGCCCTCCTGCACTCTAAGGAGTCTCCTGAAGCAGAAGAGTCTCTGGATGAGGGGATCACAACCACTGAGCATGAAGGAGAAAGCAGGGAGACCCCAGAGGAACAGGAGCATAAAGGCAAGTTGAGTGGCAGCGGTAGTGAGAAGTTTGAAGATGAGGGAACTGGGCTAGATTATGAAAATAAGGGAGAGACAGAAGAGGTCCATGAGCCAATGAGAAGGGAAATGGACAAGCATATACATGCTGAGGATAGTGAAGACAAGGACTCTGAGGACGAGGGTGCGGATGCAGACCAATATGTAAGAGATCATAACAGAAATGAAAGAGAAGTACAGAAGCTGGGTCTGTCTGTGACACACCTTCACATAACGTCTGAGCCTCTCTCTCCGGCTGCATCTATTCATGATGAGACCCTTCCAGCTGGCTCCGACGACGAAGTAGCCTCAGATGATGAGAACCGAGACGAGGCATACACTGCTACATCTGGCCACACCCAGTCAACTATTGAGATCTCCAGTGTGCCTACACCAATGGATGAAATGTCCACTCCAAGGGACATTATGAGTGACGAAACCACTAACGATGAGACAGAGGACTCTCCCTCCCAGGACCTTGCCAGGTTTGGAGGAACCACGTTAGGAGACTTTGAGAGGAAGAGGCTGTCTCCGCTACACGACGGCCCAGAGTCAGACCATTCAAAGAGTAATGCCACTGAAGGCAGGGACTACCACGCTTCTGCATCCACAATATCTCCACCATCGTCACTGGAAGAGGACAAAGAGGAAGGATTCAAGTCAGACAAATTTGGTCTTGATTCAGCAAGACTCTCCACTACTTCTCCTCTCATACGCTCCCCTTCAGCTCCCAAAGGAACCTTTGACTCATACCCCTCTGGATTCGCTGTACCAATTGAACTGTGCACAACGCTTTCAGGATCATCAAAGGCAGCAGCAGGGTCTTCCACCAGCCCAGATGACAAGACATTGGAAGGAACCACCTCACCTCATTCCTCCGGTCACACACCTTACTTTCAGTCTCCTGTGGATGAGAAGTCTGGCTCTATACCACCTGCAAATGACCATGGTCCTGTAATCGTAGAGGTTACGGGTGACAAAGAGGATTCCATCAGGGTCAGCCCCATGGATGACCCAATTCCAGACCACACCTCACCTGTAGAGAAGGTGCTCTCCCCAATGAAGAGCCCACCACCAGTAAGAGGAAAGACACACTTTGATTTAGATCAAATGTTAACAATACACTTGAGTCAAGATGAGAGGAAAAATGGAGCTAGCGACAGTAACTCAGTCTCATCCACAAACCCCTTCGCAGGTTTCAAAGAGGAGAGTAAAATGTCGATCTCAGAGGGAACCACGTCAGATAAATCGGGCAGCCCTGTTGATGAGGCTGTAGCAGAGGACACTTTTTCACACATCGCCTCGGCTTCCACCACCTCACTGGCCACCAACTCATTCCCAGAGCCTACGACAGATGACGTTTCCCCCGCTCTCCACGCTGAAGCCGGCTCCCCTCAATCAACGGAGGTGGAGGACTCCTTGTCTGTGTCTGTGGTTCAGACTCCAACCCCCTTCCAGGAGGCAGAGATCTCTCCCAAGGGGGACAGCCCCAGGCCCATGTCAATCTCTCCAGACATCTCACCAAAGACTGCCAAATCAAAGACACCAGTACAGGAGCCCAAATCCCCGGAACATTCGACCATGTCATTTGGTCAGGAGTCCCCTGACCACTCATTAGCCCTGGACTTCAACAAACAGTCTCCAGAGCACACCTGTGCAGGCAGCTTGCGCGCCACGGAGAATGGGCCGACTGAGGTGGACTACAGCCCGTCAGAGGACAATGATTTGAGACCCGCTGAGCAGCGCCCACCCACTATGGACAAGCCTATGCTCTTCAAAGACAATGACTCAAGTCACGCCACCTCTGTGTCCCCTTCAGATGCTTCCCAATCCACCCCCTCGACCACTACACCTTGTCAGATGAGGGAAATGTCACCTGTCTTAGCCCAGCAGATGGACAAATCCCCTGCCATCCCCTCTCCATCCTCCTATTCTTGCTTTACACAGAAAACAGAGATGTCTCTGGGAGCAGAAACTAATCCCTTCAAATGTGGAGATTCCAAGTCCCCTGTCAGTCCCAAGGTTCCCTCCCCATCCTACCTTCCACTCTCCTCAAACCTCTCTGACTATCAGAAGTGTGCAGGTGGCTCCAAGGACCCAGACTCCTCCAAGAAGAGCCCTTCTTCTGGTTCCAGAACAGATGTTGACCTATGCTTGGTGACTTCCTGTGAGTACCGACACCCTAAGACAGAGCTGTCCCCCTCCTTCATAAACCCCAGTCCCCTGGAGTACTTCATGAATGAGGAGAACCCTCTGGAGAAAGAGAAGCCCCTGGCTAAGTCAGATGGAGGGCCTCCACCCCCCAGCAGTAAACTACACGCTAAGCAATGTGAAGAGACTCCACCAACCTCCATCAGTGAATCTGCTCCATCCCAGACAGATTCGGATGTTCCCCCTGGGACTGAGGAGTGCCCTTCAATTACCGCAGATGCAAACATAGACTCTGAGGATGATTCTGAGACACTTCCCACTGACAGAACCCTAACGTACAGACACGCAGATCCTCCTCCAGTGGCCCCCAGGGACTCTGCTCCGTCTCCAGCCCACCCAGATGTCACCATGGTAGATCCGGAGGCCGACATGCCCCCCGCTGACGACAACAACCAGACCAAGGACAAGGACTCAAAGGCAGAGGGAGCTGAGAAAGCTAAGAAGAAGAAGCTCACCAAGACCAAGTCCTCCTCTCCGGCCAGAAAGACTGGGCTCTCAAAAGTAAAGGATTCAAAAGGAATAGCCTCTCCCAAAAAGAGTGCAGGAGAAGGGAAAGATGCCAAAAATGCAACCAATACCTCTGCGTCAAGGGGTGTGAAAAATGCCACATCAGGTAAGACCTGGTACTCATCACTCAATCTTTTCATACTTGGCCATGTGTCTAGATCCTTTGCTTCGTTTTCTGATAAAATAAGTTGAACGTTTAAGCTCTATTTGCCTCGGTATAGTTTCACATTTCTTTCCTCCGTGATGTACGTCGATTTTCTAACATCTCTGTCTCAGGTTCAGGTAGTGGAAAGGCAGCAGCGGCAATGCCCGTACCCAACTGCCCTCCCACGTACATGGACCTGGTTTACATCCCAAACCACTGCAGCGCCAAGAATGTGGATGCAGAGTTCTTCAAATGGGTCAGGTCCTCCTACTATGTAGTCAGTGGCAATGACCAGATGGCCCAGGAGCCCAGCAAAGCTGTCCTGGACTCACTGCTGGAGGGCAAAGCCACGTGGGGAAACAACATGCAGGTACAGGGAGACAGTCAAAATTTAGAGGAATAACTGTGTTATAATGCCATTGTATCAGAAAGATAGATAGGTGCCATAGAGACAATAGACAAGACTTAAAAAGTGTACATAGAGAAAAAAATATATCTATATATTTGCTTTTACGAGCAGAACAACACAAAGCTCTGAGTTTTGGAAAAAATAGTATGCAAACCCTAACCTCTTTTCCCTGTTGGCAGGTGACCCTGATCCCGACTCATGACTCAGAGGTGATGAGGGAGTGGTACCAGGAGACTCACGAGAAGCAGCAGGACCTGAACATCATGGTGCTGGCCTCCAGCTCCACCGTGGTCATGCAGGACGAGTCCTTCCCCGCCTGCAAGATAGAGCTGTGAACCTGATCCTGGGCCTCGTTCCGTTCCAAATGATGCTTCTCTTGTTCCCTTCCTTTCTCCCTTCACTGGAGTGCGCACTCGATTGACGTTCCAAGATGCACTTTCAGAGTGAGGGGACTGATGGAGGGAAGGGGTCGTAGTCATTTAGATTGGAACAACCCTCTGGACTCTCCTGATCAAAGGATCTAGTAACCAAGAGATCTAGTGATCAAGTGGATCATGTTGTTAGTGGTATCTTTGAGTTGGGGTGAGGGATGACGTAGACATAGGGTAAAATAATGTAAACACGGAATTTAAACAAAGGCTCTTTGCCAACATTCATGAAAAAGACGTAGCTTACATTACAATTACGTTTGAGTTTGAAATGACAACCGCAAATGTAATTGTCCACAATACTCAAACAAACTATCTCACACAAGTTAACATCAGCTTTGTGGATCACTTTGAATAAGGAATGATGTTATAATAATATCTGGTATGCATGAAATATATGACCTAAACCAGTATGGAGAACATGAAAAGAAGGTCCCATCGTATATATTGGTGCTCTTGACGTAGATTTATTTATTCAGAAAACTCTCTTTCCCATGAGCACCAATTATATATGTATCAAGTAACATATAGATAGAAAAAAATCCATGAGAATATACTTGTTCATACTGGGAAGAAAATAGGTCTGACAATAATAAAAAAAATAGATATGATGAAGGTTAGGACTACAAATTGAAAAGTTAAAGATTCTTCTGGTACATGCTGACAACTTAGATATTGGGTGAGATAGTTGAATAGGTCATCAAACAGTCTCAATCCACTGATTTACGTCTCTGTCCATAAAAATAACTAATATATAAGATTGATTAAACCCAGCTTCATACACCAAAGGATCGAGGAGAACTCATTTAAGTTATTGCCTTAGGAAGTGAATTGAATGTAAAAGACTGATGCACTGAGGACAAATAGCAGGTAGCATAAACTTAAAATAAAATAAAACGAGTCTGTCCCCAACTATCAGATAATCTCTGTATAGAGCTAGTTTCGTTTGACACTGCAGTGACGGAGTATGAAGAAATACATAGAGCAAGTTAAAGTTCAACTGCACTGAGGGGCCTGTGGATCATGTTAACTGTCTTATTCCATTGCGACTATTTTATGAACAATACAATTCTAGTCAAGATGTATCCATTCCTTGTTATTCTGTTTGCGCAAAATATTGTTGATTGTTTTGCCCATTAGTTAATAATGGACACCATGATTTTAAACATTTTATCTCAGTGTTTTTAAGAGTTGTTATTTATTTATTTAAAACTTATAAAATGCAGTATAAAAATAATGACCTTCTTGCAGGAGAATTGTTTAATGCAATGTCAAAACGGGCATTACAAATAAGTAGAACTTGTTGGCCAAATGTCAAATATGTTTCTTGACCAATTTAATTTGAAAAGCACCGTTTCAAAATAATATCTGTAACGTTCAGAAAGATTCAGAAATTGTCTGGTAACGTTTGTGTTGTACTGATTTCAATAGTACTCTATGTACTGTACTCTCCCGCTCAGTCCGTTCTGCAGACTTTTGTGTCAACCACAAATGGAGCCCTAGCGACTGCTTGAATGTGCCACGATATGTTCAGGCTTGTGAAGCTAAATACTTTCCTAAGCTTAGAATTTTTGTATTATTTATTTTTTAAACACTGTACTATAATTATATATAGCTTTGTGGCAGGGTGACTGGTCGAAAGAAATGTGCATGAGTAATGTAAAATATACCAAGTCTTTTTTTCTCTTTTTAAGGATGGGGAAATCTGCCAAAAGAACAATGGAAGGTTGTGCTAATTAATATAAAACATACCCCGCTGGGGACAGACGTCAGTTCAACATCTAGTTTGGATTTACATTTGGATTAGTTGTCAAACTATTGTGAATTCAACATGAAATCAACGAAAAGTGTTGACGAGTGATTAGATTTAGATTAAAAGTTGGGTGTAAAAAATAGTAAATTCCCTCACGTTGATGACTTTTTGCAAATCCAATCAGTTTTCCACGTTGATTCAACGTCATCACATTGAATTTAATGTTTGAAATGTTGTGGAAACGATGTTGATTCAACTAGTTTTTGCCCAGTGGGAGGTACATTAATAGTTGGTTGTCTTTGGGGTGTTGCCAGCTACGCCATTATGGCATGGAGTGAAAAGCGAAACGAGCGGCCCCATCCTCTGACTAGGTTGGCCGTTTTAAGGTCTTTAAATCCGCTCCATCATAGTCCATGGGCCTGTAGCTACTCAAAGAGGATGTGTAGAACCTCGGCCAACCACAGGTCTGTAGAAAAACGTGGTCAGATGCCTTGTGATGGAATATGGCAGTACCTCTGCCAAAATCGCTATGAGTCAGGTAAAGCGCTTTATAGATACGCCTTGAGAAGAGTAGAACACGGGGGAGAGTGACTGTTTTGGGTATGAGTTCCAGGTGTGAAAGACAAAAAAACTAGACACTTTAAAAGCCAGGACAAATAATAACTAACGCGAAGCCATGAACAGAACAATAGAAAACACTAATGTTCAAACTCCAACCGCACACATCAACCACAAATGACCATGCCTATTTGGAGGCCATGAACATACAACCATCCTTTACTCAGAACAAAACGGTCACTGTTAGGTGAAAACTCACAACGTAGACAAAATATTACAGTCAACCAACCAGAGGCAGGGACTTAGTTACTGTCTCCATGGCAACACAATTATCCAGTTGTCCTGTACAGCTCTGCAACAGGAACCTTTAACCATAAGCATGACCATTCTGCCGTTCAACTACAAACTATAGTGACCGACCACACACACACCACTCTTTCTTGACCTTTCCTCACGCTACTACTTTATTGTATTCCTTGCTTTCTATAATCTCTGTAATCTCTCTCTTTCTATCTCTATTTTGGATGATTGTTAATACTGTCTGCAGCTGTGTGATATAAAATTGTCTCGTGATCTCTGCATCCTCCCTCTCGTTTTCCAAACTCATACCTAATGTAGCGGTTAGTTTCAAGTGAAAGTATTACTTAGTGCTTTTCTGATATTTGCGTGCAGTATCTCCTCTCCCCTCCTATAGGACATTTGATGTAAAGGGAACTACTATTAAAAAGGAAACCTACAAAAAGAGCCAGAATAAACTCATGTTGTGGAAAATCATGAATGTGTGTCTTGGTGTCCTTCTTTCCTGAATGAATGTACAATATCAGTCGAAAGTTTGGACACACCTACTCCTTCAAGGGTTTTTCTTGATTTTTACTCATTTCTACATTGTAGAATAATAGTGAGGAACAGAGAGAAGGGAGGAGAGATTGAAGGGAGAGAGACGGAGATGAGGGAGGAGAGATTGAAGGCCCAGGAAGTCAACCTGTTTGTCACGCTGGTTATAACCACTGGGATGGATAGGGGTGCTAGTCTAGTCTAGGCTGCAGCCCGCCTTGAGACACACATTGTCCCATGAGGAACATGTTGTGCAGATTTTTAGGCAATGAGGGTGTGAGAAGCATGATAATGTAATAATTTAACTTCAGCTGAAAATGTAAACAAAACTGAAAAAGGTAAAACAAGCCATCGACAATCAATATTATTGAAACTGATGGAACAAATAATCAACGAACCGTTATGATAAACTAGACTATGGGCATTGCACTTGCAGGTGGTCTATAGACTTTTTAAGGTGACCTTTCCCATGGCAGCATCATTACCAGCAGCACGTTAGCATGTGTCTGACTGTTTGGGCCACAAGAACACATGTTCAGTTTGGAACAGGTTGGAACAGAGTCCTAATGAGCTCGTTACAGGGGGAGATTAACACTGTAACCCCTCCAGATTGACGCACGCACTCACGCTGACAAGAACACACACACACACTTGTAACTCCTCCAGATGACATGAATTACTCATAAGTGCTGATGGGGAATTCCCCTAATTAACTGTCCAGCCCTGTAGCCATATGGGGTCATTCTGAGTGCAGACATTGTCACTTGCTATTCTGAAAAATAAAATAAAACGCAACAAGCAACAATTTCAAAGATTTGGCTAAGTTACAGTTCATATGAGGAAATCAGTCAACTGAAATAAATAAATTAGTCCTTAATTATAGATTTCAAATGACTGGGCAGATGGGCAGCCATGGGTGGGCCTGGGAGAGCATAGGCCCACCCACTTGGGAGCCAGGCTCAGCCAATCAGAATGAGTTTTCCCCACACAATAGGGCTTTATTACAGACAGCAATACTCCTCAGCCCCTCCCCCCATTGACGATCCTACAGGTGAAGAAGCCGGATGTGGAGGTCCTGGGGAGGCGTGGTTACATGTGGTCTGCGGTTGTGAGGCCGGTTGGACGTACTGCCAAATTCTCTAAAACAACGTTGGTGGCCGCTTACAGTAGAGAAATTAGCATAGAATTCTCTGGCAACAGCTTTGGTGGACATTCCTACAATCAGCATGCCAATTGCACACTCCCTCAAAACTTGATACATCTTTGGCATTGTGTTGTGTGACAAAACTAAACATTTTAGAGTGGCCTTTTATTGTTCCCCGCACAAGGTGCACCTGTGTAATGATCATGCTGTTTAATCAGCTTCTTGATATGCCACACCTGTCAGGTGGATGGATTATCTTGACAAAAGATGAAATGCTCACTAACAGGGATGTAATCAGAGAGCGAGTGAGAGAGAGCGACTTGGTGGCCCATGCCAACCGTTTCAACCAGAACATTTATTTATTAACGATGATGGCACAGGCCCACCCCGGGGCACTTTCCAGCACCCAGACGAATAGTACACAGGGATAAATCAAAGAACAGTCAGTCGTTAGTGGAATAACTTGGCAGAGAGTCAGAGGAAAAAGTCTGGGTTTCAAACTAGACCCGTTGTATAAGCTATGTGACTAGGTCACCTGGTTGTGTCTGTCCACTTTAAAAGCCAGGACAAACCTGCAATATGTCTGAATGACTGTAACTGATGTTTGCATTTAAGATAATTATTATTCTCTAAATTGAAGACAGAATATTAAATGAGATCAAGAAATTTAAATGCAAAAAGTCTTTCAAACCATCAGGTAGAATGAGTGGCATAAGATCAGAGCTTTTTCAAGGTGTAGGAGGCCTTACAAAAAGTACATACTGTATCAGAGACAGACTCCACAATGTCACAGATAATCCAGCAAGGGATGTAAACCAGCCAGGATGTGGGAGGAGAGGACTAGCAACACAGAGGATGGGGCTGTCAGAGTGTCAGAAGAATGTGTCTAGTCAAGGACATTCACCAAGGCCACACTGTCTATTAATGTGTGTGTGGGAGAGAGAAGGAGAGTTCGATAAAGAGACAGACAGAAAGAAAGGGAGAGAGGGAGACAGATATAAAGGGAGAGAGCCAGACAGACAGAGAGAGAGAGGAAGAGAGAGAGATGCAGAGAGAGAGAGGGAGAGACCGACTGATAACACAGTGTTCTTGAATTATTTCTTATGTCATTCTCGTTGGCACCAAATGTTTAAAAAGTTTTAATAGGGGATAGAATGCGATCAGACGATCAGATAATTGGCGTATACATTACTGTTACTGAATTTCCATGTGGGCGAGGATATAGGACATTGTATCAAAGCCTATTAACAAGGGCAGAGGAATTTATAACTGAATTTTTCCGACATAACATAGCTACAGCAAATCCCCTTATTCTATGGGACACTTTTAAATGTGCCTTAGAGGCCATGAAATTCAATACTCACATCTAAAACAAAAGCAATGTAGGTCAAAAGAGTCCATACTAACAAAGTAGAAGTTCTAACAGAACAGATAGATAGCAATAAAAACTGTACCATAGAGGCTCGGAATAAGTTACAGGAAAAACAAAAAGAAATGGAGGAACTTATTCAAAAAAGATCAAGTGTAATATATTATCAAAAATAAAGCAAACTGGATGGAATATGGGGGAAAATGCACCAAATAATTTTTGTATCTCCATCATAGAAATGCTACCAAAAAGAATTTACTGAAACTTGTTACATATGACGGAGTCACCCATGATTCACCAAATTATATTTTGAAAGAGGAAGCAAAGTACTATAAGCCTACGGGCTCCCAAGTGGCACAGCGGTCTAAGGCACTGCAGCTCAGTTTTAGAGGTGTCACTACAGACCCTGGTTCAATTCCAGCCTGTATCACAACTGGCCGTGATTGGGAGTCCAATAGGGCGGTGCACAATTGGCCCAGCATCGTCCGTGTTAGGGTTTGGTTGGGGTAGGCCGTCATTGGGGGGAGGCAGCGCAGCGTAGCGTAGCCTAGTGGTTAGAGCGTTAGACTTGTAACCGTAAAGGTTGCAAGATCAAATCCCTGAGCTGACAAGGTACAAATCTATCGTTCTGCTCCTGAACAAGGCAGTTAACCCACTGTTCCTAAGCCGTCATTGAAAATAAGAATTTGTTCTTAACTGACTTGCCTAGTTAAATAAAGTTAAAAAAAATTGTAATTAAGAATTTGTTCTTAACTGACTTGCCTAATTAAATAAATTAAAAAAATCTCCTCTAACCAAAGCTAATTGTATGGATTTTTTTTCTGTTAATAATGTAAAATTAACAGCCATACAGAAAGACTCATGTGAAGGAGAAATTACAGAGGAGGAACTTCTTGATGCAATTAAAGCCTTAATGTCCGGGAAAACTCCGGGGCTGGATGGCATAACAGTTGAGGTATACCGTTATTAGCATGAACGTCTTACCCTATGTTCAAGAATGGCCTTTTTCTCTTTATTCAGATCACAACCGCTCACTTTCAGTTATTTGAAAAGGAAATAATCTCCCAAATATGGCTATTTTTAAAACAAGCCACAGGAAGTTGGTTGCAATTTCAATTTAATCCACCAGAAAAGACAGAACAAATAATAAAACAAATATTGTGTTTAAACTCAAAAATACAATTTTTTTTTAGTATTTAAAGATATATTAAAAAAAAAATCTTCGTAAATTATATCATAAATAGGACTGGTGGAGTTGTGTCACACATGCAGCTAACAAAAACATATGGACATATCTGCTCAACCCAAAATTACAACCAACTAATTGCAGCATTACAACAAAAATTGAAGAGGAAAGTGGAAGGGGGTAAAAAGTAAGGAACTTGTCTGTCGGCCTTGCATTAAAGACCATAATTAGTTAAAGAAAATTGTGATAAATCCAAAAGTATACCAGTTTCATTTTAGGACCAAAAAATTGACAGCCATGCCATAAAGATTGCTAAATAGTTGGGAAGAGATTTTTGACGTACCGATTGATACGCAAAACAAGGCCGGATTCAAAACGTAAAACATTCCCAGCTCTGCAGATTTTGCTGCGAAGAGACAGAATCATTAGAGAATTTGTTCTGGTACTGTCCATACTGGATGTAGCGTGTTTTTGGTCACAGGTCCAGGAATGGCTGAAGAACTGCAATATTTACCTGGAGCTAACCCTGCAGATAGCACTACTGGGTGATCTGAAAAATCATTGATCAATAATATAATAATACTTTTAACAACAACAAAAAATTATAATTTATAATCTGTAGAAACAATGAGAAAAGAAAGGTTCAGAACTTTTGTGAAACAGCAGAGCACAGGTGAAAAATATATGGCATTTGGAAATCCAATATGGATGGTAGATGGGAGGGGTTGAATGGAGCTGAAGGTTGGGACTAATGTAATGTAATCTAATGTAAAAACATACTGTGTCCGTAAAACGTATACAGGTTAAGAATGTTTGTGAAAGAGCACGGTTTGAAATATATGGCAAATAGAAAGTAATAGATTGGAGAGGTTGAGGGTAGAGGAAGGACAGGAGTAAAAACACACAAAATAGAACCACTGTAAAATAGACTGTGTCCATGAAATGTATATACTGTAGTATGTATAAGCTGGAAGTAGAGGCCTAAGCGTTGTTGTTAACTAGTTAACTCCAATTAGGGATGGTAGGGTTAGAAAGTAATACAGCAAAATACATAAAAAAGATATGTACATACAGTTGAAGTCGGAAGTTTACATACCCCTTAGCCAAATACATTTAAACTCAGTTTTTCACAATTCCTGACATTTAATCAGAGTAAAAATTCCCTGTCTTAGGTCAGTTACCACTTTATTTTAAGTATGTGAAATGTCAGAATAATAGTAGATAGAATGATTTATTTCAGCTTTTATTTATTTCATCACATTCCCAGTGGGTCAGAAGTTTACATACACTCAATTAGTATTGTTTAACTTGGGTCAAACATTTCAGGTAGCCTTCCACAAGCTTTCCACAATAAGTTGGGTAAATTTTGGCCCATTCCTCCTGACAGAGCTGGTGTAACTGAGTCAGGTTTGTAGGCCTCCTTGCTCGCACACGCTTTTTCAGGTCTGCCCACAACATTTCTATAGGATTGAGGTCAGGGCTTTGTGATGGCCACTCCAATACCTTGACTTTGTTGTCCTTAAGCCATTTGCCACAACTTTGGAAGTATGCTTGGGGTCATTGTCCATTTGTAAGACCCATTTGTGACCAAGCGTTAACTTCCTGACTGTCTTGAAGTTGCTTCAATACATCCACATAATTTTCCTCCTCATGATGCCATCTATTTTGTGACGTACACCAGTCCCTCCTGCAGCAAATCGCCCCACAACATGATGATGCCACTCCCGTGCTTCATGGTTGGGATGGTGTTCTTCGGCTTGCAAGCCTTCCCCTTTTTCCTCCAAACATAACGATGGTCATTAATGCCAAACAGTTCTATTTTTGTTTCATCAGACCAGAGGACATTTCTCCAAAAAGTACAATCTTTGTCCCCATGTGCAGTTGCAAACCGTAGTCGCTTTTTATGGCAAGTTTGGAGCAGTGGCTTCTTCCTTGCTGAGCGGCCTTTCAGGTTATGTCGATATAGGACTTGTTTTACTGTGGATATAGATACTTTTGTACCTGTTTTCTCCAGCATCTTCACAAGGTCCTTTGCTGTTGTTCTGGGATTGATTAGCACTTTTTGCACCAAAGTACGTTCATCTCTAGGAGACAGAACGCGTCTCCTTCCTGAGCGGTATGACGGCTGTCTGGTCCCATGGTATTTATACTTGCATACTATTGTTTGTACAGATGAACGTGGTACCTTCAGGCATTTGGAAATTGCTCCTGAGGATGAACCAGACTTGTGGAGGTCTACAATTTTATTTCTAAGGTCTTGGCTGATTTCTTTTGATTTTCCCATAATGTCAAGCAAAGACGCACTGAGTTTGAAGGTAGGCCTTGAAATACATCCACAGGTACACCTCCAATTGACTCAAATTATGTCAATTAGCCTATCAGAATATTTTCAAGCCATGACATAATTTTCTGGAATTTTCCAAGCTGTTTAAAGGCACAGTCAACTTAGTGTATGTAAACTTCTGACCCACTGGAATTGTGATACAGTGAATTATAAGTTAAATAATCTTTGTATTATTAAACAATTGTTGGAAAAATTACTTGTGTCATGCACAAAGTAGATGTTCTAACTGATTTGCCAAAACGATAGTTTGTTTGTGGAGTGGTTGAAAAACGAGTTTTAATGACTCCAACCTAAGTGTATTTAAACATCAGACTTCAACTGTATATATATATATATATATATATATATTTGCAAAAATATATATGGGGGATTGGAAGTGATGCAGACACTAACATTGATGGAAGCTATATTAAGAGTAATATGCTATATTAAAGCTGATCTACCCCCTAAAAAATAAAATGTTAAAAAGACAGACAGAGAGAGAGAAACTGAAAGACAGAGATGCAGAGAGTGTGTGAGAGAGAGAGAGAGGAGTCATGCAGAAAACCAGCTCCTGACTTGTTAAAACCAGCTCCTGACTTGAGATTACCTATTTATTTTTTGCACATTTTATCTGGTTAATCAAATTGTACAACTGAAGATCAACACAGGAGGAAAGGATTGACAGTGTGAGTTAAAAGACCAATCTTAATTGCGCTAACTAGCCAAATTCAAATGTGTCAGCTAGCTTACTGTCTAGCTCTAACTGTTTACTGGTGGTAACCATAGCAACATGGCCACTGAGGCAGCACTAGCAGCACCAACAGCAGCAGCAGAGACCCCTTTTTTCCCCAGCAGAAATCAAGAAGAGAAGGGAATAATACATTTTAAACACAGAGAACAGGGAGAACTCGGGAAAATGTGTTTGCCGCCTGCTCACACAACATGACTGTTACAAACCTGTTATTTAAATGTTTTATTTATCCTTTATTTAACTAGGCAAGTCAGTTAAGAACAAATTCTTATTTACAATGACAGCCTACCCCGGGCCAAACCCAGACGATGCTGGGCCAATTGTGCGCCGCCCTATGGGACTCCCAATCACGGCCGGTTGTGAGCCCAAATTTAGACCGCTGCGCCACTCAGGAGCCCAAATTTAAATAGGCTAGTTAGCTGGCTCAATTTCTTTTAGTGATTGTGATTTACCTTTCTATGTCATTCTGCCTCTAGCTGCTGCTTGCATCAGCCAACCAGAATTAATATTAATGATGATGTAGGCTAAATCAAGTGTTATCAAATGTTATGCTTCTGTAGCAGTTGATATTTAAACTAGGTAGCTAGCTACACACACTAGACCGGTGACCGCATCTATCAAGCCATGCATGTTTGGACACCTGGTGTGTGCAATCTCCATACTAGGCAGACTGGGAAAAGGTCCTTCCCCAAACTGTTGCCACAAAGTTGGAAGCCCAGAATCATCTAGAATGTCATTGTATGCTGTAGCGTTAAGATTTCCCTTCACTGGAACTAAGGGGCCTAGCCCGAACCATGAAATACAGCCCCAGAACATTATTCCTCCTCCACCAAACTACAGTTGGCACGATGGAAACCCATTTCATGAAGCTCCCGACTTACAGTTCTTGTGCTGAAGTTGCTTCAGACACGCTTCAGCACCCGGCAGTCCTGTTCGGTGAGCTTGTATGGCCTACCACTTCGCGGCTGAGCCGTTGTTGCTCCTAGATGTTTCCACTTCACAATAACAGCACTTTGACCGCGGCAGCTCTAGTTGACTGGGGCAGCTCTATCAGGGTAGAAATTTGAGGAACTGACTAGTTGGAAAGGTGGCATCTTATGACAGTGCCACGTTGAAAGTCACTGAGCTCTTCAGTAAGGCCATTCTGACGGGAGTGTATCAAGCGCATGAAGCAAGACGGTGGATGGTGGTTGGAAGAGAGCCCTTGTTTGAAATGGAAAAGCGTCACTGTAGCTTGTGACAAAGAAGAACATCAAGACGAAGCAACTGCTTTTTAATTGGGATGCACTGTTGAGTGCTACATCCCGAGGGGTTCGTGCTGATTGTACGAAGATTGTGACAGCCGGTTAAATGGCGTCCCTTGACAAGGCAAGAACAAGATGTATGTCAGGAGAAGTGCAGTATTATCATAAGGAGATGTATACTTGGAATACGGAGGAGGAATAGAGGGAAAAAGAGAGGCAGATGAGGTCTAAGAGAGAGAGGGAGGAAGAGGGTGAGCTTGAGTCGGTTAAAAATGGCCGAAAAAAGGGAGACAGGAGGAGAAATGGAAATGAATGAGGTCGACGTATCGGAGGTGGTAGGTGTGGTGAAGCTCTCGGAGCCCGAGGCTTGCACCGAGGGTCAGGATAAATATGAGTTTGTGACAGTAGGAGTGAAGTGTTTGGAAAAAGCTGACCCTTGCCTTTTGGCTAATCCATTTGTGGTTTCAGGGTGGGTGAAAATAGAGTTGGGTGCTGTGGAATCGGTGAGGGTAACCAGAAGTGGTCTTGTGATAATTCTTTGTGTTTCTGCTGGTCAGAGGGAGAAGGCGCTCCACATTAAACGAATGGGGAAATAAATGGGAACTGTTTTACTTTCAAGAAAAGGGCACCATTGAAAGGAGCTGAAGGGGAAGATTCCCGGTGTTTGTGATGCTCGTTGTTTGGTGCGACTTAAGACAGGGTGGCATAAGTGGTGAAACAGAAGAGTCATTGTCTGTTCTTTTGAGTTTTGATGTTGAGTCTTTGCCCGACAAAGTGATGTTAGGATATATAAGTTATCCTGTATGAGCTTTTGTGCCGAATACGTTACATTGTTGTAACATTGGGCAAAGTAGTGGTATGTGTCAATTGTAGGGGTGCCCATGGGGCTGGGGATCAGAAATGTCCATGCGAGAGAGGCAGGTTGAGGTTTCCAGGGTTAGAGTAGTGCAGAAGTTGTCATATGCTGAGGCAGTGAAGAAAGGCGAGGAAGATGGGGCAAGGGGGAGGGATCCTGACGGGAGTGATGTGAGTAGTAGATCTGTACCAGTAAAAGGGATACAATGCCTTGTAAAAGTATTCACAACCCCTTGGCGTTTTTCCTATTTTGCTGCATTGCAAACTGTAATTTAAATGGATTTTTATTTGGATTTCATGTAATAGACATACACAAAATAGTCCAAATTGGTGAAGGGAAATTTTAAAAAATTACTTGTTTCAAATTTTTTTTATACATTTTAAATGGAAAAGTGGTGCGTGCATATGTATTCGCCCCCTTTGCTATGAAGCCCCTAAATAAGATCTGGTGTAACCAATTACCTTCAGAAGTCACATAATTAGTTAAATAAGTCCACCTGTGTGCAATCTAAGTGTCACATGATCTGTCACATGATCTCAGTATATATACACCTATTCTGAAAGGCTCCGGAGTCTGAAACACCACTAAGCAAGCGGCACTATGAAGACCAAGGAGCTCTCCAAACAGGTCAGGGACAAAGTCATGGAGAAGTACAGATCAGGGTTGGGTTATACATTTTTTTAACAGAAACTTTGAACATCCCACGGAGCACCATTAAATCCTGTCACGCCCTGATCTGTTTCACCTGTTCCTGTGATTGTCTCCACCCCCTCCTGGTGTTGCTTATTTTCCCCAGTGTATTTATCCCTGTGTTTCCTGTCTCTCTGTGCCAGTTTGTATGTTAGTCAAGTCAACCAGCGTGTTTTTCCCATACTCCTTTTGATAGCTTCTTTTTGATAGTCTTTCCGGTTTTGACCCCTGCCTGACTCTGGACTTCTTTACCACCTGCCTGATCATCCCGCCTGCCCTTTGGTATCTTTTGGACTCTGAACTGGTTTTGACCCTTTTGCCTGTCCATGACCATTCTGTTGCCTTCCCCTATTGGATTAATAAATATTGTAAGACTCCCAACCATCTGCCTCCTGTGTCTGCATCTGGGTCGCCTTATGTTATGATAAAATCATTATTAAAAAAATGGAAAGAATATGGCACCACAACAAACCTACCAAGAGAGAGCCGCCCACCAAAACTCACAGATCAGGCAAGGAGGGTATTAATCAGAGAGGCAACAAAGAGACCAAAGATAACCCTGAAGGAGCTGCAAAGCTCCACAGCGGAGATTGGAGTATCTGTCCATAGGACCACTTTAAGCTGTACACTCCACAGAGCTGGCCTTTACGGAAGAGTGCCATTGCTTAAAGAAAAAATTAAGCAAACGCCTTTGGTGTTCACCAAAAGGCATGTGGGAGACTCCCCAAACATATGGAAGAAGGTACTCTGGTCTGATGAGACTAAAATGGAGCTTTTTGACCATCAAGGAAAACGCTATGTCTGGCGCAAACCCAACACCTCTCATCACCCTGAGAACACCATCCCCATATTTTTAATCGTCAGGGACTGGGAAACTGGTCATAATTGAAGGACTGATGGATGGTGCTAAATACAGGGAAATTCTTGAGGGCAGCCTGTTTCAGTCTTCCAGAGATTTGAGACTGGGACGGAGGTTCACCTTCCAGCAGGACAATGACCCTATGCATACTGCTAAAGCAACACTTGAGTGGTTTAAGGGGAAGTATTTAAATGTCTTGGAATGGCCTAGTCAAAGCCCAGACCTCAATCCAATTGAGAATCTGTGGTATGACTTAAAGATTGTTGTACACAAGCGGAACCCATCCAATTTGAAGGAGCTGGAGCAGTTTTGCCTCGAAGAATGGGCAAAAATCCCAGTGGCTAGATGTGCCAAGCTTATAGAGACGTACCCCAAGAGACTTGCAGCTGTAATTGCTGCAAAATGTGGCTCTACAAAGTATTGATTGTTGGGGGGTGTATAGTTATGCACGCTCAAGGTCTGTTTTTTTTGTCTTATTTCTTGTTTGTTTCACAAATATTTTGCATCTTCAAAGTGGCAGGCATGTTGTGTAAATCAAATGATACACCCCCCAAAAGTCCATTTGAATTCCAGGTTGTAAGGGAACAAAATAGGAAAAATGCCAAGGGGGTGAATACTTTCATATACCACTGTAGGCCAACAAGTGATATGTTTCAGTTAGATAGGGTTTATAGCAATGGTTATCAACTGTACTGCAGGGATGGAATGTAAGTTGCAGAAAATTGTGGTTGTGGTTGCAGCCGCAGAGAGGTATTTGTGTGTGCGAGACTTGACATCAGAAGAGTTAAACGGTGTGTTAAGTGGTGGTGTCCCATCCTTTCAGGTTGTTGGCCTGAGGTAGGACTAAATAGATTTAAATAGTGGAGTAGGGTGGTGTTATTTGTATTTTAAAAAAGTGAGTGTAGTAGTGTTAGATGGTAGGGTATTTTTTTTTTCAAGCAAAGAATAAGGGAGTTGTACTGCCAATGTTTTTCTATGGAGATTGCATGTCTGTGTGCTCAATTTTATACACCTGTCAGCAACTGGCGTGGCTGAAATAACCAAATCCACTCATTTGAAGGGGTATCCACATACGTTTGGTGATGTAGTGTGCGTATAGCGCCTCCCACATTACCCCATTGAAGTTGAAATGTAAAATAGGTAAGGTAAGGTTATGGTTACGGTATGGACGTCCCAAGGAGCCCAGATAGCACTTAACATTCCGTCTTTGAGGACATATTTCCATTATAGTGTCACTCCACTATCTTGTCAATATAAAATAACATCTTTGTTATACCATATTGGCTGGATGCAAATTGTGTATGGAACACTGACTCCTGCAGGTTGTATGACGTATTACCTTTATGTTCAGCATGTGCGAAATTAATTTCGTTGACTTGCTATAAACACAACCAGACATCAGACAGCTAATGAGAATGGAAATGAGATGGCAAGATAATGCTTATTTTACTCCAAGACAGTCCATTGGTCAGAATAAATATTCGTTTAACCTAGACATTTGGAAATCCGATGTAAAAAAAAAAAATTGTAAACACGGTGACAGGGCGCAGACATTTTGGAATGTACCACCTAAATCGTGAAAAAGTGGAGAATAAAACGTATATATTTATATTTCTGCATTGTTACATAAGTTATTAATTGCATGGTAAACAATAACTATAATTAGTCAATGTGTAATAGTTTGCTGTGCTTCTAACAAACCCGGCACAGCGAAAGCAGATTTTTTCTTCGCCCTTGGTTCTCGCAGTAATAGTACAGTCAGGGGGCAACATGGCGCTTGGAAGAATCGGCGTCTGCATCCGAGTACTGCTTCATGATATTCCCTCAAAGGGATTACGTCGTGGCCTCATACAATCTGACTGTATGACATGCAGGGTAGGAGGTATATGAATAACGTATTTTATGTATATGATGTCATGGTGCAGTATCTGTGCCGCTAGCGCTTGCTTGTCGACCACCACGGAATCTGTCTCGACTCAATGCCAATGTTGTAACAGCGGCTGAGCGGTCTCTCCTGTCCTGTTATCATATTTATCTATCTTGGAACTACTTCAACTTCCACAAGTGTTGAACTTGTTCAGATACATGGGAAAGTACAGTACAGAACCCGGTCAAAAGTAGTTTTTTGTTGCATTTGAGCTAAAGCCCTTTCTTAACCTTAACCTAATTCATATCCATGTATATGCTGACTACTCCTGTTGCTTCATTCGTTTCAGCAAAAAGGCATCTGCTGTCAGAGGATGTTGTCAAGCTACAAGAATTTCAGCAGCGGAAACTGGCAGTGGCTCATCAAGTGTCCGGATCAAAAAGTAGGCTACTGATTCTGATATGACCTTACTGTTTGGATCTAATACTACCGTACCACAACTACTACTTTTGAAGTTGACAGACCCATGTTATATTCTCCAGGTCATTATTTTGAGGTATTTAATCAGAAGCTGATGAAGAAACAGCTCATATTGAAGGATGAGTTAAAGCTGCTTCTACACCTTTGCCAATCTGCAGAGGACATGGTCACAGCCAGAGGTGCCATCTACAGGTATGGGTCACACAGTGAGATACTAGTTTCTTGCTAATGCATTGTGGCCACTGGCCAGATGATTGAGAGTATTTCATACTTCACATATTCAGTGGTGTCAAACTCTATCCTGAGTATGCTCACAATTAGCTGTCAAGTCTCCTCAACTGTGTTAGGGACAGATAAAGCATAAGTTTGAAATAGTTTTAATGCAATCTTGTAGTTTGACTAATGCTGGTAGTCTGGGGCTCCGTAGTGGCGCAGCGGTCTAAGGTATTGCATCTCAGTGCTAGAGTTGTCACTACAGACCCTGGTTCGATTCCAGGCTGTATCACAACCAGCCATGATTGGGAGTCCCATAGGGCGGCACACAATTGGCCCAGCGTCGCTCGGGTTTAGTCGGGGTAGGCCGTCATTGTAAATAAGAATTTGTTCTTAACTGACTTGCCTAGTTAAATAAAACAAAATTCAGTTGAAATTCGTAATGGTTCTGTGTTTGTATATGTTTGTGTGTTCTGCTGTCCAGGTACCATGAGGAGAACAGTAACGTAGCATTTGGAGAGTTTAAGTTTGGTCCTCTCTTCATGAGGCTGTGCTATGAACTGGGGCTGGAGGAGATGGCTGCTGCCACACTGACAGACAAGGTAACAATCTATTAATATGCAGTACTTAGACTACATTAATAATTTGTCAGGGAATAATCAATAATCTCTGAATAAACTAAGATTAACAAGTGCTATAGAGATCATGATGTACTTCTATTAGTGCAGTCCCATAGACTAGGGCATTGATTGAAGTTTACACATACTCTAGTTGGTCAAGTTGTAAATATACTATCTCCTTTCTCTAACAGGATTTGAGAGGATTCTTCTCGGACTCAACCTCCTTCAATATTGCCATAGACATGCTGTTTATGAAAGGATTATATGAGAGTAAGTGACATCCTTTTAATAATAAAAGCCAGCAGACATTCAACAAGAAAAGGTATATTTATAGATGACTAAACCCTGTCCATACTACTAGGTGCTCTGGATGTACTGCGAGACATGAAGAACCAAGGTGTGCCATTCAACAAGGACACATTCACATTAGCAACTGGTACTTGCTATAAACTGGTGAGGATTTGTCCACCTTGTAGACATTGTATTGTTCCACCCTGTAGACCTTTTCAACTGTCAAAACAGAAACACGTTCTAAATGCACGCACAACCAAGAGGTTCCAGAGCAAACGTCCAGTGCTGCATCGCGCCATAATTGATAGCTAGCTAGTTAATTAGTTGGCCAGCTAGCACAAAATAACAAGTTCATATTTCCTGATTCGACCAAAAAACAGAACAAAGGTGTCATATACACAAATTGACTTGCTTCCAGAGAGACACTAAACAAAATCCTCAGACAGACAGACAGATGTCCAATGTAAACATTGGACATCAAATGTTAGCTAGCAGCAGTAATTACACACTATATCAACCCCTCACCAATCTCTCTCCTAGCTCTTTGTCTGCTTCCTCCAAAACACAACTATATTATATCCAGGTGTGTATTGTCTACTTAGTTTCAATTAAGAAACATACTTTGGTTTTAATGAACCTCTAGCTTGTGCTAGGCATGTATTATCGACCTCACCTTTACGAGACCTAGCGAGTGGTTTGTTTACATGTCGTAAAACTAAACTATAATACAAATTCTTGTGCTGACACCTTATGGTGATAATGTTGAACTGCATATAATTACACCAGGATGATGTCATCCGTATTAAGGTTTACCATCATTAAAAGGTTTTGATGACGGCATGTAGCTGTAGAAGTCAAATCTGCTATCCTTCAACATGGTTATCCTCATTAATTGTCTAATGAAGAAGAAAAACCCACACAATGCTCTTGCCCGTATCAGACTTATTTTCTTTCAAGTTATTAGCAAATGATTCCCACACACATAAGTTCTGAGATGTGTGAGGGCTTTTCCTATTTCTAATAGTATCGTTTAAATGGAAAAAACATCTCAATAAAATGTAAACAATGTGTGAGGATTTGCTAATCCTGTTTCAGTATAGAAATGACAAGCCACGTGTACAAGTGTATTGGACATGCTCACGAGGCCAATACATTGAGCATGCATGGCATTAATGATTTCACATCCACTGTAAGCGACCGAACCAAAAGTGTCGATTACGGATAGTGGAGGCAAGAGAAAAATACCCTAGAGAGTGACCACAGTGAAGGGTCACTTTTACATGGGCTGCAAAGTAGCCATGTAATGTATGCTCTATCCCTGTATGTGCGGCAGGTAGCCTAGTGGCTAGAGCGCTCCGGGTTGCTGGATCGAATCCCCGAGCTGACAAGGTCAAAATCTGTCATTCTGCCCCTGAACAAGGCAGTTAACCCACTGTTCCCTGTTAGGTTGTCATTGTAAATAAGAATTTGTTCTTAACTGACTAAATAAATAAGTTAAATACATTTTAAATTAAACAAAATGGCTGACCGGACCGGGTCAAACCCTAATCAAATTACACTTTAAACGAGCATGCCAACCACTGGAGAAGGAGGGTAAATGAGTGTAGCAGAATGAAGCAAATCGTCGCAGAATTGTAGGAGATCCTCTCGCGTCTGAGATGCTTACGGTATTAAAATATAGATCCATTCATGATAGACAGGAGGACACACTACTTCAAGTCTCAGTGGCTACTAGAACTCACCTGCAGCTCACCTCTGCTACAGTCACATCCCTTCTATGCTGCCAACAGTATAACTCAGCCACTGACTGTGATCTGAGTCAAAATTAAATAGCTAGATTGACTCAGTTTACACAGTTTGCTCTGCTGGCTGCTGAAGTTAATGCAGAGAAGGAGGTGGCCAGTGAGTGTAGCAGCTAAGGGGTGAGTGTGTGGTACATGTGAACAAGTTGACAGGTGAGTGCTAGGCTCTTTCTCAATTCATCCTTCCTCGATTCCTCTCGTCACCTCCTTCTCAAAACCCATTGGAGAAGAAGGTCAAAGGGGAGGGACCTTGAACCTTCTCCTCCAATACAGTTGTGATACAATACAGGACGCGAGTAGTCTAATCGGGGAAAGACAATGCCCTGGTAGCCATCGTGTGGTGATGTCACCTATCCTGAGACCTAAAATATTGTTATTCTAGCCCAACCAAGATCATGGTTTTGGTAGGATAATGGACGATGCTTTGTGGGTATGAAGTGCTGTTGTGGACAGAGATTGCATCCTAGGTCAGCCATACAGGGATTTGTTACACCCACAGTAATAATCAAGAATATTGGCTTCAGGTGCAACTCTTTGCAATATCAGACAAAATGAGAGTGAGTGACAACCAAATAAAAAAGACAAAGGGAATGTTCAATGACCAAAAAAATGTACTATTCTTAATAGAAATTAGACATGTGATATCCTGGCAACTTTGAGGGGGGAAAACTATGCATATTCATGGCATGAGGCTAGTAACAGCATCTCTCTCAACTGAATACAGGCGGTTGACGTCAACAACCCTCATTGAATATTCCAAAAGGGATTAGAATAGTGACATGTATCTTATCAGTATATCCATAACATTTGTCAATAGACAGGTGAGGTAATGCCCTGTTTCCTGTTTACCAGAACACTCCAGAGTCCTATAGAATCTGTACTGCCCTGATGGAGGAGGGACAGACCAAAGGACACATGATACCCAGACACGCCTACTGCTTCACTGTGGCTCTAGCACTTAGACAGGTTGGTCATCCATCCTCTCTCGCGCTCTCGCTCTCGCTTTCTCGCTCTCATATACAAATGTGATTCAATATATTTTATTTCCCTTCCAGAATGATGTTGAAAAAGCACAATCCATGTTTGGTCAGATTATGAGCACAGACAGCAGAATATGCCAAAATCTCAAAGTGAGTTCTAATATTGTCTTCACTATAACTTTGTAATGTGTCTAGCTCCCAACCTGGGAGCAGCCTATTTGATGTAGTTTTGTGGTGGTGTTCCAGGTTCTGATACTGGCTATGACAGGAGCTGTAAAAGAATCCCTCTTCATCCTGACCCTAGCCTTGGGCTCTAGCAGCACTGTCTTTATCAAGAAGCCTGAATTTGCACAGGAAGTGGTGAGAAAAACACCCTACAAATGAATGTTTGTAATGTCTAATGCATAACCTATACGTTATTATCTCTGAGTCATCCAGTCACAAATGTAATTCATCAATACGTGTGTGGCGTCTTTCTTAGGTGGACCTGGTGCGTTTGCGGAGTGAGGGCAGTCCTTTGATGGCGGGTGTGGAGGAGGCAGTGTCCCGTCTCCAAAATGCCGGTCAGGTGACACAACGGAGCCTGGACGAGATGTTGTGTCACACCCCCACGGGGAAGAGGAGGATGCCCATAGGAATGATGGAGGAGAGATTGATCAGCCGGAGGACTCTGAGGCCCCTGCAGTCCACTCTGCTCTCAGAGTGAGGAGGAGGACTAGGTGTATCTCTCAGTATGTTGGAGGGGATCGGTTCGTGGTGCAGAATCGCCAATCTTGACCCCACAATGAGTAGTTATTTGGGATGCAAGGTGATTTGTAGATCAGTGATTCTGTGCAGTTCGACTGCAATGTAGTCATCCTAAACTTTAGCTGTCCCAGTCATGGCCGTCTCACACCACTCAAAAGGGACTGAACAGAGATGGTCTCTGTGAAATCAACCTTTCCTCTCAACCAGAGACCCCTCGGTATCCTTCCTTCTTGCTATTTTTGGTCTATCCTAAAATATGCTTTAGGATGGAACCGATATACTTGTAAGTTCAATGGCTTGGGAGATCCTTCAGAGCCTTTCAGAAAGAACAAACTCATGGCTGTGGAAAGGCTCCCTTGAATTCAAGGGATGCTCACCTCACATCAATGCAACACTATAACATCAGACATTGACAGCAATGTGTGGAAAGAAGAATGTAAGGTTATGTGAGACACCTGTAATTGTTTGATCAAAATGTATTAAATATTCAATGCAATAAAAACAGTTAGTCTTTTTCTTAGTTTTGATAGCAGCAATATTTTTCCTCTACTTTGCTTTGATTCCTGTCACCAGTTCCTCCTTACATTAGGTAGATGCATTTTATTTTTTAAATTTTATTTCACCTTTATTTAACCAGGTAGGCCAGTTGAGAACAAGTTTACAATTGCGACCTGGCCAAGATAAAGCAAAGCAGTGCGACAAAAACAACACAGAGTTACACATGGGATAAACGAATGTACAGTCAATAACACAATAGAAAATCAATAACACAAATGCATCATAGATATACCTGAGTAAGTCATAACCCTCATTATGTATGCCTAAACATTAGCATTACATGCAGTGGTGATTGTCATACTTGAGTAAAAGTAAAGATACCTTAATAGAAAATGACTCAAGTGAAAGTCACCCAGTAAAATACTACTTGAGTAAAAGTATTTTGTTTTTTATATACTTAAGTATCAAAAGTAAATGTAATTGCTCAAATATACTTAAGTATCAAAAGTACAAGTATAAATCATTTCAAATTCCTTATGTTAAGCAAAGCAGATGGCCACATTTTCATGTTTTGTTTTAATTTACAGATAGCCAGGGGCACACTCCAACACTCAGACATCACAAACAAAGCATGTGTTTAGTGAGTTAGCCAGATCAGAGGAAGTAGGCATGACCAGGGATGTTCTCTTGATAAGTATGTCAATTAGACCATTTTCCTGTCCTGCTATGCATTCAAAATGTAACGAGTACTTTTGGTTGTCAGGTGAGCTGTATGGAGTAAAAAGTACATTATTTTCTTTTGGAATGTAGTGAAGTATATGTAAAAGTTGTCAAAAATATAAATAGTGAAGTACAGATAGCCCCAGAAAACTACTTAAGTAGTACTTTAAAGTATTTTTACTTAAGTACTTTACACCACTGATTACATGATTGTATCTTGAATGCACCCACCCATTTAATATTGGCGCTGTAGAGGGCAACATCTGCAGGACCAGCAAAGATTGTTATAACTAAACCAAGATAAACCACAGCGTGTCGTTTCGGATGGGAACAAATTAGTCTTAGTGGGCAGAACAAGCACGAGCTAGTGAGATCATATTGGGATCCTATGCGTTCCAGCATATTTCAGTTAGGGAACGCCTACTCTGCCAAGTGTGCATGTGCAATACCGCAATTCGCGTTTGCACTCCTAAACGCTTCTTTTTTTTTTACTTTGGCAAAGGGTAAAGTCTACAAAACTTAGTCCACTCTGTTCGAAACATAATTGTAGTTTTAGGAACAGAAAACTTTATTGAGATGTTTCATCGATGAGAAAATTAGCAGAATGTCGGACAAAATCCATATCGGTCCATCTTCTCCCACTGCTGGCCACTGGGGTTTCTCTAACTACCCGCCAAGCGGATGCTTCTCATTTATACATCCGGTGAAATATCTGTCTCATTGTTCTATCTGTGGTACAAGCCTCTGCTGAGTCCAAAACAACCTGATGTTCCGGTTTTCAGGGGAAATGGGATGCCTGTGACGCACTATCGTCACTAGTTACCACAGCCACGAAGTCGTAAACACTGCCTATTAATACAATGTATTTAGTTAAAATGTGATTTTAAGCTAACATTAACCCTAAGCTTAACCACACTGCTAACCTTATACCTAACCCTAAGCTTAAGCTATGACCAAAATGCAAAATGTTTGTTTTCATTAGTTTTTACAATATAGCCAATTTTGACTTTGTGGCTGTGCTATCTAGTTGAAACTGAGATATAATAATAACAACGCTGTGACACAACTAACAAGGCGACAGTCCATCTTACCTCCTCCTCCGAATGTACTATATTGGTTGAACAATGCAGGAAGGAGAGCGTCCCCCTAAAGTGTTTTATCTTCTCATCAAAACCAGTATCAAAGACAGTACAGTATGGTTCTAGAAATTATGCGCCAGTATATAGGTAGTATAGACAAGATGCCGCCGACAGACATGGCAGCTCTGTTTCTAGCAACATTGCAGTATTTTGCTTTTTTGTGTGTTATTTCTTACATTATCAGCCCAGAACATATTTTGTGTTATTACATACAGCCGGAAATAACTTTTGGATATCAGCAACGGTAACTCACCAGTGTTACGACCAGGAATACGACTTTCCCGAATTGGATCCTTTGTTCATACCCCCCAGGACAATTGAGGCTGCTCCAAGACGCCGCCGGCGGAGAAGAGGTATTCGGAGTGGACTTCTAGTACAACTCAGGAGGCGTGCACAACATCCCATGCTTCCGAGTATATTACTTGCTAATGTTCAGTCTCTGGATAATAAAGTAGACGAGCTCAGGGCGAGGATCTCCTTCCAGAGAGACATCAGGGACTGTAACATACTCTATTTTACGGAATCATGGCTCTCTCCGGATATACTGTCCCCGTCCATACAGCCATCTGGGTTCTCAGTACATCGCTCAGAAAGGAATAAAGAACTCTTTGGGAAGAAGAAAGGCGGGGGTGTATGTTTCATGATTAACTATTCATTGTGTGATTGTGATTATGTACAGAAACTCAAGTCCTTTTGTTCATCCGACCTAGAATACCTCACAATCAAAAGCTGACCGTATTACCTCCCAAGATATTTATCTTCGGTTTTAGTCACAGCCGTGTATATTCCCCCTTAAGCTGATACCACAACTACATTGGATTTGTGCAAACTGGTAACCACATATTCTGAGGCCGTATTTATTGTAGCTGGGTATATTAACAAAGCAAATTTGAGAAAAACGCTACCGAAGTTCTACCAAGGAGGTCCTGGATTAGAGAGGTCCTGGATTAGTAGAGGTCCTGGATTAGCCCCAGTGATGTACTGGGCCGTACGCACTACCCTCTGTAGTGCCTTGCGGTCGAAGGCCGAGCAATTGCCGTACCAGGCAGTGATGTAACCAGTCAGGATGCTCTCGATGTTGCAGCTGTAGAACCTTTTGAGGATCTCAGGACCCATGCCAAATCTTTTTAGTTTCCTGAAGGGGAATAAGCTTTGTCGTTCCCTCTTCACAACCGTCTTGGTGTGTTTGGACCATTCTAGTTTGTTGGTGATGTGGACACCAAGGAACTTGAAGCTCTCAACCTGCTCCACTACGGCCCCGTCAATGAGAATGGGGGCGTGCTCGGTCCTCCTTTTCCTGTAGTCCACAATCATCTCCTTAGTCTTGGTTATGTTGAGGGATATGTTGTTATTCTGGGACCACCCGGCCAGGTCTCTGACCTCCTCCCTATAGGCTGTCTCGTCGTTGTCGGTGATCAGGCCTACCACTGTTGTGTCATCTGCAAACTTAATGATGGTGTTGGAGTTGTGCCTGGCCATGCAGTCGTGGGTGAACAGGGAGTACAGGAGGGGACTGAGCACGCACCCCTGGGGGGCTCCAGTGTTGAGGATCAGTATGGCAGATGTGTTGCTACCTACCCTCACCACCTGTGGGCGGCCCGTCAGGAAGTGCAGGATCCAGTTGCAGAGGGAGGTGTTTAGTCCCAGGATCCTTAGCTTAGTGATGTGCTTTGAGGGTATTATTGTGTTGAACGCTGAGCTGTAGTCAATGAATAGCATTCTCACATACAGTGGGGAGAACAAGTATTTGATACACTGCCGATTTTGCAGGTTTTCCTACTTACAAAGCATGTAGAGGTCTGTAATTTTTATCATAGGTACACTTCAACTGTGAGAGACGGAGTCTAAATCAAATTATGTCAATTAGCCTATCAGAATCTTATAAAGCCATGACATAATTTTCTGGAATTTTCCAAGCTGTTTAAAGGCACAGTCAACTTAGTGTATGTAAACTTCTGACCCACTGGAATTGTGATACAGTGAATTATAAGTGAAATAATCTGTCTGTAAACATTTGTTGGAAAAATTACTTGTGTCATGCACAAAGTAGATGTCCTAACCTACTTGCCAAAACGATAGTTTGTTTACAAGAAATTTGTGGAGTGGTTGAAAAACGAGTTTTAATGACTCCAACCTAAGTGCATTTAAACGTCAGACTTCAACTGTATATATATACAGTGGGAAGAACAAGTATTTGATAAACTGCCGATTTTGCAGGTATTCCTACTTACAAAGCATGTAGAGGTCTGTAATTGTTATCATAGGTACACTTCAACTGTGAGAGACGGAATCTAAAACAAAAATCCAGAAAATCACATTGTATGATTTTTAAGTAATTAATTTGCATTTTATTGCATGACATAAGTATTTGATACATCAGAAAAGCAGAACTTAATATTTGGTACAGAAGCCTTCGTTTTCAATTACAGAGATCATACGTTTCCTGTAGTTCTTGACCAGGTTTGCACACACTGCAGCAGGGATTTTGGCCCACTCCTCCATACAGACCTTCTCCAGATCCTTCAGGTTTCGGGGCTGTCGCTGGGCAATATGGTCTTTCAGCTCCCTCCAAAGATTTTCTGTTGGGTTCAGGTCTGGAGACTGGGTAGGCCACTCCAGGACCTTGAGATGCTTCTTACGGAGCCACTCCTTAGTTTCCCTGGCTGTGTGTTTCGGATCGTTGTCATGCTGGAAGACCCAGCCACGACCCATCTTCAATGCTCTTACTGAGGGAAGGAGGTTGTTGGCCAAGATCTCGCGATACATGGCCCCATCCATCCTCCCCTCAATACGGTGCAGTCGTCCTGTCCCCTTTGCAGAAAAGCATCCCCAAAGAATGATGTTTCCACCTCCATGCTTCACTGTTGGGATGGTGTTCTTGGGGTTGTACTCATCCTTCTTCTTCCTCCAAACACGGCGAGTGGAGTTTAGACCAAAAAGCTCTATTTTTGTCTCATCAGACCACATGACCTTCTCCCATTCCTCCTCTGGATCATCCAGATGGTCATTGGCAAACTTCAGACGGGCCTGGACATGCGCTGGCTTGAGCAGGGGGACCTTGCGTGCGCTGCAGGATTTTAATCCATGACGGCATAGTGTGTTACTAATGGTTTTCTTTGAGACTGTGGTCCCAGCTCTCTTCAGGTCATTGACCAGGTCCTGCCGTGTAGTTCTGGGCTGATCCCTCAGCTTCCTCATGATCATTGATGCCCCACGAGGTGAGATCTTGCATGTAGCCCCAGACCGAGGGTGATTGACCGTCATCTTGAACTTCTTCCATTTTCTAATAATTGCGCCAACAGTTGTTGCCTTCTCACCAAGCTGCTTGCCTATTGTCCTATAGCCCATCCCAGCCTTGTGCAGGTCTACATTTTTATCCCTGATGTCCTTACACAGCTCTCTGGTCTTGGCCATTGTGGAGTGTGTGGACAGGTGTCTTTTATACAGGTAACGAGTTCAAACAGGTGCAGTTAATACAGGTAATGAGTGGAGAACAGGAGGGCTTCTTAAAGAAAAACTAACAGGTCTGTGAGAGCCGGAATTCTTACTGGTTGGTAGGTGATCAAATACTTATGTCATGCAATAAAATGCAAATTAATTACTTAAAAATCATACAATGTGATTTTCTGGATTTTTGTTTCAGATTCTGTCTCTCACAGTTGAAGTGTACCTATGATAAAAATTACAGACCTCAACATGCTTTGTAAGTAGGAAAACCTGCAAAATCGGCAGTGTATCAAATACTTGTTCTCCCCACTGTACACATAGACTTGAAATGGAACACTGGTCACTTTAATGTTTACATACTGCCTTACTCATTTCATATGTATTTACTGTATTCTAGTCAATGCCACTCCGACATTGCTCATCCAAATATTTATATATTTCTTAATTCCATTCTTTTACTTTAGATTTGTGTGTATTGTTGTGAATTGTTAGATATTACTGCACTATTGGAGCTAGGAACACAAGCATTTCGCTACACCCGCAATAACATCTGCTAAATATGTATATGTGACCAATAAAATTTGATTTGATTTTGATCTAATATCAGGCGTTTATTTTACCCCTGCGACGTGCTGGCAGGCTACGTTAGGTTACTGCAGTACCACAGATAGGAACACACCCACATGTAAACAAATGGTGACGTACAATATTTTAATCAGTCCAGGGAGGTTCATAGTGGACAGAAGTGAGGGAGAGGCTGAAAGCTGTGGCTAGCGATCAATCGTTGATAAACAAACAATCAAACTTTACTCGGTGTGGGAGCGGGTCGGCACGGCTGTGCTGTGACTGGGTCAGAGATGGTAGGAGATAGTGATGGAGAAGAAAGTGAAGCAAGTATGGAGCATAGTTGTACAAATAAAGGGGGGAGTAAGAAAGAGAAAAAGAAAGCGGGAGAGAAAGGGAGTAGAGGTTTGATGGGGAGCGAGAGGTCTATGGAGGCAGAGAGGAGGCAGAAGAGGAAGTTTGAGGAGAGAAACGTAGTTTCCAACAGTTCAGAGGTAGAGAGTGCCGAGGAAGGGCGAGATAAGTCGCGAGGGGAGCATGGAGGTGAGGAGGAGCATAAAGTGATTCTGAAGTTTAGGGAGGAAAGGGAGAGTTGGGGCAATGAGTCCGATAAGGTTGACGGCTGTGATAAAATAGTTGATTGGGGAAGTTATCAATGCTCAAGTGTTAAGAGATGGGAGCTTGTTGGTGTTCTGTAAGGACATGGCGCAGAGAGAAAAAGCTCTCAGAGTGAAGCAAATAGGGAAGTATAAGGTGGTGTCGAGCAGCTGGACTGATCAAGCAGTGGATTAAAGGGATGATAACAGGAGTGAGTGTTAGCACTAAAGAAGTGAGTGAATGTTCAAAGATTGCAAGCAACAAGGGGTGGAGTTAGGGTAGATCAACATCAACTGTTCAGAGGAGACTGCGTGAATCAGGCCTTCATGGTCGAATTGCTGCAAAGAACCCACTACTAAAGGACAAAAATAATAAGAAGATACTTGCTTGGGCCAAGAAACACGAGCAATGGACATTAGACCAGTGGAAATCTGTCCTTTGGTCTGATGAGTCCAAATTAGAGATTTTGGTTCCAACCACCGTGTCTTTGTGAGACGCAGAGTAGCTGAAATGATGATCTTTGCATGTGTGGTTCCCACCGGGAAGCATGGAGGAGGTGTGATGGTGTGGGGGTGCTTTGCTGGTAACACTGTCTGTGATTTATTTAGAATTCAAGGCACACTTAACCAGCATGGCCACCACAGCATTCTGCAGCGAGACGCCATCACATCTGGTTTGCACTTAGTGGGACTATCATTTGTTTTTCAACAGGACAATGACCCAACACACCTCCAGGCTGTGTAAGGGATATTTGACCAAGAAGCAGAGCGATGTAGTGCTGCATCAGATAACCTGGCCTCCACAATCACCTGACTGACCTCAACCCAAGACTGTTGGAAAAGCATTCCTCATGAATCTAGTTGAGAGAATGTCAAGTGTGTGCAAAGCTGTCATCAAGGCAAAGGGTGGCTACTTTGAAGAATCTAACATATAAAATAGATTTTCATTTGTTTAACACTTTTTTGGTTACTACATGATTCCATATGTGTTATTCCATAGTTTTGATGTCTTCACTATTGTTCTACAATGTAGAAAATAGTAAAAAATAAAGAAAAGCCCTTGAATGAGTAGGTGTGTCCAAACTTTTGACTGGTACTGTATGAGTTACTATGTGAGGGCTTATGTACCGAACGCTTTAAGATTTTATAACTCCCAGAGGTTTGGGCATGTGGCAACAGCCTTTAAAGAGAAAAAGAGGTGTGCCGTGTATGGAGGGGAGCATGAGTATGGGAAGTGTGGGGATCGTATACAACCAAAGTGCTGCAGCTGTGAGGGTGCTCATAGTGTGGCATATAGTGGGTGTGAGGCTATGAAGCAGGCAGTGGAGGTGCAACAAGTGAGATTGGAGAGAATGGTGTTATATGCTGAGGCAGTGAGGGTGGTCCATGTCCAGGGAGATACAGGTTCAAGGGAGAGATGGTTAGGAGCATCTAGACTGGGGATTACGGGGCAGGTAGGCGGTGATATGGTATACATAGATAATAGAAAGCTGGTGACGTTCATAGCAGGAGCTATCAATAGCACTGCTAAAGTAGAGTCTGAAACAGAGAGGATTCAGCTAATAGTGAAAGCTGCTGGGAGACATCTGAGTATGACAGGGTGACATGGGAAGAGGTTTGAGATCACCTCAATCAGCCAAGGGTGGAGTCATGTATTACTGGATCTTAGTTATGGTGGTAGTACTACAATGGAATGGTCGAAGCCTGTTGGCTTATTGGCAGGAGTTCAAGCAGTTCATTGTAGATATGCCAGCTAAGCCTGATGTGATTTGTGTACAGTCTCAAACCGACTGTGGAGTTTATCAGTGAGGGACATGTAGTGGTTCGTAGGGACAGAGATGTAGGGGGGGATGTGCCACCTTCATAATGCAAGATAATCCTTATAGGATGCTAGGCAAAGGTATTGGACGGGAATATGTAGTGGTGGAGGTGTGGTTGAGAGGAGGGGTGCTACGCAGGTGGGTGTTTGGAAGGGCAAAGTGGGATACATTTCAGGAGCTGGGGGAGCAGGTGATGGCTCGGGTGGATATGAGAGGGGATGTGGATAGTATGAATAACAGGGTGAGAACAGCGTTTGTGGGGGCAGCTACTGAGGCTATACCTAACAGTTCAGGGAGGAGGAGGAGGAAAGCAGTCCAATGGTGGACGGAGGAGTGAGGGGAAATGGTGAGGAGTAGGAACAGGGCATTTAGAGTCCTGAAAAGGATGCATGACTTCCAACATCTGATTCAGTATATGCAGGCCCTGGTGAGGAGAACTATCTGTCAGGCAAAGAGGTCATGTTGGCATCGGTTCTGTGACACCATTGGAAGGGCGACACCTGTGGGAGAAGTGTGGGGGATGATTAAGAGGATGAGTGGGGTCAGAGGGGAGTGGGATTATCCAGTGTTGACGAGTGGGAAGGATGTGGCAGTAACAGATGAGGAGAAGGCAGAGATGATGGCCAAAACGTTTGTCGAAGTGCATAGCTCTGCAAATTTGTCAGAGGAGGGGCAGAGGGGGAGAGATAGAACGAGAGAGGAACATCCTGGAGTGCTGGATAAGAGGAAGGATGTAAATTATGTGTTGAATGCACCATTTACCATGGCAGAGGTAAAAAGGGAAATAGGTAAGGCTGGGTTAACCTCACCTGGGAAAGATGAGGTATGCTATGTTATGTTGGCCCATTTTAGTGATGAGGCACTGGATAAGGTTTTGGTGTTGTACAACACAGTGTGGGAGGAGGGGAAACTACCAGGCAGTTGGAAGGAAGCAGTAGTGGTACCAATCCGGAAGCCAGGGAAAGACCCAACGAGGCCAACAAGCTATCGGCCAATAGCTTTAACATCATATGCATGTAAGATTATGGAACGTATGATTACGGAGAGGCTAACTTACTTCCTGGAGAGTAGGGGGCTAGTATCGCCACATCAGACTGGGTTCAGGAAGGGAAGGGGAACTATGGACCCAGTGCTCTGCTTAGGAGCAGAGGTCAAGAAAGGTGAACAAAGTGAACAAGGAGACTGTTGTAGCTGTCTTTTTTGATGTGGATAAGGCGTATGATATGATGTGGAAGGAGGGGTTGTTAATCAAGCTTGATATTATGGGGATAGGAGGAAGAATGTACAACTGGACAAAGGATTTCCTGTTTGAAAGGTCTATCCAGGTGAGGGTGGGAAAGTCACTATCAAGCAGCTACCTGGTGGATAATGGTACACCATAGCGTGATTAGTCCTCTATTGTTCTCAATCATGATCAATGATGTTTACTCAGTTACAGACAGATATTGGGAGGTCGTTATGGTCGTTCCATGAGGCCCCAGATGATGGGGCCTCATGGAAGAGGGGAATAAATGTGCCATACATAATCAGGAAGGTAGAGGAAGCAATTGAGGAGGTAGAGCGGTGGGCATTAATGTGGGGATTCAGGTTCTCTGTAGAGAAAACTCAGTGGTGCTAAATGTGATGCGCTCTCTGACGGGGAAGGAGTGGGGGGCTGGGCGTTCCTCATTGAGGACCATGTATGTTGCATTGATCCGATCTCTAATAGACTATGGCAGTATAGCGTATGGTTCGGCAGCCCGGACCTCATTGGAAAGGCTAAATGTCATACAGGGGCAAGCACTCAGAATATGTAGTGGGGCATTTCGGACCTCCCCAGTGGCTGCACTACAGGTGGAGATGGGGAATATGCCATTGCAGATTAGGATACAGTAGCTGGCAATGAATTATTGGGTCAACCTACAGGGACATGGGGTGTCTAATCGTGCGAAAGGTATTTTACAGGAATGCTGGGAACATGAGCGAAGACAGAACACAAGCTTTGACTGGGTGGGTAATACCCAGGCGAAGGAGATGGGACTGTATTGAAGGGAGTTTAGTCCAACGGTAGCTATTCCTGTAAATCCACCATGACTACTCCAGCCTCCAGTAGTTCATCTAGAAGCGTTGGAGAGACTACAGAAAGATAGGGAGGGTGTTGATCCATCTGATTTGTTTAAGAGACGTCTGGATACTGTGTATCAGGATTTTATGGCCATTTACACAGATGGTTCAAAAGATCCAATGACAGGACGTTCTGGGTCAGCATTTGTATTGCAGGAATGTGGGTGGCAGCCAGGAAATGTGTTACAGATCATCTGACTGTATATACGGCGGAGCTGATGGCCATACTGTTGGCCTTGCAGTGGGTGGAGGAAGTCAAGCCAGACAGAGTAGTTATTTGCTCTGATCCATGTGCAATGTTAATGAGTCTCCAGTCCTTTAGGTCACGTAGCAGACAAGACCTGCTTTATGAGGTGCTACAAACCCATGGCAGGATTAAACTGATAAGATTTACTTGGGTCCCAGCCCATGTGGGGGTGGAGGGGAACGAGGCAGTTGATGTACTGGCTAAACAAGCACTTAGTAGTGGGGATGTTGATGTTGTAGTTTCAATGAGCATGGCAGAGACAAAAATCCTGATATGGACAGTGATGGTGCAGAGATGGCAGGAGCAGTGGAATAGAGATACTAAGGGCAGGCAAGGCTATTTTTAGGGACAGAAGAGACAAGGCAATTTTTACAAGATTAAGGGTGGAACACAGCAAGTTCAATAAATTCTTAAATGTGAAAGAGAGAGGCTGGAATCTAGTATGAGGGAGAATGGGATACAGGAAATTCGTTTAAAGAGTATATTAAGTAGAACGTCATTAGATATAGTTTCAAATATTTTGATATCTATTTTAAGGACAACCGGGCTGGCAGGTAGGATTTTGTTACTCCCCGTTTCTGGCCCACACTCCAGTACGTGGCGTGGCGGTACTGCACCATAACGTTGGATGCCAACCGCCGATAAACCCCACCGAAGAAGACAGGACAAGAAACAGCGGACAGAGCAGGTCGTAATAATCGTAATTTTTGAATGGTGTAAATTAATAATGGTAGCTGTCTAATTTGAAAGAAAAATTGATAACTGGCAAGTTTGTTGGATAGGAAAGTTGGTAGACATTGGCAGTGACACAAGCTAACAGGATTTGGCGACTGGCAGTGACACAAGCTAACAGGCTTTGGCGACAGAGGCAACTGTTAGCGTCTAAGCTAACCAGTCTGCTAGCTATGAGCTATCTTGAAGACAAAACCATTCTTAGTTGATAACCACATAGATTGTTATCTAGCTAGCCAGAGTAGAGACACGGTCAAAGCTATCGTTAACACGAAATATATGTTTTTGTCAACTGTTAGCAAGATCATTGACGTTGGCCAGGTAACGTTAGCTTTCGTTGTCCTAGTGAGTCCCAGCCAATGGCCATTGTTAAATTGACTAAGGCAAGTCACTGAATAATTAATTTATTGGGGCAAAATGAACTCCGACGAGGTAGCAGCTCCAAAACCTGTCACCGATGATGATGGCATGTCATGGTGGTATCGATGGCTCTGCAAAATCGCTGGGGTCCTGGGCGGAGTATGTAAGTAAAAGCTAACCATCCATTTTCTTATCTACTGTGGTTGCACCTGCTTACTGTATACACGACCGTCCGATTCTAATCGGTCCTGGCGCACCCCGCTTCCACGTCTACAGTCTCTAAATGTTCATAATGGGGTCTATGCCTTTCATGACAGTGACAGATCATGAAGCATGGTAAACGTTTTTCTCATGACCTATTCCTGGCATACTAGCCTATTCACAAAGAAGCATTTAGATAGTTTATTTATTTAACATGGACAAAAATCGAATAAAATAAAGTTGTATTTGTCACATGCGTAGACCTTACCATGAAATGCATACTTACAAGTCCTTAACCAACAATGCAGTTCAATAAGTAGTCATTTACTAAATAAGCAAAAGAAAAAAAGTAACACAATAAAATAACAATAATGATGCTATATACAGGGGGTACTGGTACCGAGTCAATGTGGGGGGGTACAGGTTAGTCGAAGTAATTTGTACGGTAGGGGTAAAGTGACTGCATAGATAATAAACAGCGAGTAGCAGAAGTGTAAAAACAAGGGGGGGGGTGTCAATGTAAATAGTCCGGGTGGCCATTTGATTAATTGTTTGGCAGTCTTATGGCTTGGGGGTAGAAGCCTTTTGGACCTAGACTTGGCGCTCCAGTACCGCTTGCCATGCGGTTATAGAGAGAACAATTTATATATAGGTCCTGAACGGCAGGAAGTTTGGCCCTATTGATGTACTGGGCTCTATGCACCAACCTCTGTAGTGCCTTAAGGTCGGATGCCAAGCAGTTGCCATACCAGGCAGTGATACGAGTATTGCTGATACACACACAGAATTGTGAGTATTGGGCTGTTGGAGAATGAGGCTATATTCTCTTTAGGAAGCTCTGTTGATGTGCTTTCTTTGAAATATTACAGTGTTTAGTCAAGGCCTTCAGTCTCCTCACTGAGCCCCTCTGTCTGCCCAGACAAAGCACTGGAACACCACTCTACCCCCACATCTCTCTGTACAGCGCTAAACCCATTGGTCACATGTTCCGCGGCAGGTAGCCTAGCGGTTAAGAGCGTTGAGCCAGTAACCGGCAAGGTGGAAAAAATATGCCGTTCTGCCCAAGGCAGCTAACCCCCGACAACTGCTCCTCGGGGGCTGATGATGTCGATTAAGGCAGCCCCCTGCACCTCTCTGATTCAGAGGGGTCGGGTTAAATGCATTCAGTTGTGCAACTGACTAGGTATCCCCTTTTCCCTTGTCCCCTCACTGCACCAGGAGGCTGGGAATGGGCACAATCATAGGCTGTCTGCTTGCCTGACTGGCACACATCATCTAAGTCATATCTATTCAGTGATAGCTTCTATTTTATAATGTTTGCTAGCGTATATCTTCCCTCAGGGACTCCGTGTGAGACCAGGGGGAGAAGACTGCCCTTCTTATTAAAGCCACGGAAGTTCAAGGCTGACTGCAGGCATTGTTAGCAGAAACAGGATCCCCCATTTTATAGTGAATGGAAAAATAGCAATCTTCGTGCTCAGGTTTCGTGTAAATAAATAGAAAATTCAATCAAGGTACCAATAATTGCTTCACTTCCTGGACTAGCTCAAACTGCACATGTTATGTCTCCATGAGACGCCATCATAACCGACTTCATTTGGCTTCAATGCGCCATTGAGTTTTCACATAGGAATGTATGGTGACACATGATCAAAGGCTTTGTGCATCCATATATACAGTCATTGTGTGAGACAGACAGAGTTGATGTTTGTACTTACGTTGCACTTCCCTAGCATTAGGCCTATTGCAGCCCTGCCCTCCCTTCCCACCTATCCCTTTCCTGCCTTGCTGTGGCTGTGATACCGGAGTATTGGCCGCTGTATCACATTCCCATGCAGGACCGTTGCATAGTCAATGGGCTCTGTATTATTCAGCATGCTGTAGAATCAGAGTGCAGGATAGGTCTTATATGCTTCCTCTGATGTTAGCTGCTGGAGAGTTACTGCATGTATGTGTGTCTTGTGTGTGGGTGTCTGTGGTTGTATGGCATGAGTGTGCTAGCTAGCCGAATGGTCTTGTCTGGTACTGTGGGATTTTGAAAAAAAAATCAGTGACATAACTTTTAATTTGATCACACTAGTATAAGATCTCCATCTAGAGCCTCCGGAGTGGCGCAGCGGTCTAAGGCACTGCATCGCAGTGCTTAAGGCGTTCACTACAGACCCGGGTTTGTTCCCGGGCTGTGTCACAGCTGGCCGCAACCTGGAGACCCATGAGGCGGCGCACAATTGGCCAAGCGTCATGAGGGTTTGGTCGGGATGTCCTTGTCTCATCGCGCTCTAGCGGCTCCTTGTGGCGGGCCGGTCGCATGCACATTGGTGCGGCTGGCTTCCGGGTTAAGCGAGCAGTGTGTCAAAAAGCAGTGCGGCTTAGCAGGGTCGTGTTTCGGAGGACGCATGGCTCTCGATCTTCGTCTCTCCCGAGTCCGTACGGGAGTTGCAGAATGGGACAGGACTGTAACTACCAATTGGATTTCACAAAATTGGGGAGAAAAAGGGAGTCAATTATTTTTTTTATTCCATCAATCAGTCACTAGTAGCGTAAGGTTTCTCTCCTGATAGAAATCCTGAGCCGTGTTTTCAAGATTTTTTTTATGCTGCAGTATGTAACTTTTTGGGTGACCTGACCAAATTCACATAGAAATAGGAGTTATAGATATGCCATTCTCATTGAAAGCATGAATAAGAAGTGGTAGATCTGTTTTAAGTGTGCTATTTCTATGCTTCATGTCTTTTATTTTCGGTTTTGTACCCCAGTTTCAAACAGCTGAAAATACAATATTGTCGGTTATGGAATATATTTCGCAGCGGTTTAGATGGTACAATGATTCTCTACACTTTACTTGCTTGTTTTGTCACAAACTGAAATTAGGCAAACTATTAGAATTTTAGCAACCAGGAAATGGCTTGAGCTATTTCTGCACACTGCATCTTTCAATGGTTTCAAACCCCACAAGTTAATAATTTTGCCAAAATCAAAGTTGGGTACAAAAGACAAGATGAGCTACTGTAGTGGGCTGTGTGAATTAATTTACTTAAGTCTGTACCAGCTTGTGTGTGTACACAGTACAATGGATATAATACGAGTAAGTAGCCCATCTGTTCATTGTCTGAGTCCCTAATCATGCTCACAGTGTGGCCACTGGACTGGTAGCACCCAGCAGAGCCAACCAGGCAGTGCATAGCAGGGGCCTTGTAGGATCTTAGCAGGGGGCCTGTAAACTCTGATTAATACCATCATCTGCCTCCTATTTGTCTCAAATATAGCTCTCTGAGAAGAGCTGAGCCTCTTGTGTTGGTTTCCCTGGTATCAAAACCACGTTTGTTTAAATGACAAATTCAGGCCCTTGTGGTTTCTAGTTAAGCTTTATTTGATTTGAGTTTGTATGAATAAGGTTTCCAGTCAGAGTAATACCACTCTTTCTCATCTCTCTAACTTGGAACAAAGCCTCCTTTTATTATAGTCTGTTGGTATTCATGGTATCCCTATTTGTGCCTGTATGTACTTGATCTGGTTGCATAATGAGAAATGTAACATTGCATGTAATATCATTTTCTCTCCCACTGAAGCATGTGCCATCTCAGGAGTGTGGATGTGTGTCACTGTCAACCCCTTAAACATCGCAGCTGGAGTATGGATGGTGTAAGTTTCAGTTTTCCACAATATGATCCTTATATGCCTACATACAGTAGTGTGTGTGTAAAAAAATATTCACCCAGCGCTGTGTTAACGTCCTCCTCCTGTTTCAAGGTTGAATGCCTTTGTGTTGTTCCTGTGTGAAGTCCCATTCTGCTGCCAGTTCATTGAGTTTGCGAATGCAGTGGCGGCTAGAGCTGACAAATTCAAGCCATGGCAGAAAGCCTTCTTCTACTGTGGGTAAGAACTGGACTGAGACCTGCTGGCTTCACAGGTCTCACCTGTCCATTTGTCTAGGCCCAGAATTTAAATGAACCTTTAACCAGTTGATAAACCCACTACAGGTTTAATGTGATCCAGTGTTTTCCAGACTCCTTCCTCGGGACCCTTAAGGGGTGCACGTCAGATGTGTAGTGCTAGGGCAAGAACCAAAAGGTGCACCCCTTGGGGTCCCGAGGACCGAGTTTGGGAAACGCTGATGCAATCAATCAATCCCCGTTTCTCTTATTTTTTAGGATGGCACTTTTTCCTATATCACAGTTGGAAAAACACACTTCATTTTCTCTGTAATCAATCCCTGTTTCTCTTATTTCCAGGATGGCACTGTTTCCCATATTCCTGAGCTTCTCCATCACCACGTTGTTTGGGAATGCCATTGCCTTCGCTACAGGTGTCCTCTATGGTCTCGCCTCCCTGGGCAAAAAGTACGACTTTCCTATTTATACTTTTAGTGATACGATTTTGGTTTGAATGTACTGTGTGTGTACATAGTGTATGTATTTTAGATTTCATTTGTTTCTTTCTCGCACTTTCTCCCCTTTCAGTTCAAATTTCTTAAATCAACTTTTAGATTTTCAGGTGTTATTAATCAGTAACAAGATTCCTTAAATGTAAAATAATGTAACGTCTTGTAACAGGAGAACTGCTTTGTTCATACTCCTTATAACCTTGAGTGACAAAAAAGTAACCCTGTGAATTTCTCATTCAACATCTCCCTGTTCTCTTTGGAAAATCTGACCATAATTCCATCCTCCTGATTCCTGCTTACAAGCAAAAACTAAAGCAGGAAGTACCAGTGACTCGCTCAATAAGGAAGTGGTCAGATGACGCTGTTTTGCTAGCACAGACTGGAATATGTTTTGGAATTCATCCAATGGCATTGAGGAGTACACCACCTCACTGGCTTTATCAATAAGTGCATCGACGACTTCGTCCCCATAGTGACCGTACATACATATCCCAACCAGAAGCCATGGATTACAGGCAACATCCACACTGAGCTAAAGGCTAGAGCTGCCACTTTCAAGGAGCGGGACACTAATCCGTACGCTTATAAGAAATCCCGCTATGCCCTCAGACGAACCATCAGTCAAAGCGTCAATACAGGATTAAAATTAAGTCCTACTACACCGGCTCTGATGCTCGTTGGATGTGGCAGGGCTTGCAAAATATTACAGACTACAAAGGGAAATCAAGCTGCCCAGTGAGCCTACCAGACGGGCTAAATGCCTTTTATTCTCACTTCGAGGCAAGCAACACTGAAGCATGCATGAGAGCACCAGCTGTTCCGGATGACTGTGTGATCACGCTCTCCGTAGCCAATGTGAGAAAGACCTTTAAACAGGTCAACATTCACAAGGCCAGATGGATTACCAGGACGTAACCTGCCTAAATGACTACCGCCGCGTAGCACTCATGTCAGTAGCCATGAAGTGCTTTGTGAGCCATGACCAGCCTTTCATCAACACCGTCATCCCGGAAAGCCTAGACCCACTCCAATTCGCATACCGACCCAACAGATCCACAGATGACGCAATCAAACTCTACACTGTCCTTTCCCACCTGGACAAAAGGAACACCTATGTGAGAATGCTGTTCATTGACTACAGCTCAGCGTTCAACACCATAGTGCCCTCAAAGCTCATTGCTAAGCTAAGAATCTTGGGACTAAACACCTCCCTCTTCAACTGGATCCTGGACTTCCTGACGGGCCGCACCCCAGGTGTTACGGGTAGGCAACAACACATCTGCCATGCTGATCCTCAACACAGGGCCCCCTCAGGGGTGGGTGCTTAGTCCCCTCCTGTACTCCCTGTTCACCCACAATTGTGTGGCCAAGCACGACTCCAACACCACCATTAGGTTTGCTGATGACACAACGGGGGTAGGCCTGATGACCGACAACGATGAAGACCGCCTATAGGGAGGAGGTCAGAGACCTGGAAGTGGTGCCAGGACATCAACCTCTCCCTCAACGTGAGCAAGACACAGGAGATGATTGTGGACTACAGGAAAAGGAGGGCCGAACACGCCCCCATTCACATCGACAGAGCGGGTCGAGAGTTAAGTTTCACATCACCAACAAACTATCATGGTCCAAACACACCAAGAAAGATGTGAAGAGGACACGACAATGCCGTTTCCCCCTCAAGAAGCTGAAGATTTTACATGGGTCCCCAGATCCTCAAAAAGTTATACAGCTGCACCATTGAGAGCATCCTGACCGGTTGCATCGCCTGGTATGGCAACTGCTCGGCATCCGACCGGAAGGCGCTACAGAAGGTAGTGTGTACAGCCCAGTACATCACTGGGGCCAAACTTCCTGCCATCCAGGACCTATATACTAGGTGGTGTCAGAGGAACGCCTCAAAAAAATCGGCAAAGACTCCAAACACCGAAGTCATAGACTGTTCTCTCTGCTACCGCACGGTAAGCGGTACCGGAGCGCCAAGTGTAGATCCAAAAGGCTCCTTAACAGCTTCTACCCCCAAGCCATAAGACTGCTGAACAATTAATCAAATGGCCACCCGGACTATTTACATTGACACCCCCCCCCCTCTTTGTTTTTACACTGCTGTTACTCGCTGTTTTATCTATGCATAGTCACTTCTACCTACATGTACAAATTACCTCGACTAACCTGTACCCCAGCACATTGATTCAGTACCAGTACCCCCTGTATATAGCCTCATTGTTATTTTAAATGTTTAACTTTAAGTTTATTTAGTAAATATTTTCTTAACTGCATTGTTGGTTAAGGGCTTGTAAGTAAGCATTTCATGGTAAGGTCTACACCTGTTGTATTCAGCGCATGTGACAAATAAGATTAGACTTATCATGCTTTCTTCCCTGCTTCTCTCTCCTCCCTCTTTCAGGGGCGATGCGGTGAGTTACGCCAGGCTGAATCACGAGAAACAGGGGGATGAGGAGAAGATGACCGGGACGACTGACGGGTCAATATAGTGAGATGGCTATCCCATCATCCCTTTATCTGTTCCCACAGAGGAGGAACACTATCCTTAACCAAGGGACAATGATGTCATCTCTGCTCCTCTCCTTTCCGCCCTCTCAGTTACTGAGTTTATTTATTTACCTAAATGGCTGCATCTTTGATGTCTTACTTGGTGTAATTTTTCCATATATATTTAATGTTGTTTGGTCCTTAGTGTGAATTTTGTTTTCCATGACATTTATTGTAAAGGTTCAGCTGCTGTGCTGTTTTTGTTTTCCTGGTTACTGGGGTTACCCTTTTTTGGCAAGTAGGAAAAGTTATGTACCCTCTTAGCCAATCCGCCTTTCAAGAAACCTGGGCGATAGTGAATGTGAAAAGCTTTGTTTTTGTGAAGTCATTTCCCCAAATCATGTTACTCTCATTGTGCCGCCGGAAATTAATCCATTGAGAGTTGTCCCAAACGTATATTCGTTCCATCCAGTAAACCCAAAGATGACAAGTCCTCTTTTTGTTTTATATCCGTTACTTGCGATATACAATGGATGCTTAGGTTTAATGTACCTAAAGAGGACCTCGGACACGGAACTATGATGTAACCGTGAATCCTAACAGCTTTCAGTGCATGTTCTAAGAAGAGCTACTTTCTCAGCGTTCTTAAAAATGTGCTTCTAATCAAACAGCTGCATGTTGCGTGTGTCTTGAGAAAATCAGATTTAAGAATGGGAGTTGAATAGCTATGCTGCTTTAGCACCTCTTAACCTTTCAAATGCTTTTGGCATTCTCCTCTAGAACCTGATTGATCTATGCCACCTCAGAATGTTTGCGACCCTACATACAGTAGTGTCATCTGCCCCATGGAAGCATGCTTTAAAGGACTGATGAGGGAATGTGTCTTGATTCAGGGACTATTTAGTGTGTAACACACAGAGCCATGATTTGCCTTTGTCCCTCAGTCAGGTGAAATATACAAAGTTATGTCCAACCTTTGATCACAGGTACTAATGTGTTGTTCAGCAACATGCTACTGTTGGGATTATTTCTCACGTTAGCTCTGGATTGGAAATAATTTAGTTACTCGTTGAAATGGTCACCCACAACCACTTCTCAGGTAGGCCTATTTTGTTTCCTAGATACAGTATACCGGATAACTAGCTAACATGCTATTGCAGGTCACTTTAACCAATGCAAAAGGTACTATCCACATGAACCAGCTTTTGTAAAAAAAAAAAAAAGAATGAAACACTGCAGGAACACCAGCGATAATCTATCACTAAGGCATATGATATAAAATGCTATTTAGGCTCAAGTTAATTAATGTGCAAGATAAGCATGTTAGCAGCTGTCTAATGTAGCTTCACTGTTATCTTCCCTGACACGGAAAGCAACTGGGGAAGAGCTAGAAATTGGGTTGACTGCATGTTTCATGCATTAAACCAGAGGTCTCTATTGCCCATATACAGGAGGGACACTAATCCTTAGTTTATCATCATCTCTAGGCACAGAAGTCCTTCATGGCTACACTATACAGCACAGCTACACAATAGTGTTATGGAACAATGGGCTCAAAGGGAAGCGGTAATCTTAAACGTTAACAGGTTGCCCGTGCAGTAGAAATGATAACTGACCTGTAGTTTGCTGTAAGGAGTGTGTGCATATGCTTCTGTGTATTGTTGGATTTGGTTTGTTGCTTATTTATGTCATGATGAACTGGAACTTCAAAAGGAGGCCACAAACTCAGTTGCTTATTATATGGTATTGTTCTCTCCCCATCTGACAAAAAAATTAAAATATTCTGCCTTTTAAACAATGCCCGTCTTTTCCCAGTTATTACATGATCCACGCACATAAGTGTAAAAACATTACATACTGCATGTGATTAAAGATATGAAACTTTTAATTCATGTTAAAGCCCTCAAATGCAACATCTTCTCTAAACCTAACTTGTGGATGTTAGAAGCTAAGAGATTACATTTTAAAACCCGATCTGAACAAAAAGAACACTGAAGAGGATGTACCAGACAATGAATGAAAGATCACTAAGATATGAGTGATTTGGGCTGAGTGGGATTTGAATAAAGTCAATATTCATTTGAACAAACTTTTGTGAAATCCTTATGGGTCACAGAACGAGATTCCTAAAAGGACTTCACTAAGGCCTCTATATGTGCGAGTCCACTCCACTTCCCAAAGACACACTTGTTATTAATTCACTCAAGCCACCTGTTCTGTGCCACCTAGTCAATGGTTAGTCCACAGTCCCATTACAGACTGATGCAGGTAAGACTTCAGAACCAGTCAGGTTCATTTGAGTTTTGCTGATTTGGGCTTCCTTGGTACTTTGGTCTTCTTGGTTAAGTCTGGGTTGTTATGACTAGCCTTGATCTCTGCTTCCCAATTCTTCTTCGCCATCGTGTACAACCTCATAGTCGCCTGGGCGTCTTGGACCTGCAAAACATTCTCAGACATTGGCTATGGCTCAGAGGACTACTGTATATTTGTGATCTAGAAAATAAAAGAAATATTGATAAAAAGCTGATTTACGGATGAATGTTCTCCCTGCTGTACGTTGACGTTAAGTATTTCTCTACACAGGAGTTTCAGAGAGGGCCGACCACTCTGAAAAGAAAATAACACGGTTCACATCTTCCTCTTATAGTGTTATTATAACCCCTCCTGTCACACAATACCCCCCCCCCCCCCAAAAAAAAACAGTCTTTACCTTCACAATTTTCTTGAAAGGTTTATACTTCTGTGTGTCTCGGATTCTCTTTTTTGGGTGATCCAAGAGCAAAATCTGAAAGATTTCAGCATGGAAAGTTGATGTAAATGTTGACAATGATCTCAAGTCAAGTCAGGTTTTAGTTAGTGTAGGTTATATCATAGAAGTGTACCTTAAGGTCATTGTGAATGGCGTGTCCCACTAGCGTTCTCCCCTGGAGGATCCCAGCCACCTCTTTCTGTACAGTCTTCACATTCTCACCTGCAGCATATAACAGCATTGATGACACAAAAGTCACATTTGAAAACAATGCGCAGAAAATCTAGTACAAAAATAAGACAACTGTTTTGGGGTTTAGTGAGCTTGTTGCCGTTTCCAACGCCATCATAAGAACATTAATATAGTGTTAAAAGAGGTCTGAGTTTGGCTCATGCTGGGCACCGTTTTTGATGTTCTCCGGCCGGATGCCGCTGACAGCTGTCCTGTAGTCTGTCACCTTCTCGGTGGGCTTGACGTGTTTGTCGTAGATGCACTTCCCAAACTGGTTGACAAGGGAGACCCGGGCTACAATGCTGTCCTCTCCATCTGGCCCCACACCCACCATCTCACAGTCCATAGCTACCGCCTTGGTTAGGCTGACAGGTGCCATGATGAACAGGGAGAGAAAAAGCCTTGGTCACACCAGAGAAATCATTTCATTCAAGTGACTGAAGACAGCCAACAACGTTCTGCTCTGTACTTATGGTGAAGTAAGCTCAGGGCCCGTATCCACAAAGTGTCTCAGAGTTGGACTGCTAATCTAGGATCCAACTCAGCTGCTGCTGTCATAGAGCACATGCAGATATACACCTTACTATTAGGAGCTGCTGGTGTCCTCTAACTTACCCCTCAAACCCCCTGTCCTTGACCAGCGCATTCTCTGTGGCCTGGGCATCTGTCTTCTGAGTGCCTTGCATCTTCCTCATGATATCTGCTGCCTCTGTCCCCACTGTGGCCTCAATGTCGTCAGGGTCCACGTCATCAAACCACATGTCCGATCTAGTAGAGGACAGATTATATGTATTAACCCCCACACACATTAACCAACACTGAGGTGCCAGTGGAAATAATGTGACAATTTGACCTTAGGTTTTGATGCAAGTTTGACAACTGACTATAGAAGTGACTGGACACAAACCGTGCACATGCTTTTCACAACAGTGAGAGGTTGTTGAAGTCAAAATCTCAATAGTTATACACACACGTCAGATATTTTGCTCACGAGCGATGTTGATAAAACTGGACGAACTTACTCAGTGGGTTTCTTTTCCTCCACTTCCTCCATTTTCATCTTCTTCTTCATCTGTGTGTTACCCTCCACCTGGGAATTGTTCTGTTTCTTCTTCTTGGCTTTGGGTTGTTCTGTCCCCGATGTTCCTGAACCTTTCCCATTCACCTGGGATTTATTGGGAACGGCACTGACCTTCCCTACTTTCCTACTCTTCACCTGCATGGGCTTGGCATCATTCACTGTCTTTGATAAGTTTTTAGCAGGCTTCTTATCCACCACCACCTCGTCCTTCTTTGAAATGTCTTTAGTGGGTTTCTTAGGGACTTCCTTCTTTGAGTTCCGCTGAACTGGTTTATTTTTTACTGGCAGGGGATTGGATTTGAACACCTGCAAGTAGAGAGTGAGCGATCTTTAATAGCATCATAACATCCAATTTTAGACAGTAATTACATTGCACCAATGCCTTCAGGTCTGTATCATCTATCCAAAATCTTTATCACAACATTTCTGACTTAGCTACTACTTAGCTACATAACCAAGTCCTTACCTCTAGTAACGTTTTCCAGTTGGCTGAAAACTGTTCGGCATTTTTCGGAGGAAGCAACACGTTGGTTTTACGTTGATCTTTTGCCACTGGTTGTTTCTTGGTGTGTTCAAAAAACTTTTTCTTTACAGGTTTCTTTTTCTTTTGGTCCTGACTGGATTCTGGCGTTTTAGAAGAAGCAGCAGAGTCCGTTTTCTCTGGCTTGACATTAGACATCATATCTCGAGGACTATGAGCTTTGATTTAGAAAATATGGCTGTCAATTCTCCTCTTCGGGAATTTGAGTGGAAGGCAAGTGCAAGCTAACGTTAACTAACTCTCGCTGCTAAAGACAAGTTGCAGTGTAATGGCAGCCTGCACTTTCATTATAACGTTAGGACTTCACGTCTCATTTTAAAAAGTAAACATTGCTAAGCGACTAGCCTTTGATTTAATATGTGACAGCCGACTATACTTCAAACGTCCTGTTGCTCAGTAAATTGGCTTCTTGGATGAAGTTAGCTTGCTAGCTAGTTTTGCTAACATGTGATCAGGAGATCAAGCATTAGTTAGTAAACTAGCTAGCCAATTACATTTGCTAAAGTAATGATAATGAAACAACTAATCCGTAATCACGGTTTGAACCGCAATAGTTCACCTCTACAAATACCTAAATGAATACTTACAAACTCGCCATACTCGTTATGCTTTACAAACAGATATCTACACGTTTTTCCGTACGTCGTGCTGAAATGTGTAAATCTGCAATGTGTCACAAATGTGAATGTCCGAAAGGAAACGAGGGTTGGTCTTGGTTCCTAGAAACAACTTCTTCTTCTTTCGTTTCTTCTATGCTATCATGGCGGTCCGCAAACAATCGCATGCCGCCACCTACTGTGCTTGAATGTACGACCAATCACGATCTGCTCAATTCAGCACTACCATGAAAAAATTAAATCTAAACCAAATAAATCCCTGACTTTTACCACACCCTCCCCAAACCCATTAAACGTTATCTATATCATGCTGAAACACTCCACCCTTACGATTGTTCTGCATGTAAACAACCATTTCAATCTGTTACCCCCAATATCTCTTTTGCTGTCTCCGCAATAACATTCAACCTGGCATTTCTGCTTTCCACATCCCGAGTCGTATTGACAACCTTACCAATAAAATCTATGAAGACAATTTTGTTCATTATCAAAGTGTCCTTTGACACCACACATTCATGAGCACAAGATTTCTGAACAGGCCTCAAAACCATGCCAGGATCATCAGAAGCACCAGCCCCGACAGTAGGTCCACTTACTACAGGTACATCCATGTAAGCTCCATCAGTCCGCACTGTAGTTCTACCAAACTGTTTGACGGCCTCTGCATACGATACATCATGACTGATCCTATATCTCTGAGCCTCTCTAGCCTCTCTGTACCTGGTATCCACCAAATGCTGCACCGTGTTCCCCCCCACAACTACAGCACTTAACCTTCACATTGCTTCGCCGTAATCATGTGCCCCTCCACACTTGGCACATCTTTTCTTTCCTTTACACTGAGCAGCGACATGTCACATTCTTTGTCATTTAAAACACTGCAGTGCATATGGGACAAGTTCTCTAACATTGAAACTAAGGAATCCTACCTGTACTTTTCCCGGGCAAGACTTTCTCAAACCTCAGCATCACTGATAAGCTTTCACTTCTTTGACCCTCTTTCCTACTGATCAACCTTTTGGCCTCAATCTCTCTGCCTCCCTTCACATTTTCTTTAATATCATCTGTGGACATAGATATTGGGACCCCAGTGATGACTCTCCCCTCAATCTAGCATAAGCACCAGGGACATGGCTTCTCTTGCAGAGCCAGGCTACCACACAATATGAACAATCTACCATTTCCAATGAACCAAGCTAATTTCACTTAACCTACCTCTTTCTGTACGGTATTAGTTAGTTGGATAGGGTGTAAGTGAGGCCCTGTGGTCTCATCAAACACTATCACCCCTTTCCACTCCAACACGTAAGTACTTTTGCTTCCTACCTTGGCCCTCTTCATGCTTTCTTTACTAGATGCTCCACTGCTTTCTGTATCATGATCTCTCTTTTTCCTATCTTTCCACTACCGACCATTCCGGTCCTTGTCCCTCATCCTCCTGCTCCATATCATCACAACTGACACCCATATTGTTTGAGTTCCAGCACAGCTGTTGCTTCACCAACTTTTTCTCAATTTCCTCCATTTCATCCGCACTACTCACCACCATTTCCCATTCCCCGAACTATGGATCAAATCTACACCGTGCTTAGACAATGCATACAGCAAGTCCGCTTCTTCAGTGGGGTTTATCGGTGATTGGAATCCAACGTTATGGTGCATTACCGCCACATACTGTACTGGAGTGTGGGCCAGAGACAGGGAGAAACGAAATCATACCTGCCAGCCCCGTTTCTCTTAAAAAAATATAACAAACTATTTGAGACTATATCTAAAGAAGTTCTACTCAATATATTCTTGAAACTAATTTCCCGTATCCCCTTCTCCCACATACTAGATCTCAGCCTCTCTCTTTCCCTCTGATACTGCCCACACTGTAGCAATACATGCTCCACGGTCTCTGTTAATCACACTTTCCCGTTGGATGCTTTCCTATCATATTTAAGGTCTTATTCAACTGGCTGTGTCCCAGCCTTAATCTTATATAAATAGCCTCCTCTCTTCTGTCTCTTCCTGCCATCCTCCCCTCCCCGACTTTCCTCTGTACTTGAAAAAAATGCCTGCCCTCCACTGCTCCTGACATCTTGGACTAATCACTGTCCATATCAGGATTTGTGTCTCTTCCTTGCTCATTGAAACTACAACTTCAACATCCCCACTACTAAGTGCTTGTTTAGCCAGTACATCAACTGCCTCGTTCCCCTCCACCCCATACGGGCTGGGACCCAGGAAAATCTTATCTACTCTATATACTAATTTGTCTAATCCTGCAATGGGTTTGTAGCACCTCATAAAGCAGGTCTTGTCTGCTACGTGACCTAAAAGACTGGAGACTCATCAACACTGCACATGAATCAGAGCAAATAACTACTCTGTGTGGCTTGACTTCCTCCACCCACTGCAAGGCCAACAGTATGGCCATCCGCTCCGCCGCATATACAGCCAGACGATCTGTAAAAGGTTTCCTGACTTCCACCCCACATTCCTGCACTACAAATGCTGACCCAGTACGTCCTGTCATTGGATCTTTTGAACCATCTGTGTAAATGGCCACAAAATCCTAATACACAGTATCCAGACATCTCTTAAACAAATCAGATGAATCAACACCCTCCCTATCTTTCTGTAGTCTCTCCAACATTTCTAGATCAACTACTGGAGGCTGGAGTAGCCATGGTGGATTTACAGGAATAGCTACCGTTGGACTAAACTCCCTTCAATACAGTCCCATCTCCTTCGCCTGGGTATTACCCACCCAGTCAAAGCTTGTGTTCTGTCTTCGCTCATGTTTCCAGCATGCCTGTAAAATCCATTTTTCAGGATGAGACACCCCATGTCCCTGTAGGTTGACCCAAAAATTAATTGCCAGCTGCTGTCTCCTAATCTGCAATGGCATATCCCCCGTCTCCACCTGTGGTGCAGCCACTGGGGAGGTCCGAAATGCCCCACTACATATTCTGAGTCCTTGCCCCTGTATGACATTTAGCCTTTCCAATGAGGTCTGGGCTGCCGAACCATACGCTATACTGCCATAGTCTATTAGAGATCAGATCAATGCAACATACATGGTCCTCAATGAGGAACGCCCAGCCCCCCACTCCTTCCCGTCAGACAGCGCATCACATTTAGCACCTTTTACACTTTCCCACCCTTCTCTCAATGTGTTCTGCCCAGGTCAGTCTACTGTAAAAGTATACCAAGGAACCCGAAGGCCCCCACCCTCTCCAAGTTTCTCTCATATAACATCAAGCATACCTCATCTCCCACCTTCCTCCTGGTAAAGAACACTGAGTTTTCTCTACAGAGAACCTGAATCCCCACATTAATGTCCACCGCTCTACCTCATCAATTGCTTCCTGTACCTTCCTGACTATGTCAGCTCACAGATCACTGCACCTGTACATAGCCCATCTGTAAACAGCCCATCTATCTACCTACCTCATCCCCATACTGTATTTATTTATTTATCTTGCTCCTTTGCACACCAGTATCTCTACTTGCACATTCATCTTCTGCACATCTACCATTCCAGTGTTTTAATTGCTATATTGTAACTACTTCGCCACCATGGCCTATTTATTGCCTTAACTCCCTTATCTTACCTCATTTGCACTCACTGTATATATACTTTTTGTCTTCTTTTTGTTCTACTGTATCATTGACTATGTTTTGTTTATTCCATGTGTAACTCTGTGTTGTTGTATGTGTCGAATTGCTATGCTTTATCTTGGCCAGGTCGCAGTTGCAAATGAGAACTTGTTCTCAACTAGCCTACCTGGTTAAATAAAGGTGAAATAAAAAAATTAAAAAAGTGTATGGCACATTTCTTCCCCTCTTCCATGAGGCCCCATCATCTGCAAATAACGACCTCCCAACATCTGGCTGTACCTGAGAGTAAACATCATTGATCATGATTGAGAACAACAGAGGACTAATCACGCTCCCCTGTGGTGTACCAATCCACCAGGTAGATGCCTGATAGAGACTTCCACACCATCACCTGGATAGACCTTCCAAACAGTAAATCCTTTATCCAGTTGTACGGTCTTCCTCCTATCCCCATAATATCAAACTTGATTAACAACCCCTCCTTCCACATCATATCATACGCCTTCTCCACATCAAAAAACGCAGCTACAACAGTCTCCTTGTTCACCTGAGCCTTCCTGACCTCTGCTTCTAAGCAGAGCACTGGGTCCATATTTCCCCTTCCCTTCCTGAACCCACCCTGATGTGGCCATACTAGCCCCCTGCTCTCCAGGAAGTAAGTTAGCCTCTCCATAATCATACATTCCATAGTGCTACATACATGTGATGTTAAAGCTATTGGCCAATAGCTTGTTGGCCTCGTTGGGTCCTTCCCTGGCTTCCGGATTGGTACCACTACTGCTTCCTTCCAACTGCCTGGTAGTTTCCCCTCCTCCCACACTGTGTTGTACAACACTAAAACCTTATCCAGTGCCTCATCGCTAAGATTGGCCAACATAACATAGCATACCTCATCTTGCCCAGGTGAAGTTAACCCGCCTTACCTATTGCCCTTTTCACCTCTGCCATGGTAAATGGTGCATTCAACGCATCATTTACATCCTCCCTCCTATCCAGCACTCCAGGACGCTCTTCTCTCGTTCTCTCTCCCTCTCTGCCCCTCCTCTGACACATTTGCAGAGCTATGCCTTGGACAAACGCTTTGTTTGTCCAAGGCTATGCCTTCTCCTCATCTGTCACTGCCACATCCTTCCCACTCGTCAACACAGGCTAATCCCACTCCCTTCTAACCCCACTCATCCTCTTAATCATCCCCCACACTTCTCCCACAGGTGTCGCCCTTCCAATGGTGTCACAGAACCGACGCCAACATGACCTCTTTGCCTGACAGATAGCTCTCCTCACCAGGGCCTGCTTACACTGAACCAGATGTTGAAAGTCATGCATCTTTTTCAGTACTCTAAATGCCCTGTTCCTACTCCTCACTATTGCCCCACACCCCTCTGTACCAGCATGGGACTGCTTTCTTCCTTGTCATTAGCATAATGTTTTTTTTATACGACTAAATTACAAGGTAGCATACTCTGCTGACACTGACACACAGATCAATAAAACGACTTTTGTGTTGTGTGATCCATATAGTAATGCAACACACCCTCCTCCATGCCCCAAATCCCCTCAACCTGCCTCTCTGAACAGATAACTTCTGATCCCCAGCAATAACCACGATAACCACTGCCAATAGGCGATTGCATAGAAAGATTTTTCACAGAAATACTTTAACACCAGAGAGCAGTGTTGTCTTAATGATTAATCACATTCGTCCTGTTTCAGAACAATACACCCGAATCACACTTCAACATACAAGACAATACATGTAGGTCTACATTTGAAGTATTCTTTATGCATCATAACCTTTATAACTTCGATAATGGCCATGATATTATATGGCCCATTAATAATATGATGATTTGTTATTAGCGTTACTCCATATGAGTATCATGGTTAATTCATTCAAAACACGGACGGTTTAGGAGCAAATCGGTGGCAGTCACCGCAGTGTAAAATACATATCACAATGTGATTATCAATTGTCACACGAAACAACCATCTGTGGCTCCAACGTCACCCCCCACTACGTAAACTCTCGTGCGTTTTCTGAGTGCACGCGCCTCCGCCGCTGTCATTGCGGTGCCCGCCCTCAGCACGGAACAGCAGCACCACATACTCCGTTTGAAGATTATGCTGCGGCTTCTGGCCATTTTGTAGAAGACAGAATGAGGAGGTGAAAAAAAAAAACGCACCAGGAGGGAAGGACAAATTTGGAGGGCGCTCACGAAGAGACAGTCAGTCTGAAAGGAAGATTTAAAAAAAATACCCGCCTCAGTGGTTTACCATCGATACACCCCGTCTGAATCGTGGATTATTACGAGGAAATCGCATTGGAACCATGAGCTGGGGGTCAGAGCTATGGGTAAGTACCAGCGCTTTATTTATTAGCCCAGATAACGGTCTATCAGTGGCTATCAATAGTTGGAAATATCCCGAAGACTCAACAGCTTGCAAACCAAGCCTGAATGTTTATTAGCTACATTGCAATAACTGCTATAAAAGCCATAACATCTTTCCCAGTAGTCAATCAGTTCATTCCAACGAAGGCGAATTCAAATTGATCATGTTCCCTGCCTTGACTGACATGTAGCCTAGGCTATTGTATTGATGTGGTCAATATGTCCAGTTCTAACTGGGGCAGTTCGGTTTTCCAGACCGCTGTGCATGTGGCTGTTGTAGATTGTACATCACAATGATGATATTCACTGAGCTATTTTACAATGCATTCAATTCAATACAATTCAACGTAACACTAACATGCGTATCTGAAACACACCCCTTTCTTCGGGTTTCCAGGCAGTGCTTGTGCTTCAGCTATTTCACTACTATTCCATCCCTGACCATATGAATTGGTCTCCCTTGTTATGAGAAAGCTGAACACATTGTAATAGCCTACACATTGACACTGACTACACATTATTTTATGTAAATTAACGCTTGGTGGTAGTGTGGTACCTGTAAACTCTGAAAATACCTAATATACTCAAATGCCTACATTGTATGAATATTTAACAAGAAAGAGCAGCAGGTATATGATGGATTCTTATCAGTGCTTATGGGTTTTGTTTTAGATTTAAGCGGCCTACACATTTCCTGTAGATGGTTTGTCTTGGCAACAGAGGAGAGTGTGAGTTGACAGTTGGAAGTTGAACAGGATATACCAGGGCTGCGGTTTCTCAGAACCTACTCCGACACAACTCACTCACTGTGCTGTATGACAGTCACTTCTCCTCCCATGTCTCACACATACTCGCACATAGAACCAACAATCAAGCGAGCACCATAATCAAAACTGGTTGTGCAATGCTGGATCGTCAAAACTCACTTGATTTAGCGGAAACCAAGCCGTGTGATGGCTGTCCGTCCAACTTTATATTAAATAAAGTGGAGGAGGAAGAGCGTTGAGGAAGTAAAATAGAAGTAGGGGGAAGAGCTGAATACCACTGCAAATCCCACAGCTATGATGCCACATTTCATCCACCCACTCATGTGCCCTGATACCAAAATGTGAAGAAAAACGTAAGCTAGTTAGTTGACCTACAACAGACACCGATCCCTGTATAATAGCCTCAATTAAAGGCTCTCATTTATTTTCAGCTTGTCTGCTTTTGGTGCCCAAAAGCAAGCAACTTAATTCTACATTCGAAGAGGGGCTTCAGATGTGATGGATTCCAAGATACAGGCCTACAACAGACCACACACACGAACCCCAAATCCCACGTAACGTGTCATAAACTCCGGCATGAGAATAAAGAAGATTACAGGACTGCCACAGCTATTTTTACGGAGCCCTAATAAGCAGCCTGTGGAATTCCTCTTGTTTGCCTTTTGTTTCAGAAGATGTTGTTGTGCTGTAAAATGAGCCACTGGTTCCAATTTTACCGGTGAAGTTACAGTGTGGGATGCCATTAGAACCTGCTTGATTGCCTGTTGCGTACTTCACATCGGAAACAGGCTTCAATCTCAGTGCTAGGCACACGGAAGTGGGACATCTTGTGGGTGTGCTTGTGCTAAATTCCCTGCCTCCTACAGATGAAGTCAGTTTTTAGCAGATTGACAAACAGCAGGGTCTGGAGATGGTTAAACCTGGTACGTGTTTCTCCTCATGAGAGAGACAGAGGTAGAGAGAGAGAGGTGGGGAGAAGAAGAGGGCAACAAAGGGGTCATTTCTCCTGAATTCTTCTCCACTCATTTCCCTGGTCCAAGTTTAGCTTCTGAGGCCTCGTATTTGTGCCATGACATCAGCCCTATTTTTCTTACTACAGTTTAGTCATTTAGCGGACAGACACTCTTATCCAGAGCAATTTACAGGAGAAATTAGGGTTAAGTAACTTGCTCAAGGGCACATCAACAGATTTCTCACCTAGTCGGCTCGGGGATTCGAACCAGCGACCTTCCGTTACAGGCCCAACGCTCTTAACCGCTAGCTTATTGCCTAACCAAGATGCAGTGCTCTGCTGGCCAGATAATGGTGATAGAGCATTGCCCCAGGGTGTTCCAAAACGCTTTCCTGTCTGCTTTCTTTCAGAAAAGCATACAGTGCTAGTGTTCACAGCGGAGACGGAGCGTTTGCAAATAATGTATTGCAACTAGATGCTCAGTGCTTTAATAGGGGCTGAATAAGAACCAGACACTCGTTGTTTTCTTTTTACAACCAAACAGACCTCTACAGGTGTGAGCTGGGGATGTACTGTAGCCTAGTAGTTGTAAAGCTGCTAGTGTGTTCGGTGTCCCTTGCTGTCATGCAAAACCCAATTTAAGATTGGGGCAGGCACTGTCTTCGCCCTTTGTCCTGTGGTGACATCTATGTGCTGTCATTTGTAGAACAAGTGAAGAGTTTATTTCCAAAACGCTATATCCACCCATTTTTCACCGTTTTTTTTCTTCTGAAATGATTGCTTATGGGTACCCTCATGTGTGTTTAAAATATTAGTGTTCTATGAATTTTCATTCATAGATTTTAGATACAAAACACTATGTCAATTGTTTAGCTGGAATGGAATGTTCATATCCTGTATATTTGATTGTGATATGTGGTTGTCTCACCTAGCTATTTTAAGATGAATTCACTTACTGTAAGTCGCTCTGGATAAGAGCGTCTGCTAAATGACTCAAATGTAAAATGTAAATAAATGTTTTACGTACATATCTCATATTACAGTAGTGAATAAAAACAATTTTTTCAAAATATTGATGTCACAAATGTATTATTTGTACATTTCGTTATAAAATGTTTTGTCATTTGTTACATTTGATTGTATAAAACCTAGCAGTACTACTTATTACATTTGATTGTATAAAACCTAGCAGTACTACTTATATCTCTGAGAGTGAGGCGGATATATAGCATTTTGCAAAAGAACGTTATTATTTGTCTCTCTGAAATTAAACCATCAAGTGATAGATTTTAAACATTGAACAACCCCTTGCCATGATTAGATAGTGGGAAAAATACACCAATCTATTTCATAATTTCTTTAAAACAATAAAAGTTAATTTATCAACATTTCTGAAAAGGATTATTAGCGTTTTGGAATGAAACTCTTCAAGTGCATCTTAACTTACTTTTGTAGGCCTATGTGTAGAACCAAGATGACACGAGCGGACTACCTTGAGTGGCAGATAAATGTTTCCAGTGTTACGTTATTTATTCCTATGTTATTACACCGATTGCTTTCTTCAAGGCCAGTTTTATAATTTTAAATTATATGTGACAGAAAGGGAAGGAGTGGTGTATTGCCACATGGGTCTTATCAAGCTCAGCTCATGGTGTTTTCGGCCTGAGCACACACCGAGTGAGGAAGTGATATTTCAGGAAGTGAAGTCAGTGTCACTGTTAAGCTGTGTTTCTCAACCACTCGAGAAGAACATCACTGGAGAGAGTTATAGACCTATTGGACAGACTTCTTGTGATGTGACGCTCTCAGATCTTTCTGCTGGTCTTGAAAAGAAAAGGCGGCGAAAGACCAGAATAAGCCTCTTTGCAGGCTAAATAATGTGGTTAGGTTACCCATCATTAGAGAGAGAATGTTCCATTTAGGTAGTAATGGTACAGCGCTGTTTTGGTTAGTTGCTCTTTCCTGTTTCATTTGAAATCGTTCTTAGTTACTATCTGTTTCCAACTCTGGCTTCATTGTAACAAAGCAGCAGCTCCCCAATGCTTTTTGGAGTCGTCGTGAGAGTGAATTTGACACACAACTGTGGTCAACAAGAGTTGCTGTAGGCCTATGTGGTCATTCAACTTATTTATGTTTCTCATTAAACAGATACCTTTGGTGAGGTACTTGTGTGTGTGTGTGTGTGTGGTGTGTCTGTTGGTCTGCGTGTGCGAGTCATTACGAGTGAATAATACCAGTAATAGGCTACCGATGGGCTGACATAACAGGTTTAGAGTTATTGCATTCCATATGACTAGAATCACAGTGGTAGATTATAGCCTTCCTCCACGTAATGATACTGGGGATGAATCTTGTCATGTCTTAATGAAAAGGAATAGATTCATGGCTAGTATGGCTCGGCCCATCGCCTCATTCCTTCAGCTAGTAGTGATGTCGTCCATAGGCTGCTCCTACACTGCACACAGCCTGACACTGAGGTAAAGGGAGTCTCAGTTAGACAGTTTATTGGAAAATCCATTCGGGTTCTCTCTCTCCTCTTGCATGAGGTTGACTTCAGAAATAATCTGATTTCTATTGACCTGCAAAACGGCATTTTCCACTTGACACAGAGAGCCGAAAGATTTGAACAGTGTAGACCGAACTCAGAAGTGACCCGGTAAATCTGACTCACATTCTATTGGTTCTTAGTTCTTTTGGACAAATCCTTTCTCTTGGCCTTGCAGCTCCGAATTCAGCGTTCTTATATAGTAGGCCGAGCTGTTGTTCCTCATTGTTATACTTGATGATGCAAAATGACATTCAAATAAATAGGCAGATTACTCCTACCTGTTCACTAGGTTTGTTTTGTTTTGAATACCTTTTCTCGGAGCTAGTACTGAATATAGGCCCACTGGTGCCATATTTAATATGTCATGTGTAGGCCTAATCTCTGTGGATCATTCTCTGGTCCAGAGGGCATGTAGTCTCTCCTGAGGTGGCTGTGTCCCTCTTGTACCAGCAGGAGGTATGAACACTGGATCTCTCTCTGTCTCTCTGTCTCTCTGTCTCTCTGTCTCTCTGTCTCTCTGTCTCTCTGTCTCTCTGTCTCTCTGTCTCTCTGTCTCTCTCTCTCTCTCTCTCTCTCTCTCTCTCTCTCTCTCTCTCTCTGTCTCTGTCTCTCTCTCTCTGTCTCTCTCTCTCTGTCTCTCTCTCTCTGTGTGTGTGTGTGCTGCCACAGATCTCTGAGACTACTCTGGGACACCCCGGTGGTGTAGGCAAAATTTTCCCTGGCTTAATTTCATCAGCCTCAGATAGGCCAATTGTTCTTCTTTTTCTGCGTAAGTAAAGGGTTGAGTAAGGAGACCAGTATCTTGTGTATGCACAGCTTTAGTCTCAGCCAGCACCCCCTCTCTCTTCCTTCTCTGAAGCTCTGCTGCGCACAAACGCTGCTATTGAAGGAGAAAGTCAAGGGTGGTGAACCGTGATTGGTTCGCAGTGGTACCGGGCCAGGAAAACATTTTGTAACTACAGAAGCACTGAACTCTACGCTGTAACACATTGCTGTAAAGTTACAGCAAATCTGTCACAGTTAGCGACTGTAATTCTATATTACAGTACAGTACTGTAAAAAGCAATGCATTATGGGGGCTCATTGGCGTTCAGTTACACTGCTGTAGAATTACAATGAAACCTTGATAGAGGCTATATTTGTTCCACCCTTACAGTACCATACTGTTTTTAAATTGTATTTTAGGAATCTATAAACCTTTTCCTGTAAATCTACAGTATTTTACTGGCTATTGTGCTGCCAGTAATTTACTGTAATTCAGTACCACCCCCACAGAATACAGTACCATACTGTAATTTTGGAGCACTTGGTAATGTTGTGGCTCATCAACACATTTTGAGGCGTGCCTTATAAGAGGCTATACTTGTTGCACCCGTTAGTGAGAGTGCTGTACCAATTGAAGTGATATGTGGTCGTAGTTATACCTCATTAATATTAGGACCCAAACAACATCTCATGACCATCTCTCCACATTTCTAAATGTAGGTGTGTAAGATCTTCACCGAATTAATTCTGCTTCGGCTTTGGGAGTGCTTCCTTTGTTTAGACTATATTTAATTATGTGTTACAGCATACCAGTTAATAGTTGGTGTTTCATATCACTTGCACTTGTAGAGGCCTTAACAAAGGCTTCTAAATTGGCAGTGAGTGCAGGGCAAAACAGATCAAAAGGACATGGCTAAACACTCAACCATTAAAGGTTTGATACTTGCTGCCACTCTGATCTATTCACTATATGCATTTCTTTATTTTTACTATTTTCTACATTGTAGAATAATAGCAAAGACCTGTTGAAGTGTTGTGACAATGTAGGGGTGGTATACAGAAGATAGCCCTATTTGGTAAAAGACCAAGTCCATATTATGTCAAGAACAGGTCAAATAAGTAAAGAGAAACGACAGTCCATCATTACTTTAAGACATAAAGGTCAGTCAATCTGGAAAATTTCAATAACTTCAAGTGCAGTCGCAAAAACCATCAATCGCTATGATGAAACTAGCCATAACATTTATCTAAAACAGGCTACAGGCTACATGTGCACCACCAAGTCAGAACAGTAGGCTAAGTTATGAGGGGGAAAGGGACCAAATTATTAGGGTGAGGCACATGGGCTACTAACAGCTTAGTACACAACATACACTTAGTATTACTTTCTTAGCTACAGTATACATATCTCCCTGGCATGTTACATCATTTATACAGCAGCATACAAGACATTTTTGGACTCATCGTTATGCTGTGCTCACTTGAACAGGAAGGTGGCGCGGCGGTCCTTCTTGTGGGCAAATTTTGTCATAAAACGTTGTCATCAAAGTCTGGCATTCTCTGGATTTATGGTGCTTTCAAGACAACTGGGAACAAGGTCGAATCATAACGTCAGTGATCTTCAGGTCGGAGCTCTGCCCCATCTGCCCTGAGCGACGGGTCGCCAGTCAGCATGGCAACATTCCATGACAGAGGAAAGCCTAATCATTTACGTTCCTATAATCCTAATAAGCTCTTAATTCAGTTACGCTAGAGGGATCATAGCAAGTAGACCATACACATACTACATAGTACACTGCTCAAATCCCGGCTCTGAAAGGGGAGAATGTTTTCGTGGTTATTACTTTAACAAGTTCAACACTCCTTTTA